>NC_081409.1:861484350-861837095 GCF_030272615.1 Cryptomeria japonica
ACCTGATTTGAAGAAAAGCTCAAAACATGGCTACAAGGAAAGAGCCCCAATTAGCCCTCCAAAACTGCTAAAATGCTTATAACTCCACAAACTACCGATACACTTCATGAAAAAATTGCATATCTAGATACCCTTTATGGATATCTTTCAAGTTTTTTCTATGAGGAGGTCTAACAAGACCGTACAATTGCTGTCCTATAAATGTGCCTAAAAACAAGGGTTTTCAAGGGTTGTGAGTCTTCAAACACCTTATCACCATTCCAAACTCTTCTTTAGGCCACCAAATATTTTGATAAGGTCTATACAATCATTATGAAGCCTTCAAACTTCCTTCCCTACAAGCATAAAGACAAACACTTGATGTGCAACCAAGTTTCAAGAGGAAAAGTGCTAAAAAACCATTGTATTCAACACTTTGGCTACTCAAAATGCATTTCCAACAAACTATTCATTGAAACATCCTCCCTTTTGGTCTAAAAGAAATATCCAAACTTCATTCCACCTTAGGAAACCAAAAAAGAGGTCCACTTGGTGGGGGTTTGCAAGGAAGCTTTGTTTTACACTATGAAAATTCACTAGCCGGGCTATAGGAGCTCGCCTAGTAAGCAACAAAAACCATTTTCTTTGTCATTGCCATCAAAAAAAAAATTGTATATAAAAGAAGGATATGTACATCAAATTTACTCTTAGAGTTGATGGAGAAAGAGCCAAAGAAAATCAAGTTGCTTCCATTGTTGAAGCCAAACCCTTACTCAACCCAGAATAGGGCTAAAACAAAATAGTTTTGATACAATGTTAAAACTTCACACCAGCACACAAAACCAGGTGAGAAAGATTTAACACAACATGGAGCAACTACCCAAATGAAAATAGTACAGCCAAATGCTTAGGAAGTACGAACTGCTATAGCATATGGAGCAAAAATGCAAGAAAAGTGACAAAATTCTTAGTTTTTGTATTGAGTTCTTCTTGTTTTTGAATGCCAACCTGATACAAAGTTGTGTGAGGATTTAAATAGAAAATAAGCACCCAAATAATTCCCATGTACGGACCAATAACCACCTTTTGCCTTATTTTTACAAATTTTCCAAAAATTGTCAAAATGTTGCTTGACAAATTTGACAATTTTTAGTACAATGAGCATTTTTTACTTGTGAACCAAATAGACTTAACTCCACTAAGTGAAATGGTTTAATATAAAGACAAAAACATATTTCAATTCCTAACAAGGCTTTATAAGGCATTTTGACCATTTTCCCACATTTTGCCCATTCTAGGCTTACAAAGCATAAAAGGTCAAAAATAGACCAAAAACTCAACAAACAACAAAACTAAGACACAAAGGACACTTAAACACACTAAAAACACCCTTTGGAAATAAAAAAATTCCATTATTCAGTTGAGACCAACATAGGCCATTTCAAACCAAAATTTGATGAAGTGCTCCATGAGCTTCACTAGGTGCTCTTGCACCATACTCTCCCAAAGACAAAGAAGTCAAGTGACTCATTTGGGCACCAATGAGGGATCAATTCTAGAGTGAAGAAAGTTTGATTCAGGTACCCAAGTAGCCTTAGATTCTGGTTTTTCCTTCCACTTGCTCAAATGCTCCATATAGACATGGTGTCGAGTCTTTTTGAGAATCCTAGAATCCAAAACCTTTTCAGCTTGAGGCATGGGTGTAGAAGGAAGAGGAAGGTCTGAAAGTGATTGGTGAACATATGAAACTCTCTCATCCTCCTTGGGAATCTTCCCTTTGTATGCAACCAAATTTGCAATATTAAAGACAGGAAACAATGCAACATCATTAGGCAAATCAACTTTATAAGCATTAGAGCCATACTTAGCCAAAACCTTACAAGGACCTATCCTCCTCATTTGTAGTTTGCTGGGAATTCCTTTTTGAAGTTTGGACTTATTCAAGTGCACCATCACAAAATCACCAACTGAAAATTGTACATCTTTCCTTGTTGCGTCAACTCTAGCTTTGACCTTTTGTGAGGCATCTTGGAGAGCTTGCTTTACTTGATCATGAACCTCCTTCATAGATTGAGCTACATCACCAGCTTGACCACTTCTTTGTGCACATTACCAAGGTTTCTCAACTCCATAACACCTCTTGGGTGCATACCATACACTATCTCAAAAGGACTCTTACCAATAGACCTGTTGACACTATCATTGTAGGCAAAGTCTTCTTGGTGAAGAATCTGATCCCATCTCTATCCATACTCTTTTGTCAAGCACCTTAAGAGGTTACCAAGTGTCCTATTGACCACCTCTGTTTGGCCATCGGTTTGGGGATGATAGGCTGAACCAAAAGACAAGTTAGTACCCAATCTTTTCCAAAGAGTTTTCCAAAAATTTTCAAGGAATTTGACATCTCTATCTGAAACAATACTAATAGGAAAACCATGGATTCAAATAACCTCTTTGAAAAACAAGTGTGCAATGTGACTAGCATCATGAGTAATTTTGCAAGGAATAAAATGTGCCATTTTATTGAATCTATCAACAATAACAAAAATTCTATCAAAACCAAGCTTTGTTTTGGGTAAACCAACCACAAAATCCATACTCACATATTCCCATGGCTTTGATACCACTATGATAGGGAGAAACTCAAAAATTGGCTCAAATTGTGTGTTTGTAATCAATTTGGCTTGCAAGTTCCCTCAAAAGTGATTGTTGAAGGTTTTTCCACTTGTTTAGGTATTGTTTATTTTATGTCTTTCCTTCTCTATGCTTCATACCATCCCTGAGATCTTCCTACCATGTTAGTTCTTATTTTCATTCATACTTGCTCTCAAGACTCACAAAAGTGCAACTTTGCTTCGTAACTCCAAACACCAAAATCACTCACCAAGCATTGCAGGAGGTCTAGGGCATTGTCTAACATCCTATTAGGATTATTTCAACTTGGTTTGGTGATCTATTCAATTGTCTTTTTACCTGATTTGAAGAAAAGCTCAAAACAGGGCTACAAGGAAAGAGCCCCAATTAGCCCTCCAAAACTGCTAAAACACTTATAACTTCACAAACTGCCAAAAAAATTCATGAAAAACTTGTATATCTAGATACCCTTTATGGATATCTTTCAATTTTTTTCTATGAGGAGGTCTGACAAGACCGTACAATTGCTGTCCTATAAATGTGCCTAAAAAAAAGGGTTTTCAAGGGTTGCGAGTCTTCAAACACCTTATCACCATTTTAAACTCTTCTTCAGATGACCAAATATTTATAGAAGGTCTGTACCATTATTATGAATCCTTCCAACTTTATGCCCTGCAAGCATAAAGACAAACACTTGATGTGCAACCAAGTTTCAAGAGGAAAAGTGCTCAAAAACCATTGTATTCAACACTTTGGCTACTCAAAATGTATTTCCAATAGACTATTCATTGAAAAATCCTTCCATCTGGTCTAAAATCTCTATCCAAACTTCATTCCACCTTAGGAAACCTAAAATGAGGTCCACTTGGTGGGGGTTTGCAAAGAAGCTTTGTTTTACATCATGAAAATTCACTAGCCGAGCTATAAGAGCTCGCCTAGTAAGCAACAAAAACCATTTTCTTTGTCATTGAAATAAAAAAAAAACTTGTATATACAAGAAGGCTATGCACAAAAACTTGAATCTCAGAGGCCATGGAGAAAGAGCCAAAGAAAATAAAGTTGCTTCCATTGTTGAAGGCAAACCCTTACTCAACCCAGAACAGGGCTAAAACAAAATAATTTTGATACAATGTTAAAAATTCGCACCAACACACAAACCCAAGTGAGAAAGATTTAACACAACATGGAACAACTGGCCAAATCAAAACAATACAACCAAATGCTTAGGAAGTACAAACTGCTATAGCATATGGAGCAAAAATGCAAGAAAAGTGACAAAATTCTTAGTTTTTGTATTGAGTTCTTCTTGTTTTTCGAATGCCAACCTGATAAAAAGTTGTGTGAGGCTTTAAATAGACACTCGACACCCAAATCATGCCCAGGTATGGACCAATAACTACCTTTTGCTTTATTTTTACAAATTTTCCAAAAATTGTCAAAATGTTGCTTGACAACTTTGACAATTTTTAGTACAATGAGCATTTTTTACTTGTGAGCCAAATAGACTAAACTCCACTAAGTGGAATGGTTTAATATAACCACAAAAACATATTTCAATGCCTAGCAAGGCTTTATAAGGCATTTTGACCATTTTTCCACATTTTGCCCATTCTAGGCTTACAAAGCATAAAAGGTCAAAAATATACCAAAAACTCAACAAACAACAAAAGTAAGACACAAAGGACACTTAAACACACTAAACACACCTTTTGGACATACAAAAAGTCTATTATTCAATTGAGACCAACATAGGCCATTTCAAACCAAAATTTGATGAAGTGCTCCATGAGCTTCACTAGGTGCTCCTGCACCAACTTATTTAAGTGTATCCTCTCAGTAGCTTATCCAATCAACAATAGCTTATCCAATCAACAACATATGTTTATCATAGAACTGCCGATTTGACCTTGAAGACATAAACACACATTCATGACACAAACACATTTAAATATTTCACAGACATTCCTACATTTCATAGATGCGCTTGTATTACACAAACGTGCCTCTGTCATGCATATACACGCCTTCCCTGCACAGACGTTTCTACATTTCACAAACGTGCTCGCATTTTTCATAGATGCCTTTCAAATCATAGACGCGTTTAAACTAGACACAGAAGCGCCTAACCTACCTAGACGTGCCTGACACCAAAGTAGATGTGCCTTAACGTCTTTTGCCCCGCTTGACAAGTTTCTACAACATACCTAATATCCATTTATTTACCTACCTAACATGAATTTATGACAACAATTAATACACCAAAGTACAAGGAGGTTTTTTGGTACTTACCGGCTCTATTGCATCTGTTGGCCTCTGATATCGATGAACATGATCGAATCTATGTACCAATGCCATCGTTGCTGACTGCTCTCTTCTCTCTCTACACTCTGATCTCTTAGGTTTGTGGATGACAATGATGATGTTTTCCCTCATAGTCTCTCTTATAGACTACCCTAGCCATAGTCTCTTGAGTCAGTCTTCTTTATTTGACTCTGTCACTCTATCATATCTTGTCAGTCCTTTCTAGCCTTTCTTTCTTATCGAGAGATTGTCTGTGATCTTTTCAGACATTTCATCCAATCTCTCGAGGAGGCATATCATTCCCATCACAGGGCATCTTTGTATCAGTTTATCTTATCTTCTTTGAGCCAACGCGACAAGGTGCATTGTCTCAAAGAGGGGCAAAATGTAGACACCTAAAATTGTCTAGTCTAATTAAATAAATATTTTTTATTTATTTAATTATTTTATCCTAATTCTTCTATTAATTAAACAAATCTTTATTTATTTAATTGATTCATTTATCCTCTTATAGCCTTTTTCCTCATTTAAATAAATACTTTTATTTATTTAAATTATCCTTTTCCTAAATTAAATAAATATTTTATTTATTTAATCGATCCCACTTCCTCTATTAATTAAATAAATATTTATTTATTTAATTAATTCATTTACCTTTTCTACCCATGACACATTTCATTCATCTCTTAATTCCTACACTACCTACCCTCTCATTATTTTATTATTTTCCTCTACCTACCCTTTAATCCTAGCCAACCATTTATCTTTTACACCTCTTAATCTTATCCCTCCATTTCTTACAGTGTCTTCTATATAGGAGGACACTCTCCTTCATTATCAACCCTAAGCATTCTAAGCATCCTAAGCATTCTAATTATCTAATCAATCTTATGTAATCAACCCTTGTAGCGATCAAGCTATCAACCACAATTCCATTCTTTTTTGAGCTCTTGTGCAAACATAAAATTTTAGAGCAAATATATCAAGCAAGATCAATGGAGATAGGAAGAATCAAGATTCAAACCCTAGTAGACATGTGATGGTGTAATCTTTATGATTTTGTTGATTTGCATTGTCTTAGGTAATCTTCATATGTTATGATGGATCTTCATTGTTGTTAGGCTAGGGTTTTGTGGTTGAATTCATTTAGTCTTTCAATATTATTGTTTCCATTATCCACTTTTCACCATACATAGTAATCAACAAAACAAAAATGTAAAACCAGATCATAAGATCTTCCCAATCCACAAACACCAGAGAAAATCATAGGAATATGTTGACATCAATGACCAATAATATCCAACAATCTCCCCCTTTGGGATTGATGGAAACATATGAATGTGAAAAATAGTTGATGCAAAGAAAAAAGCTATCCCCAACAAACTCCAACAAACTCCCCCTAGGATCAAGACATATAAAGCAATTTTTCACATGATCTCTCTCCCCCTTTGACAACAATACCAAAGATCTCAAAACAAATAACCTAACTAATGATATTCACTCCCCAAGCCAACAAACTACTCCACCAGAGGAGCAACACCATCTCATCAATCTAGATAAAAAGATATGGCTCTGAAGTCCACCGGATTGATACCCCTAACTTGTCTCTCAAATAGAAAAGTGTATCTGCAAGCAAAGGCTTAGTGAAAATATCAACTATTTGTTCCTTTGTAGATATATACTCCAGCTTCACCTTCTCTTCACTGACTTGCTCTCTTAAGTAATGATTCCTGATTGACACATGCTTAGTCTTTGAATGTTGCACCAGACTCTTTGACATGTTAATAGCATTGGAATTATCACAGTAAATGACAGTAGGCTCATCATGGAAAATTCTGATATCTTTCAACATTTGCTTCAACCAAACTACCTGAGTGCAATTACTAGCAGCAACAATGTACTCAGCTTCAACAATAGATAAGGACATTGGATCTTGTTTCTTACTAGCCCATGAAACCAATTTTTTACCCAAAAAGAATGTTGCACCAATAGTTCTCTTCTAGTCATCTACATCACTAGCCCAATTTGCATTAGTGTAATCAAATAACATGAAATCATCATTCCTTAGATATGACAAATCCTAATCCATAGTCCCCTTCAAGTATCTGAATATCCTCTTAACAGTGACATGACTCTTTTGGATCAACTTGATATCTATAAGTCATGCGCACAACATGCATAATGTCCGACCTAGTTTGAGTAAGATATAGCAGTTTACCAACCATAGATCTGTACAAACTCTGACTAGCTTTCAGAGACTCATCATTCTTAGAAAATTTACAACCAGTCTCACCATAGGAGTTCCAACTCATTTGGAGTCATCCAACCCAAAATTCTTTAGCAATTCCTTCACATATTTAGTTTGAGATATAAATATACCTTTTTCAGTCTGTGAAATCTGCAAACCTAAGAAAAATTTCATCTCACCAATCATAGACATCTCAAATTCTTTCTGCATATCATCAACAAACTTCCTACTTAAGTCATCATCACCTCCAAAGATAATATCATCAACACAGACTTCAACAATCAAGATGTTATCATTTTCTATCTTAAAAGAAAGATTACTATCAACAACACCTTTGTTAAATCCCAATTTCAATAAATACTTATCTAATCTTGCATACCAGGCTCTAGGGGCTTACTTCAATCCATAAAGAGATTTCTTCAGTTTACATACCATGTGTCCATCATCGGATAATGAAAACCCATTAGGTTGCTCAATGTAGACTTCTTCCTCAAGATCAACATTCAAAAAGGCAGATTTGACATCCATCTGATATACCTTGAAATATTTATAAGTAGCATATGCAAGCAATAGTCTAACAACTTCAAGTCTGGCCACCAGAGAAAAATTCTCCTCATAATCAATTCCTTCTTTCTGTGAATACCCTTTGCAAACCAGTCTAGCTTTATTTCTAACAACTTCACCCACTTCATTCAATTTGTTTCTAAATACCCATTTAGTACCAATAACATTCTTATCCTTAGGTCTAGGCACAAGTTCCCATGTGTTATTCTTTTCAATATGATCTAATTCTTCTTCCATAACTCTCATTCAATTTTCATCTTTGCAAGATTCAACATCTTTAGGTTCAACTTTAGAAATCAAACATACTTCTTCAACAACTAACCTTCTTCTAGTCATTACACCTTTATTCTTATCACCAATAATATGATTTTTAGAATGATTCAATCTTACATACCTCAGAGTCTTCTGATTGTTCTAATTATCAGGTTCTTGTACCTCTTCACCAACAACATCAACATCCGGGTTAACTGTCTCTACCCGATCATTCTGCTTAGGTTCTTCAGTCTGAATAGGAGATAAAACAACATGTTTTCCATCGTCATATCCACATGCTTTGATCTCCTTCCCAAGGTTCTCATCCACCTTCACATTTGCACTTTCTACTATCTTTCTCATTCTTTTATTGTAGTACTGGTAGGCTTTTCTCTTTGTAGAATATCCCAAGAAATTTTCTTCATCACTTCTAGCATCAAACTTTCCTATATCCGCATCTCTCTTGATATAACATTTGCTACCAAATACTCTGAAGCATCTCAGAGTAGGAACATGACCAAACCATAACTCATAAGGGGTCTTATCGGTATCACCTTTGATGTGAATTATATTGAATGTTTAAACTTCAGTGCTAATAGCTTCTCTCCAGTAGATCTTCGGAACAATTCCTTTAATTGACATAGTCCTTGCAGCATCCAAGATAGTTGTGTTCTTCCTTTCAACAACTCCATTTTGCTGAGGGGTTCTATAAGCAGATATTTTTCTTCTAATTCCATGCTTCTCACAGAATGAATTGAACTCACCGAAATAAAATTCTCCACCTCTATCAAATCTCAAACACTTTACCTTCAAACCAAACTCAGTCTCCACCTTTGCTTTGAATATCTTGAACTTGTCCAATGCTTCTGATTTCTCCTTCAAAAATACAACCCACATCATCCTAGAATAATTATCAATTAGCAGCATAAAATATCTATCACCCTGCACACTTCTAATATTTGTAGGTCCACATAGGTCAGTATGCACAAGATCTAGCAATCCATTAGATGAATACTATTTACTCTTGAAAGAAATCATTATTTGCTTACCCAACTGACATTCCTTACATACCGGATTAGCAGGCTTAACAATCTTAGGCAAATCTCTAACAAATTGTGTAGAATAGATCTTAATCATTGAATCAAAATTTACATGACACATTCTCCTATGCCACAACCAACTCTCATCAATCTAAGAAATCAAACAAATTTTCTCATCAACATTCAAGTAAAAAATGTTACCTTCAGTCTTAGTTCCAGATGCAATCTCTATACTAGAGGCATTTAGGATCTTGCATTTTCCATTCTTGAAATGTAGATCATAACCTTTATCAACCATCTATCCAACACTCAAAAGATTATTCTTCAAACCTTCAACATACAAGACATCATTAGTGTTATGCTTACCATCAAAAGAGATATAACCTCTCCCACGGATCACATAGGCTTTGTCATCTCCAAATCTTACTATTCCACCATCATACCTTTCCATACTCACAAATTTTCTTTTATCATCGGTCATATGATGTGAACAACAACTATCAATCACCCATTCATATTTCTCTTCTACTTTAGCAGCTAAAGCTTTCTCCTCAATAGTGCATCTTGGGGAATCAACAGGTACAAGTCCATCTTCCTTAATGACAATAAACACAACTTCATCTCCTTTTGATTCTTCATTTATAACACCTTCATCAACATCATAATAACAGTTCTTCTAATTCTCATACTTCTGGTTAGGCTTGTAAGGCTTATTATACTTATCATGCTTCTCATATCTATCATCCTATCATTCTTATCAAACTTATCATGCCTGTCATACTTAGCCATTCTCTCTGGGAATATAGAAGCAAAATTTCCCATCTTATTGCAAGAGAAATATTTTAGAGGCAATTTTCCATGATACTTATCTCGGCTCCTTTAGGCAATCCTTGGACAATCAATGCTTCAAGCTCATCCAACTCTTTTTCTTGATCTTCCATCTCTCTTCTCTCTCTTTCATATCTAGATATTTTGTACTCATCGAGATCATACTTGTGCTTTCCGAATATAAATGTTGATTCTCTAAATGTTGTCTCAGACTTTCCATGTGATTCTCCAAGTTTGCTTAGCTCAAATGCAACAAGCTTTCCAACCAACATATCTCTTATCATTGTAGTCACACTCCGAATCTCATCAATAGCAAAAACCTTATGTTTATAGGTAGGAGGCAAGGATCTCAGTACCTTAGCAACAATTTCATCTTCCTCAATGGTTCCACCTATTGGAATCCAATAACATTGAGAGGGGGGGTGGGGTGAATCAGTGTTATACCAGAATGATCAATTTTAGCCTTATTAAAACATGCATACACCAACCGGTATACCGGTACATACAAAATTGAAAGAAGTAAAGAAACCAATAAGCCAATCACATAAATGATAATCATAACACATAGAATTATACGTAGAAAACCTCAAAGAGGAAAAACCATGGTGGGATTTGTGATCCACAATATCAATACACTAGCTATATGAAGAGATATTACAAAATATAAGGGGCCTGCACTTGCAGGAAGGCTTACAGCCTAGAGCACACTGCTCAATCACAAATGGAGCCTCATTGACTACATATAATTCTAGACCACAATCTGGAGAAGTGTTGAACTGCTACGATAGCATCTTCTATGCCATAATACAGTTCTAGTTTAAGCTTTGTTTGTTCCGGTCTGAAACCCTAAACCCTTTACTGGTGTAGTCACATAAATCTGTCCATTTTAATTAAATGAATATTTTGTATTTATTTGATTAAAAATCCACTAGCCATCAATTAATTAAATTAATATTTAATTAATTCATCCCCAAACATTCTTCTATTAATTAAATAAATTATTCAATTTATTTTAAATTAATTCATTAAAATCAAATTCCAATCAATTAAATAAATAAAATCAATTTATTTAATTAAATCCCCCTTTTCCTCTTTTAAATAAATTAACATTTATTTAAATCATTTTAAAACCCCCCCCACTTGCATTTTCCTACAAATGCAACTTGCACACATTTATTGAAATAAATGAATTTTTATTTTAATAAAATCCTATTTTCCCTCACCCACCAAATCCACTTGCAAAAATCTAATCCCCTTCTAGATTCTTCTAACCCCTTCCTAATTAGCCTAATCCATCCCCTAAATATTGTCACATTCATAAGCAAAATGGAGTCACTTCTCAAATGGCCCAAAGTCTTGGATAACCATTGAAGGTTTTCAACCTTCAACCACCAAAAACCCCAAAGTCTTTGAAAACCATTAAAGGCTTCCAACTTTCAACCACTTAATCCACAAAGTCTCCAATAACCATTAATGGTTAATTCAACTCTCCCACATGGTTAAAACATTTGTTTTGACTCAACCTCTATCCAACCACAAAGGTCTCATCAAGCATTTAATGCTTTGACCATGATTATCTCTTAATCATTTGCACAAAGGTTTATCCTTGGATTAACTCCTAATCCAATGGGTAAGCCTAACTTAGACTTGACCCTTAGCCTTTAGATAACCATGAGGTCTTCTCAGGCCTTTAATGCCTCCAACCTCTTCTTTCAACCCAATCCTGTGTTGACACTTGTCACTATTTTATTGGTGCCAATTGTGCACATGGATCCCCAACTTTCAAGCTTGACCCTTGATTAAACCTTTTAATCCTGGCCATCCATTGCTCCATTTTTCCTATAAATAGAGCCCATTCCTTCATAATCCAGATCCTGAAACTTGTAAGCATTTAGACTATAGCCATTTTAGAGAGCATTTAGCATAGCATAACTAAATATTGTCTTTTTGGTTAAAACACATCATTTTAGCATTAAAATAGCTTTTTATTTCACATTTAGAGCTATTCTACAATCTCAATCCTCCATAAGCATCCATAGTGCAAAAAGCTGCTGAGAGCTACACTATTTTGGAACTTGGAGAGGAGAGGAACAAGGGAGACGGAGCTAATCTCATGCTAAGAGATAGTTGGAGATGTCTCTTTGTCTTTACTTCTTTAGTTAGATTCATTAGCATGTGTTTTTAGTATCTCTCTTGGAATGCCTTCATGTTTTAGTTTTTGATTGACTAACGCTAACGTCTTGTGTGTTTTATGTTGTTTGATCTTAAACTAACAATCTTTGTGCCATTTAGGAGGGCATCAACTGGAATAACCCTTACATAAATATCCTCACATACATAATCTCTCTGATATATTTCACATTATATCAAATTCACATATCTATCACCATATCTATCCTCTATCATCATCATCATTATTAAAATGATCTAATCCAACTGACCTATATACCCTATAAAACTTATCATGCCTTATGTCGGCTTACAAAGATTATTACAACATCAAATTACATGTCAGATAGATAACATAAATACATGAATATAAAAAAAAATTGCCGATGCCGGATCCAAGAGATGTCGACCTCCAATACTGATAACCATATTGTAAACTATGTCTGCTTGCATTACAGGTAACCAAAGAAATCCTTCTGTCCTGCCGGTGTCGGTCCCGGTGTAGTGTCTGTGAAGTGCCTTCCGGTACACAACTGAACCAAAACATGAAGCCAGAACAAAATACCATGTTGCCATCAATGACAACATAGTGAAACCAACCAATTGATTGTCAATTGCTAACACCACCGACACATCTGATACCTAGGACCAGATCATTCACCTTAGCCATAAGAGTGTATGTTCTCATCATCTCCCATCTTCAACATCTCATATTTTCCTTTCAAACTCTGTAACTTAGAAACTTTCACTTGTTTTTCACCTTCATACATGGTTTCAAGATTCTCCCAGATCTCATGTGTGGTCTGAAGTCCCATTATATTTGTCATCTCAGAATCAGCCAGGGCACTAAGCAATGCTACCTTCACTCTAATAATATATTCAACTTCTCATCTACAGTAACCGGTCCATTCAGAGGAGCATAATAGGCATTCTTTGTAATCTTCCAGTAATCTTTTCCAAGACATTTCAACTGCACTTCCATTCGGTTCTTCCATATAGCATAGTTACTTCCATCAAACCTTGGACTGTCCTTCTTAAAGATAACACTTGGAGCTTCCATCCCTTATCTCCCCAAGTGGTTAAGCTTCTTCCAGAGGATCTAGCTCTGATATCAATTGTTAGGAGCATCAAGGAGGGAAAACTGAGAGGGGGGGGGTGAATCAATTTTCACCGGATTATCAAATTTAATCACAAAACATAGATTTGATAAACTACAGCAATAAGACAGATAAGAAAATTAAAAGCACAACACATGACACCAATATTTTGACGTGGAAAACTCGATTAGGGAAAAAACCATGGTGGGAACCTACCCATAGTAAGATGATACTCTGCAGTAGTATGTGAAATATTACGATGGGGAATGCACATGCATTTAGGCACACTACCTAGAGCTCACTACTCAAAAGATAATGACCCAAAAGGCTACAACCCTCAGGGAAGTCTCACTGACTTACAACAAGATTCAAACTACAATCTGAAAGAAGTGAACTGAAAGAATAGCATCTCCAAATGCCTAATTATAGTTCCGGTTAAGCACAATTGTCTGCTCAACAACACCAATCATTCCTCAATCACAACACTAAAGGATAAATCACTTGTTTTCACATACACAACTCTCTGATAATGCAAAGACAACATTGGCACCATAATTACATGACAACATCACCTATTTATACAATTTGTCAATCTTGACAACAAGGTCGGCTAAACCCTTAACCCTCAATTATAAAATTATTTCACACGATACAAAGATCGACCACCAAACCAATATAATGATTAAGATGACATAACATGGACCTAATTCAAATTCTCAAATGCTCAACTCCATCGGAAATCATGCCAAGATCAACCACAACATGCTACATCACCAAGAAAATCGCATAACACGAAAACCATCACCGGTTTAGAAACGTCACCAAAAAATTGCACAACGATCAATGTGGATAGACAAAAGAAATAATATATGATCAGGAAACACCAGCAAGCTCATTATAATCATTAGCAACATATGCACCAATACCACTTATCAAATCTTCATCGATCAACATCTAAAACTCAGGAATACTCAAACAACAACAATTGTCATGAAGAAAGATAACTTGTGGAGCACCAAATCATGAACCATCTAAAATGAAGATACACAAGACCATCCCAAATAATATTTTAAAATATCAGCTCAAGATCTGATCACACCCAAATATACCGGAGGAAATACTGAACTTTGCAAAACAATGATCAACAAAACAAAACTGCAAAACCGGATCATAAGATCTTCTTAATACGCAAACACCAGATCAAATCATAGGAATAAGTTGACATCAATGACAACAACATATCCTAACAGCAACAATGACCAACAATATCCAACAGATACACCATTACTTGAGAGAAGTAAAGTTGAGATGATGTACATGTCATGGATATAGAGCTAATGGCTGATGAGATTTGACATGCTTATTGATGTCACTTGGATGATCAAATGAGATTATTCTAGATGTCATGGCTATGCATGATTGATGGTGATGTCTCACAAGGATTTAATACAACTATAATGACATAGGAGTTTGTCGATAGAAGATGGATAAATGAAAGGATGGGGAATAGTATAAAATGGATGAAGGATGAATATTATCAAAGTAAATGTAAGATTTATCTTAATAGCCTACCAAAGAAGCAAATTAATGAGGGAAAGAAAATAAAAAAATAAGAAATGATCAAGAATAAATTGTATTATACTCAAGAGAATGCAAGCTTACAATGAGCTTGATAAGTGAGAATACAAAGGAAACCCCTTGGTTGTATAGGCCAAGGGAAAAGATATCATAAAATTATGACAAGTGTCTTAATCTTATGATATGAGACATAAAGTAGAAAAGTATGATAAGATTGTGACAAGTGTCTTAATCTTATGATATGAAACATAAAGTAGAAAAGTATCATAAGATTGTGACAAGTGTCTTAATCTTATGATATGAGTCAAAAAGTGTTAAATATCTCATGTGGACCCTAAGTAAACTTAAGTAATAATATGTGATAAAGATCTAAGTGCATAACTATATGAACTAGTCAGATATATTACCCTATTCACACTAACACCCCCTCTTAAGTGAAACTTAGGAGCAATGTGGATAAAGATGGGTCCCAACTATAATTCTTAAGGAGGTACTCATGTATAAAAGATCTTCCTAATTATAAATGAAAGAGAAAAACCAATGGGAAAAAACTCCCTCATGTGAGAGGATGAATGAAGAAGGTCTAAGTGATCTTTTAGAAGATATATCCGCACTCCCAAGAGAGATTGAAGATGAACATACTTGCACTCAGTGAAGGATTTGGTAAAGATATTTGCAACCTATTTCATTGTAGGACAACACCTCAAATTTATGATATGCTCACGAATCAACTCCCTTAGAAAATACATGTGGATCTCGATGTGTTTGTTTTGTTGATGGTGAAATTAGCTCTTTGAGATCTAGAAGGCACTTTGGTTGTCACAATTGATGATTGATAGCTTTTGGAATGTTATACCAAGTTCATTGAGGATATTCTGAATCCAAATAGCCTCACTGGAAGCATTAATAACTACCAATACTTAGCCTAAGATGAAGAAAGAACAATGACATACTACTTCTTGCTCTACCAACAAATGGGATCAAAACTAAGGTGTAAACAATAGCCATGTGTAGACTTGTGATCATCAAGATCACCAACCTAATCGGAATATGTTTATCCAGCCAAGTCTGAACCTATGCCTATTGAATAGTAAATTCCATACCTATGAGTGCCCTATATGTTTTACAAGATGCATTTGGCAGATCAACTAGTGGTGTGGAACATTGCACCTCTAGCTTGATTTTAGACAGAAAGGGAGTCAATGTAGGCTTACAATTAACCATGTGAAAAAGAGCCAAAAGATCGAGGGCATACCTGGGCTATGGAAGAGAGATCCCAAAAGAAGATTGAGTGGTCTAAATCTTGAGAAAATATTGTGAGAGACCCAAGTCTGTCATAGAAAACCTATCATGAAAAGAAACCTTGATATCCGTAATGATGGATGAAGTGCTCCCAGTGATAACAAAGTCATCAATTTAGAAAGCCAGGAAAATAAAAGCATCCTTCTATCTCAAAATGTAGACATTTAGATCAAAGTGACATCTAGAGAACCCAATTGAGAGAAGAAAGGAGTCCATCTTGGCATACCAAGCGTGTGGGTCCTGCTTGAGGCCATAAAGAGAATTTCATAAACAAAAAACCAATGAATAATATTTGAACAAATCCCTATGGTTTCTCCATGTGAATCTCCTTATGTATATCCCCATGAAGAAATGCACTCTTCACATCTATCTGATGTATAAACAAACCTTGAGCTGCAATAATATCAAGTATCATGCAAATGGAGTTTATCTTGGCTATAGGGGAAAATGTCTCAGTGTAGTAAGCACCAATAACTTGTGAGAAACCTTTGGCCACAAGTCATGCTTTGAACTTGTCAATTGATCCATTTGTTGAAATTTTGGTCTTCTAGATGTACTTACTTTGAAATATCATGTCTACCCTTAGGAAGTGGAACAAGATCCCAAGTTTTGTTTTAAATCAAAGAGTTGTACTTTTCCTACATTACTAAATCCCACTCACCAATACCTGATGATTCATGAAATGACTATGGATCTAAAGCTATGGAAATGTAGGAATGTAGAATGTCCTAATTTTGTGACTGAGCTCTCCAAGTATCTGAGGGATCTCCAACAAGAGTGCCTACAAACTCAAGTGTTTGGTGAGCCCAATGAGGCCTATGTGGAGATGGAGGAGAATCCCTATCCTTATTATTTTAACTCTGTGAAGAGGAAGATGAAGCCTCATGATCAACTTTGTGAGTAGAGGTACCTCGAGGAAACTTTCCTGAGTCACTATCTAAATCCATAGTAGAGGAAGGAAGAGGTGAGGATGAGCTAGAAGAGCTTTCATTAAACTACATAATTTTCTCAATGAAGAGATCATGTGCCGTAGGATTCATAAGATGGTATATTTTTACACCATCAAGATAGCCGACAAAGATATAAGGTTGACTTTGAGGTTCAAGGGCCTTGGACTTTTCTAAAGGGATATGAGCCCATTCTGAGGAGCTAAAAGACCTGAAGTGTCATACATTAGGTTTCCTACCACAACAAGCCTTAAATATGTGATGCCCTTTTAATTACATATGATGTGAAATTCTATTCTGGATGTGAGTAGCACAATTGATAACATCTACCTAATACTCACATGTAAGGGACCATGCGTGGATCATGCAATGAGCCATCTCTATTAGGGACCTATTTTTCCTCTTTGCCGCACCATTTTGTTGAGGTGTATAGGTGAAAGTATGTTGAAGATGTATCCCTTCAAGAGTGAAAAATTATTCAAATAATTGGTTCACATATTCTCTACCATTTTTAGTGAAGAGAATCTTGATAACCTTCCTGGATTGTTTCTTGTCACAAGCCTTGAACTCTTGGAATCTTTCAAAAGCTTCTCCTTTCTATCAAATAAAGTAGACCCAAGTGTATATAGAAAAATTAGATCAATAAAATTGAGCAAGTAGCGAGCCTTACTGAATGAATGGGATGGAAATGGACCCGCTACATCATTATGAACTAGCTCAAGGACCTCTTAAGCCCTCCAAGCATTCCCTTTATTGAACTTGTCCTCAAAAAAGTTTCCCAAGGCACAACTTGAACAAACTCCTTTTGAGAAACTGTTGTTAGGATGACTTGTGACCATATCCTATGTGTTGAGTTGTTGAAGGTAGCGAAAGTTGAGATGACCAAACCACTCATGCCAAATGTTTCTCATAGAAACTGAATGGATGAGCAAGGTAGTAGAATGTGAATTAGGGATAAAATGAGAGAAAGCATACCGTTGAGACTCATGATCAACCTTACCAATTTCAAGAAGTGAATTATCTTCAAGATTTCTAATAGTTATGAAATCAAAAGTAAACTCAATTTTTCTACCATTATGGGTAATCTAATAGATGGAGAGAAGGTTGGCCTATAGATTAGGCACGCAAAAGACATCCTCAAATGTACCAATTCCAACATCAACAAAACCTCTCTCGATGAATTCAATAGGAGAGTCATCCCCAATGATAATGTGGGGCACTGTACAAGGCTTTAAGAAAGAAAAATGTTCTCTGACAAAATCCATCTGATGTGATGCACGTGAATCAAGAATCCATTATTGTGAACAATTTCCATTATAAATCAATGCATTTTCTTTCCCTTTACCTGATTTGGAAGGAGCAAAGGATTGCTGAGAAGAAGGTAGATTAATGTTGTTCCTTTTTAGAATATATTTTCACTCATCAATCTGCTTCTTATGACAAGAATGTTCCTCATGATCAGGTTTCTTGCAATAACCACGATTAGTCCCTTTAGTGGTGGAGTTGGTGTTTATGTTTGTTGTAGATGATGATTTTGTTTGATCTTTTGGTGATTTGTTTTTGAATTTCTTTTGTTTCTTGTCAGATTTTCCTGATTCTTTTTCCCTCTGATTGACTAGCCAACAATGCTTGATATTGAGAGGGATTAATGAGACCCATGGAAATAAGCTTTCCTCATTATTGCATTAATATTTAAGAAAATGGAGCATAAGAAGGTGTAATAAGTGTAGATCCCATTGTCAATCTATGAGTGTGAAAACTATAAATATAAGCTGCATATTCAGGTCCAAGTTTTTTGAGAGTATTATAGACAAGCTGAATATATTTGTTTTCAAGATCACATAATTTACATTGTGCTCTATGGTCATTCACCTTTGTTACATACTCTTAGATATTACCAAAAGACTTAGGATCCATACTCATTTTTTCATTATCAATTTGATAATCTCTAACTTCATTAGTTGTACCATATAGAGTTTTTAAGTTTTTTCCATACATCATATGAATTTGTACATCCTTCAATTCAAAACATAAGATCTAGGAAAACTAAACTCCTAAGACAACTAAGTGCTTTTGTATGTTCAATCATCTGAATTAGCTTTTCCTTATCTTCAATGGGTTCAATTACCTTGTTCTCAACATAAGGTGTAAATCCTAGTTGTGCTAAGGCATTCCACGCATCTTGATTCCATGCATTGTAGTTGTATGATGTTAGCAATAAAAATTTAAATGGACACATTTGAAGGAAAATAAAGCACAATTGAAAAAGATGCAAAAGAACAAGTACACCAAGAGACCCCCCTTAGTTCACTCAATCAAAGGACCCCCCCATATAAATTATGATTTGACACTTTATTTTTAGTGCTATTACAATTACCACCAATAAGAAACAATAAGTAGATTGGATTGGACTTCGATGTTTTTATAAATTATCATAAAATAGCTTATACTAAAAGAATGAACTTGGTACAATACCAAGGGAAAATCAACCACTATAAATTACATGAAAAATCATGCAATTATAAAAAAAATCGCCTTGATTTGAAGTTGTATGCAAAAGCTATGCAACTTTGAAGTTTGTAAAATGAGAATTGAGTAATATCATGTGTGAGAATCTACACATTTTATAAAATCCATGCATTGATATTGGAAGTCATCTTCACCACCATGTAGAGCACAAAAGGTAGAACAAAATATGTCACTGAGAGGGGGTGAATCAATGATTTCAAACAAACTGAGGTAGTTTGTGTGTGTGACCAGTAACAATGAGAACATTAACAATTAATCATACACAAAAGACACACCACATAACACCAGTTATACGAGGAAAAACCAATGTGGGAAAAACCTTGGTGAGAAAAGGTGCTGGAGTCTATTGATCCAATCCATATAGTTGGATGAACCAATTAAAAATCTATCCTCTGCGTTAGAGGGCAACTCCTCGTATGATTTGCAATGAATTTTATGCAGAAAACTTTGAAATGAATACACTTTTAACTAGAAAGCGTGGAAAGGCTTTAGCATTCATCTATCAACACAAAGGAATGCTTTTGAAATAAAACAGAAGGAATATTCTGAAGATCAATTTCAAATAAGAGCTCACAAACTTCAATTTTCACACATGTTCATTTCATAAATTCAGAGCAAAAGAAAATGCACAGCAGTATGAACTCTGATCGATTCTCTCTCATGTTTCACAGGATAAGGGGGATAAACACAACTCAATCCACAAATGAATTTACTTACAAACAATGGTAACAATTAATTCAGAAAACATAGCAATAATTGATAACAAAATGATATCATGTACATTAGCTAATTTCTCAAGAAAGATCACAAATCCTCAAACACATAGATTCAAAGACTGCACAACATAATATTTCATTGCTAAACCAATCATTCCAGTTTTAAGAAATTCACAAAAAATAGATATTGTTTGTTCCTTGAAAAATCACTCTTTTTCGGACCCTAACATAAACTTACTTCCTATCTTAAATAGCCTCCAGGCTCATAGTTTGTTACATAATCATTAAAAATTCGCTTTAACCAGAGGTTAAAGAAATCGTTTGCTAAAAATAAGAGAAACTAAAATAACAGCCACAGATAGGCTGACAACTCATCCCCAAATTGATCATGACTCCACCATGGCAGAGGAAGCCACTAGTCTATCTTGCTTTGCCACAGAATTGCGCACACCACGCCACTTTAAATGTGTCCCCAAGAAGCTCAGGATGACTTTAAAGTAGGGGAGTCCAATATGTTGGATTTGTTGCTTCCAAACCTCCTTCTCCATATTTACTTGTGTCACCCTTGCCTTGTGCATCTCCAGGTGATTGGAACAAACCATGAGCATTGAGTCAATCTTGGCAACTTTTGAGAAATTATCCGTAGTCAAGGATTTTGTCTTCTGAATGAATTGTATCATTTCTTGGAAGATTTTTGTCATATCTGTGGCAGCTTCGATTGTCTGGGCATCATCTTTCATAAGGTGGATGTCAATGTATTTAAGATCCTTTTGCATTGTATCAATTAAATCTATCAAGCCTTTTAGCAGTTCAGTGGATTCTTCGTGGGCCTATTGGATAATTGAATTATGCCACTCCACGTTTTTCCTTGATACATATAATACATTGTCATCTAGGATTTCCATAGGTTTTTTAGCCAAGAACTTCATCACACCAAATTTTTGTATATCATTCATCTATGGAAGAACTACCACCCATTTGGTCCTTTCTTTCTCCCAGGCAACGACCTCTAATTCCAATTCCTTGCTCATAGTAATAACATCCTCATATACTTTCACCAGGCTGACAATATGGTCTGAACCTTATTGTATTATAAGATCCAGCCATTTATTGAACATCTCCATGACCATTTTGTTTCTTTGAACTTGATCCAACATCTTTTGGTTTGCTGGAGATTTGGGATCCAATGATACTGCCACCTATGATGAGGGTTGAGGATTTGGATGGTGAATGGCATTGATGTACTCACCCAGTTGAGTGATGATTTGCTTCAACTCCCTTTTATCCTTCTTGTCCTTCCATGATCTAGAAATTATTCTCTTCGTGGAAGACTCCAAATGTTTAACATCAATGGCTCGCGAAGCAACCCCCAGATCAATCTTTTCTACTGTGAAGTCATCCTTGATAGCTTTGTTTGTGTCTTTATCTGGAATAGGCTTGGCTATCTCAGCTGTCCAATGACCTATTGCTTCATCTACCTCAAGCATTGTCTGTGTTTTGAGTCTTTTCGGCTTGGATACCTTTCCAATATACTTGTTGACTATATCTTCTATGGGGATTGTAATCGGAACCACACTGCGCTTCTTCCCAACAACAACTTCTAACCATCACAGAGTGTTTGTAGGTTCTTTGGATGGAGGGGTTGTATGAGTATCTGGGTAATTGACAATAACTAGAGTGTTCATGGGATTCAATTCACTCTCTGTTTCTTTACCTATGTCCATTTCTTGTACCACAGGCTCACCCATATCCTATTGATCCATTATTACTTCAACCTCTTCACTTGTATCCAGGTCCACAACAATCTGGCTCAATGTTGGATTTTTGCTCTTTTTCTTGCTCCTTGATCGAGTTACTCAGGCTATTGTAGAACCTAATGGTGACCGTTTTGATCTCCTGGGTTAGATTTTTTCAACAATTGACTTTGAACCACCTACAATATCAACAATTTCATTAGTGGAAGAAATAAGAAGTTGAGTCACAACATGTGAATCAACTCTTAGTTAATGGGAGGATATGAGCAATCCTTTCTTAAATTTTTGGTCTCTCAACCACTTCTCAGTTCTCCTTACAACATTACAAGTTTTAGCTTCGATATTATCATCTTCCTTTTTATTCCAGTCAATCTCAGGGATTGGCTTTCCTTGAACCTTCTCGTTGAATTCAGGATCCAAAACATCTTCCCCTGTTTCCTCCTGTACTCTGGATACATTGATAGGATATCTGTTGCAGAGTAAATCTTGACCACAGTCTCCTCCTTACCTCATATTCATCATTGCAATTCTCCCAATAATCTTCCAACTAGGGTTCATGACAAAAGTGGAAGTCCACATTTAGGTTTTCCATGGCATAACCTCTACTATCAAACCTGCGTCTGGCAACATAGGGTTGCAAGTTCATCCTCTTAAATTCCAATTCCAAATTTAAAGCATCAGATACAGACTTACAGATGTAGTATCCAAGTTCAATAGGAAAGGCAACCCCAGATTCGCCTTTTGCTCCCAACCTTTTATCAATATGAGCTAGTTGCCTGCTCACCTCTATGTGTACATAGCTATAGAAGGAATACCTAGGCCCAATCAAAGGCCCAATCAAAATATTTGTCACCGGATAATAGCACCTAAATGTAAAAATACATCCAATCTTCCTAGTAAAAGGTGTGTGAATTCTCTTTTAGCCTATTCAGAAGTATAACAATGTCTCACACTTTTGTGATGAAGTGCTCTCTAGTTAGGGGCTTTGGCAGTCGCGACCCTCCTTTTTGAACTCTAAGGAGCCCATTTCTTGCAATTACACTTCTATACACACTCTTTTTCTCTCGGAAGGAGGCGTATGAGGTCCCAAAAGACCAATCCTCATATTATTCCTTGTAAGGGATTCCCATCACTGCCATTATTGTTTCCCTGTTGATACCAACTAGCAGCTCACCATTACTCGTTCTTATGCATATGTTCTTTGTTAGCATTCTACACTCTAGTGAGAAATGATGGTGTTGTCATTGATGGCAACCTACCAGCAACCTACTGGCAACCTTCTGGCAACCACCCAAAATTCATCTGGTAAACCACCGACAGGCATCGACACCGACATACACTTCATCGACAATGGCAAAAATGCATACCAACACCCCAGCCGATAGGAATAAACTTTTGTTTATTGTATTTATTTGTAAATATATTTTTGTAAAGCTGACATGGCATATTGTAATAGACTCATATATGTATGAGATCTTGCAAATCATTTTGACATTATAGATGATAGAGGATAGAAGATAGGAGATGAGATAGGAATGGGCGAATAATAAGGGCAGATCTTGTATAAGGTTTATGGTTATTGTATGAGCTTAAACTGATACTGAACCTAACATAGTTGATGCTGATTTGAAGCAGTACATTGTATTGGATTTTCATAATCCATTTTGTAAGTCAGTGAGACTTCTATTTTGTAGATTGAGCAATGAGCTCTAGGCAGTTGGCCTTCCTACATGTGTAGGCCCTTAATTGTAAGTAATATTTATTCATTGGCCAATGAGTGAATATTGT
This sequence comes from Cryptomeria japonica, assembly GCF_030272615.1. Lineage (NCBI taxonomy): Eukaryota > Viridiplantae > Streptophyta > Pinopsida > Cupressales > Cupressaceae > Cryptomeria > Cryptomeria japonica. The sequence continues at coordinate 861,508,077 of NC_081409.1, forward strand.
GTGTCACAAATCCCACTGAGGTTTTCTCCCACACAAGGTTTCCTCGTTAAACATCTTGTGTTATGGTGTGTTTTCTATGTTGTCTTTATTGTTCCTGTTTACCACATTAATTCTTATTTACCAATACACTATTTTGGAATGCAAAATACTTAATAAGGTTAAATATTTTGTACACCAGTTAGATACTGATTCACCCCCCCCTCTCAGTATCTTTGGGACTATCATTAATCCTAACATTCTTGACATCATACCTATTCATACAAGCTACCACCAAATTTGGACATGGTGCAACAAGTGGAAATGCAACAACTTCAACAAGACCACTTCTCACTATTTTCTCCATTATTGAACCAGCTTGAGGGTTCTTGGTTCTTTCTAAGAAATCCCCTAGATTTGTGTGAGCCAAGGAAGTATCATCTAGTTCTGGTAATATGCTCACTAAACATGAAGTCCAGCCAAGCTTCGGCAATACTGGCCTCATACTGCCTATCTATATTTTTAATTAAGCAATTCTAAAACAGGGTAAAATTCTACTCCAACAAGCTAAAGATTTCCTTCCTACACTGACAAATCCTCAGAACTAAAGAAATATAGCATAGGGGAATCACCTGAACTTACGCATTACCACCATGAATCTAGAAACCTTCTTAGGAAAGTAGATTTGAATTTACCTTTGACGTCTCCAATTGTCTCAATTATAGCATCTACAACCCTTACAAATTATGAAGAGGAATTTATATATCCTTTTTGAACAGATGGGTAAAAACCAAGAAAACTACACACGCTTCATAATGATTCATTTAAACATCTGAAGTAACAGTGAAATGATTGAAAACCTGACACTTTCTTAATTTCCCATCACCTTCGCAGAATTAGTTAATGTTCTCATGATTGCTTTCCAAATTTATAATTTTAAACTATTAGATGCCGAGAATATTCCCTCTTGTTGCGCTGCCTCCAGCGTTAACAAAGTCTTTAGAATTATCTTGAAGTGAACCTTTTGAACCTTGAACCATCTCACAAAGAGTTCAATGGTTCAAGTTCATCCAGGAAGAACAACAGTGAACTAGCGGCTCAAACAAAACCGGGAACGAGCAATAACCATGACTAACAAGCGAGAACTTTGAACCTTGAACCGATGAACCGAAAAGACAATTGGTTCAAGGTTAAAGTTTAAAACCAACTTAAAACACATTCACACCTACTCGTTAAATAATATTACATAGTCGGGACTCATAAAAAGATGTTTTGAACCTTGAACCAAAAAGAGGTTCACGGGTTCAAAGTTCAAAACGCATAACAATAATGCGCTTGCTTTGATGGAGATAAAGGCCGCTAAGGACATTTACCTAAAATGCGCCTTGATCCTTGAACCTATTAAACTATTTTTAAATTTCAATGGTTTAGGTTCAAAACAAAGAGGTACAAAAGACCCAAAAGAAATAGAGACACCAAATGGCAACCCGCAAGCTTGGACATTTCAAATGGAAAATTGCGGGGGTGCTAACATCGACTCTTACTCTCATTTACAATTGGTATAATTTCAAATCCTAGCCATTATAGGTCAAGGGAAGAGCAAAACCATCTTGATATACAATTTTGAAAGAGTTAGGACATTTTACCTCCTGAATCACGAATGGTCCCTTCCATAGCGATTCGAACTTCGTATGTGCTCCTTTTGGTTCCCTTCTTCTATCCCAGAGCAAGACCTGATCACCTAGCATGAATTTTTGTGACCTGGCTCGTTTGTCAACTATATTCTTCACCCTCATCTGATGGTCTGTTATCTGATCTACTAACTTGTCTCTTTCCTCATCAATCCTCATCAAATGCATAATCTGTTTTCTAGAGAATCTTGAAAATAGGCACCCTCAATGACAGTCTGTAACTTGGTAGCTGCAAGTTCTAGAGGAAGTGCTACTTGAGCTCCTACACCATAGACCAATTCAAATGGTGACATCCCAATAGCTCTTTTGTCAACCTGGCTCGTTTGTCAACTATATTCTTCACCCTCATCTGATGGTCTGTTATCCGATCTACTAACTTGTCTCTTTCCTCATCAATCCTCATCAAATGCATAATCTGTTTTTCCAGAGAATCTTGAAAATAGGCATCCTCAATGACAGTCTGTAACTTGGTAGCTACAAGTTCTAGAGGAAGTTCTACTTGAGCTCCTACACCATAGACCAATTCAAATGGTGACATCCCAATAGCTCTTTTTGGTGATGTACGATCAACTGAAAGAGCTTCATACAATTTTTTATGCCAATCTTTGAAATTTTCGCTCACCAATTTTTTAATAATATTTATAAGATTTTTATTACTGGATTCTGCTTGACCATTCCCCTGAGGATAATAATAGGAAGAATGAGTGAGGGATATCCCATGATCATAGAAGAATACTGAAATCTCAGTAGAAGAGAAATTGGTGGCATTATCAGCCACAATTTTTAGTGGAACTCCAAATCGAACCAGGATATTCTCTTTGAGAAAGTTACAAACAACCTTCGAAGACGTTTTCCATACCAGAATGGATTCAACCCATTTGGTAAAATAGTCTATGGCTATCAATATATGTGTATGTCCTGCACTTGAAGTAGGTGTCAAAGGACCTATGAAATCCAAACCCCACTATTGGAATGGTTCATCCACAATCACGGGTCAGAGCGGTAATGCTGCGAGTTGTGGCTTACCTATGAACAATTTACATTTCTCACACTTGGCTACCCATGCATATGCATCTTTGAAAATTCCTGGCCAATAATAGCAATTTCTCAAAATTTTGTAAGCAGTTACTGTAGATGAGAAATGGCCGCCACAGGCTTCATCATGAAAGGTCTTCAACAGTGACTCCTGAAATGATTTATCTACACAGCATAAGAAAGTTCCATCCAAACCCCTTTTATATAATACATCATTAAAAATGATGTATTTGGCAGCCTTTAACCTCAAGTTCCATTTTTATTTTGAAGAAAGATGTATCGGGAAATCTCCATAGGTCAAATAGTATGCAACATCCACAAACCAGGAATCCTGAAGTCCAACAAACAAGACTAAAGGAAATTCCTCTATCATTTCCTCCTTACTTTCAGCAATCAATTTGCATAGACCCTGTCCTCTCACCAATTTTGTGGGTTTAATATCCAAATTGAACTCTTGAATCTTTGATACCCATGAGTCTCTATTATTCATTCCTATATCCAGTTGTGTCAATATGCTCTTGACTGTAGAGTGAGGCACATAAACAATTGCATGAGAATGGAGAATATAGTACCTGAACTGTTTTACAGCTTTCACAACTGCATATGCTTGTTTTTTTATCAAGGAATATTTCAATTCATGTTTCTTCAAGAGAACATTCATAAAAGATATTGGGACTTCTTCATTATCCTCATTCTTCTGCAATAGAATCCCTGACATAGTATGCTCCAAGGTATAACAATAGATAACAAATTCCTTCTTAAAATCTAGATTAACTAGAACAGGTGCATGACCAATAGCCTCCTTTACTGATTCGAATGCTTTCTTTCCTTCCTCGTTCCATTTAAAAGCTTGTTTTACACTCATCAAATTTACAATATACCTAGTGGTCTCTGCAAAATTCGGAATGAATCTCCTTAGAAAACTTGTCCAAAGAAGGATTTGATTGCATTTCTATTTGATGGTAGACTTAGCTGTTGAATTGCCTTTACTCTTTCAGGATCTACTCTTACTCCTTTGGAGACAATATGGCCAAGAAACTTACCTTTTGTCACCCCAAAAACTGACTTTTTTGGATTTAGGGACACCCCATGCTCATGACACCTCTATAACACTTGTCTCAAATCCCTCAGGTGATGTTTTCTTCTTTTGGAAAAGATGGTTAAATAATCAAGATATACAACAATTATCTTATCTTTCAAATGACCAAAGGATAAATCCATAGCTCGTTGAAATGTCGCCCCTACATTGATTAAACGAAATGACATTCTGTTATAAGAAAAGGTACCCTAGGGAGTAATAAAGGCAATCTTATGTTGATCGCTTTCTAAAACACTGATTTGATTATAACCCGAAAAGCCATCAAGCATGGACATCATTTTAGAACCTGAAACTGTTTGCAAAATATGGTCCATAGCAGGAAAAGGGTAATTGTCTTTTAGACTGGCTTGATTCAGGTTTCTAAAATCTACACAGATCCTTATTTCTCCATTTTTCTTCCGAATAGGAACAATGTTGGTTATCCATGTAGAATGGTGGATGGGGTATATAATCCTAGCCTTCAACATTTTATCTACTTCCTGAAATATGGCTTCAGCTACTTTAGGATTGAAACTTCTAAGCTTTTGTCAAAAAGGACTTACTCTAGGTTTCAGGGGAATTTGATGTTCTGATTAATATGAAAAATAGGTTTTAAGGACCCGAAACCTTTAACATTGGAGCATAAAATAGTTCATCAAAAAGCATCCAGACCATCTAAAAACAACTTACAAAAAAACTGGCAAAAAGGCCAATTAACCAAACGGACAACAAAAGAAAGGAAGAACAAAGCGAAACAATTAGAAAAAACATAACACAACTATAAAGACGTAAGGAGATCCACCACCTTATTGACCAGATGGTCATAGTTTGCCGCATCTGCTTTGAGTTCTTCCATATCCTTTTTTGGTCTCAGGTGACGTTTTCTTCTTTTGGAAAAGATGGTTAAATCATCATATACAACAATTATCTTATCTTTCAAATGACCAAAGGATAAATCCATAGCTCGTTGAAATGTCGCCCCTGCATTGATTAAACGAAATGACATTCTGTTATAAGAAAAGGTACCCCAGGGAGTAATAAAGGCAGTCTTATGTTGATCACTTTCTAAAACACTGATTTGATTATAACCCGAAAAGCCATCAAGCATGGACATCATTTTAGAACCTGAAACTGTTTGCAAAATATGGTCCATAGCAGGAAAAGGGTAATTGTCTTTTAGACTGGCTTGATTCAGGTTTCTAAAATCTACACAGATCCTTATTTCTCCATTTTTCTTCCGAATAGGAACAATGTTGGTTATCCATGTAGAATGGTGGATGGGGTATATAATCCTAGCCTTCAACATTTTATCTACTTCCTGAAATATGGCTTCAGCTACTTTAGGATTGAAACTTCTAAGCTTTTGTCAAAAAGGACTTACTCTAGGTTTCAGGGGAATTTGATGTTCTGATTAATATGAAAAATAGGTTTTAAGGACCCAAAACCTTTAACATTGGATCATAAAATAGTTCATCAAAAAGTATCCAGACCATCTAAAAACAACTTACAAAACAACTGGCAAAAAGGCCAATTAACCAAACGGACAACAAAAGAAAGGAAGAACAAAGCGAAACAACTAGACAAAACATAACACAACTATAAAGACGTAAGGAGATCCACCGCCTTATTGACCAGATGGTCATAGTTTGCCGCATCTGCTTTGAGTTCTTCCATATCCTTGTTTGGCTTCTTCTCCTTCTTTTTGCCTCTGGTCCTTGTTTTAGGTCCTTTCCCTTCTCTCATACCTTCAGTGTCTGGTTCTATCTCCAGGGAGTCCTTCTCGTCCTCCAGTTTGCTGATGAGGATTTTGGTATTGTTCGCAGAGGCCTTCAGAATGTTAAAGCTTTGATTAGCAATACTTTTGAGGCATTTTTCAATTTTGATGAATTTGTTATCAATTTCCGCCATTCTTTGATCCCTAACATTATCGTTAGTTTTTCTCTCTGTCAGGTCCTTCTCAATTTTCTCGAACCTAGGGTTTGTTGTTCACCAAAAGTGATAACCCAAGTATACCTGCAAATTTATCTATGAGATAGCCAATCTCAATCAATGAAACACCTTAGGGCTTGGACAACATGACAAGGATATGAATCCTTCTACTCTTCAGGCTCTGCAAAACCTAGGCGGGTATACCTTTGATGCATTTAATCAGACCTATTACACACAAGACTGCATCAATCAAAAGCAGATGGATCTCAAAAGGTTCAAAAACTAAGAGATAACTGCAGATGGGCTAGATCCACACTTGCAACTCAACATTTTGAATCATGAGATGGAGGGACACTTCCACATAACATAAAATATAAAAAGATATTCTAATTTTGGATTTTTAAATGGTGTTTTGACAACCTTTAAATATTACAAGAGACCAGTGCCTTATCCAGGCCACACAGTCATGCATAAAACTGGAAGAGAAATCTCAGATGCAAGTTCTTTTCAACATTAAATTTTCATGTATCAATGCCTTACATTAATACAATCCTTTGCTCTATCACAAAACCATACTTATATGTAGATATCCAATATGCATTCAAAATCATTAATGCTGGGTTTTAGGATTTAAATCCTTCCTTGAAGAATACCCAAAAGACAACATTACACTCTTAGAGGAATCTAAAAGAGAAAACTCAAATTATCCTTGATAATATGAAATTATATGAATCTGAGTACATTTTGGAGACAATTTCATGGAAACTCACACATGCCTTGCATATGTGTGAACCTGCAAACTGAAACTAAACCTACAGTAAAGACAACACTGAAAACATAGACGAACACACTGTCATTTGCATTGATAAAACAATGCCATCACTGGAACCTGCAATTTCAGATTTCTCCCTTGGAGCAAATCTCTCAAAAACTGGAACCCCTACAACTGAGAAGAATTTGGAATAAGAAGGAGAGGGAAGAGAATCAAATCTACAAATGAAAATTGCCAAGTGTCTCCCCTTTAACTGAATTTTGTTCTCGTGGATACTACTTCCAAAATATCCCACATTTGTCAAAATTAACCTCATAATTAGATTCCTCATTCCGAGAGCTTTCCGAAAATATATAACACTTTATACCTTGGCGAAAAATTGAGTCCTGGGCGAATTAATTCCCCAATGTGCACATCATTTAAATTTTTCATTTATTAATATAGTTTAAACTATATAATAAACAATTTTAATTTTAATTTTTGCCCCTGATGTGCTTTGACACTTTGCCATGTGGCGGCCTCTGATTGGTCGATGGGGTTGACCGGACGCCACCTGGGATGACACCTCATCACTACCATATGTTCGCTTGCTCATCCGTCACTTGGCCGCCACGTGTATGCCACCTCAGTGCCACGTCATCGCCACTGGACTGCCACCTATGCGCCAACTGTGTGCCACGTCACTGCCACCTCACCGAGACCCGCCTGCTGGACATCTAACTGTACCCGCCACCTGGCTTTCGCAACTTCGCGGGGTGTAACTCGCGTGCATCTTCCTTTCGCGAAATAGCACGAGTCGTTGATCTCTTTTGAACTTTCTCACTCGTTAACCCGGCCTTCCTCTGCAAAATTTTGCCTATCTGCCTCGGGAAGCGTGCCTACGTGGGGTCCACCTAATCATCGCTCAATCATCTCCTCTGTTGCCTCGAGAAGCATGCTTGTGCGTGGGCCCACCTTGGGCGCCCAACAACACCGTCCGTCAAAAGCCCTTATAGCTTAGACATTATACATGCGTGGAGCTTTGCTTATAAACATTTAAAAATAACACTTCCCATCCAATGTGGGATAATGCGATTAAGCCTGGGATTGTGCATTTTGAAGGTTTCTACAAAGTTTTAATGGTTGCCTTTCATTTGTTTGGGATTTCTTGAAGATTCTTCATTGCCACATTGCAGGGGATGTTAACAGCAGTTGTGGAATTTGGCTTATGCCTACCCATTATTTTGCTGGAAGTTTTCTATGGTTTCCTCTATTTCCACACAGGGAGGATTCAACTTGGCAATACATCTGCCATTGGCACTTTCTTTAAAAACTTCCAAAACCTTTTCAATGTAGGGAAGTTGTTGGAAAACTCATTTGCTTGTTGAACATTGCTCCTTGTTTCCAATGCAAGGGAGGGATTGACTGTTGCTGCATTTGTTGTGGTTAATATGGCCTCCAAACAGCCACACAGAGGAAGGAGACTACAATAATTGCCATTTGATTTCAAATTTCCCCCTTTCACCAGCCACGTGGGAGAGGAAATTGATTGGCCTCCATTTGATTTGGTTTCAGCTCTCCCCATTCTCACGTGAGGGAGGAAAATTGCTGTGTTTTGGTTGCTTGCTGTTACTTTCCACGCACCACAGCAAGGGAAATTGGTGTTTTGAAACTGAAAACTCCTTCCTCCACACTCAACTCACCACACAGAACCTGGCAAATTCATTTGCTGTGTTTTTTTAAGTTTTGCATACCACATGGAGGAGGAAAATGACTTCAAGCTGCCACGCATGCATTTGCTGTTCCAAGTTTTTGCTGCTCTCTCCACAGACACCACGTTGCACTGGAGAGAATGGGAGAGGCAAGTGCTGGTTTGAATTTAGCTTGAAATATTTTAATTGCCCCTTTCTCCATTTTCTGAAAACATCCATGCCTCCTCAACCACGTAAGGGCTGCCAAACTAGTGTTTGCTTTTAAACTGGAATGTTCATTGCCCTCACCAAACACCAGTCATGTGCTACAGCAGGGAGGATGTTTGGCATTTGTTGAAGTTTTCAATGGTTCTCATAAACCATCACATAGGGAGGAGGAGAAAATGGTTGGCACTTCAAATGCCAAAAGCATTTGCTATTCACTATGCTACCCATGTGCATTTGTTTGCAATTTTTTATTTGCTGCTGTGTGGGAAGACAATGGCATTTTCACTTACCAAAGGTATTTGTTTGAAAGGTTCTAATTGGCCCCTCTAAACTTCTATGTTGCCATTGGAGGGAAGGCATTGCAATTTAATTGCATTTGATTTAAAGTTGATTCCCTTTCCAACTCCTTCAAACAACAGGGGAACTGACAAAGAAATTGGAATTAAGTTTTATATCTGTTAATTGGATTTGGCTGGAGTTTCAAAAGTTTGCCAACTCCACTCTATTCAACACCGTTTTCCTTCCATTTGCCTGGAGGTTTCTAAGTCCTTCCAAAAAATACAAGGGGGAGATTTGGGTAAAGTCGATTGGCATTATGGCTGCCAATTGTATTTTGAAGGTTTTAAAATCCTCTTCCAAAAATTCTACTTGCCAGGCACTTTTGTTTTGATGTCTCTTCCCTGTCACTGAAGGAGGATTTGGCTCTAAACTCGCCAATTTTAAATTGCCTAAAGTTCATAATAACATCTTGAACTCTTTTGACATGCCTCATGATTATAATCCATATTTAGATATTCTGAAAATCTCTTAGTGAACAAAGTCGCCAATAAACTAATACGGCACAGGCATGAGTCAGGTCGGGCCCCAAAGTGGGTCCGACTAAAATTTTTTTCGTTTCCATGCAACTGACCCCTGGAATGCTTCACGGACCTCAAACATACCTCTGGAAATGATCGGCATCGCTTTCAGATCATTAATCCGCATTTTACAACCTTCAGGCAATTACGTCACAATTTTCGCATTTAATCGCGAAGACGTAATTTTCAAACCTGTCAAAACACCTTTTTGGAGCTCGCCATCTGACAGGCGTGTACTCTGATATACAAGGATGACTTCTACCAAACAGTTTCTCAAGATGAGTCCCGAGTGAAGAGATATTAATTTCCGAAAACTGCCAACTGGCTTTGTCGACACTGCGGACCTGATGAAGTCAATGTTCTGGCAACACATGATGCCTTTCTCAAAAATATCAAACGACCTTCGTGGGTCCTCAAATTTGAAACATAAGTACCTGAAAGTACATATTAAATCTTTGAATTCTCAGTTTGATCACCAAACTGACAGGATGCAAATGACGCACTCACAAAAATGGCTACATTAACTGATATAACACTGGAGTGTGGATAACTGAATTTGATGGCAAAATGAGCTCTTTTGAAAACCGATCAAATGGATTGGTAGAGCCTTGAAATTTGAAACATAGCTCATCATTTATACTGACATTAGCCTAGAACAAACATTATGGCATGACACTTACTGAGGCAACTTTTACACTTGTGCGAAACAGGGCTCCGACTAGTTGTCGAAACAGGAACTAGTCAAACCACACAAACTGCAAATGGATTTGGCTTTGAAAACTGAGCAAATGGATTCGTTAGGACTTGAAATTTTGCAGACTGACTCAAATTTATGCATATAATTGAATCCACTTTGAATTTTTTCATGACGATCAACAGGGCAAAAGATGTAATCGCTCAAAGAAGGCTACTCCATAAAATCTGCATTTTGGCCTAAAATGCACTTCCAGCTCTCCCCTCAAACTGGGTACCTCAAAAACTTATCCAAATTGAATTTTGAAAGTTTCACATCACTGAATAGGCCAAATGAAAGGTGTGGGACATGAATCTCGAGCCTTACCCTCTGAAAATCAATCGGCTCTACTTTCCCTCTCTGTAACTAGGCCATTCAAACTGACTCATTCGGGTACTTTTCTGACATGTAGAGAATTTTTTTGAAATGGGCCTATAAACTTAACTCAATTTTAATTAGTCCCAATAGTGGCTCTGACTGGGGATGGTTGATTGCAAGATCAACACAAGAATCTATATATCTTTGGTTAAGCAGACCACTCAAAAAATGGATCATTCTCCTCTCATTCTTTTGTTCTCATCTCATTTCAAGAACAGGGATTCCTTATCCTACCCAAATAGTAGGGCACTTTATTGAAAACCACACAACTGAAGCAAAGCGACTATACAAGATACAAACATACAACCAACTGACCATAAGATGCTCAATCAATCTTAGCATTTACCTCTGTCAAAAATCTGATTCTCATCACTTGATATCATGATCGAAACAAAGACACCTTCCAGTAACAATTGAGCATAACTTTTATAATCCGCCTCTTTTGTCCCATTACTGAAACAACTAGTGTGCATAACTTTGGTTTGATTTTGAACTTTGTGATCACACACTATTTCAACACAAGTAAAATCATGAGACAAATCACCATAGAGTCTTTCCCACAAGCTGACATACCTTTCACTGTCCCACTCAACTCTATCATTTGCAAGGACTTCATCATGCTGAACTTGAAAAATAAAACACTCATTTTCAACATTGCAGTTCCTATCAGTAGATACCTTATTATCATTTAAATCAATAGAATGAGGGATGCTACTAACCAACTGATGCAAACAAGGAACATGAACATTACCATCCAGATGTGCTACTTCACTACGCTGATCACACCTCATACTATCCTTGCTCATCAAACTGAAAACCTCTGCATTCTCAACATCCCATTCATCGAAAAGAATGCATACCTCCAGCTGAAGCAAATCCTCAGCTGAATCTTTCTCTTTCAGGTTTACATCTACCTGAAACACTTTCATTTGTGGTTTTAAATGATCATCACATAATCCGTGCCTCTTACTTTCATCATGAAATAATTTTTTACAACCCACGCTATCGTTGTTCAGAATTTCATCAGTATTATGGACTGGTTTACCATTAACAACATCTGGCTGATCAATTATCTCTTCATACAAAGGGTTAGAAACCAAATGGACAATCCCTTTATGAACATTATGACACTGAAGTGGCTGGTCCGTGTCTATATTAGCATTGAATAAAGCATTAGTAAAATTGCTAAAGACACCATCCATTCGATCCTCAAAATCATCTTCATCAGACAAAGAAGAAAATGAAACTTGGCTGGAACAATCCTCAGTGTTCCATGTTTCACATTCATGAGATTTTATTCTATGACCATCATTCCGAAAATCAAGATAATCAAACTTATCTTGCCACAACTGATCTTCTTCACCAATTGAACACTCGTCATCAGCCAAAGAATGAACATGAACATGAACATCACTGCCATTTACTTCATCAGATAAGTTTTTAGCATGTTCACTAAAATCTTCTGTCATAAAACCATCTGTTAGGTCAGCATGTTCATTAAAGGTACAAACATTCAATTCACAGTCTTTTTCTGAAGAATCCTCTTCACTATATTGCAGAAGGTCTTCATCAATAGCTCGAAGGCTCTCCAATATCTGAACCTTCTTATCCATAACCTCAAGAGCTTTCTTAAGTTCTGCAATCTTCTGGACTTCCATTGCACTTTGTTGTTCCATGTGAGATTCCGTAAACTTTTGTCCATCCATGTGTGCTATATCTTCATCGCAATCATGTGTACCATTACAATTTTCTGAATTAACATTGTGTATATCTTTCAAAAAAGAAAGATTATCAACATGATTATAAGAAACGAAGTCTGAAGTGAAATTTGAAAAAACATCTACTTCATCCTCAACACAATTGACATCATCAATGTTTAAAAGAGGATCAGCTATTGTTCGCACCAAACAATTCTGATTTTCATCATATTGCACACTTTCACTTGCACAAACAACAACACTTAGTAATCCCTCTGTATTTGGTATTTCAACATCAAATACATCAGCAACATGTAAAGATTGATGGTCATCACCATCATTATTTTCACCAATATTATCCTGGAGAGATGCATGATTCACTTGGTAATTAGCAGCCACATAAACAACATAATCGGCATACAAATCAAATGGTACATATCCCTTGTATATATCAATCTCCGTATCAATATTTTCACAACACTTCCCACTGATCATTCCATCACTACTGCGAGAGACAACCGACATTAACAGCAAAGGTTCTTGACTCTCATTTAACTCTGAAACACATGCATCAACAAAACCATTCGGAACTGCAGAGCTTGATGCACCTAGGCATGGAATGATTTGCTCAACTTCACATGGCATTTCACCATTGAAGGTGCTTTGATAAGAAACTACAACAGACACGAATCTCTTCGAGATTCCAAACTTCAAGTTATTTTCCATATCCCTAGCTGTATTAAAGGCTTCATACAAGGTTTTGGGTTCTTTGTTTCTCAATAGGAAACCCATCTTCTCATCAAATGCACTCATATAAATATCCAGACATACTTTATCATCGAGTTTATACTTTCTGAAAATTTTGGACAAAGCTTGTGAAAATCTGATGTTAAATGTGGGTACCAATTCATCTTCTCTGATTTGTATATAAGTGAACTCTTTTAGTAAGTCAAAATCACTCACCTTCTCATCGAATTGGTCCATGAAATCTGAAACCAATTCCTCCCATGAGGTAATAGAATTCACTGGCAAAAGAGAGAACCAATCTCTTGCATCCTCTTTCAATGACTGAATAAACAATTTCATGCATACATCTTCTTGACAAATTTCAAATTCTCCTACCAAATCTGAAAATATTTTCAAATGTTGACATGCTAATTCTGATTTCTTCCCACTGAATATGGGCAAATACTTTCCAATTTCTGTGGGCATGGGATTTGGGTAACCTAGAATATCTCTGAAATTTAGAGCAGCATAATGGTTCATGATGAAACTTCTCCTATTATACGGTTGTGACACTTCACTAGGCATGGCTCTATGTGGAAATACACAAGACTGAAAATATTTACTATTCATTTTCTCCTACTCCCACAAATAATTATAAAATCTTGGATAGAAAAATTCAAGCACATATCCTTATACAAATCTATTCCTTAACATTGCTTGACATAAGTTTCTTCCACATTTGCATACTACGGAGGATAACATACACTGAATATTTTAGCAGCATAGATATGCAAATCAATTTTGAGATTCTCTCTTTCCCTCTAGACTAGTGCTGTTCACTAAATGGGAAAACGACATTACACATTCTAATTTTCAGAGCACATATCTTTGCATTTGAAACCTCTGAAAAAATACCTGGAGATTTGCAGCTATAAACTCTTGTAGATCTGGAGATTTACTTCCACTTTCAGCACTGTCTTTTACATCAGAGTCGCCACCTCTTGCACAGAGGATATTTTGAACAGCAGAATGCCACTCAACACTTATTAAATTTTTTGTTACTCCTTCGATCTCGCTGCAATCAACACTCTTCTAGGCTTCTTAATACTGGTATGAACCACAGAGTTATGTGTGACTGAAATCTTTTACTGCATCTTCTTTATAACACTTTTATGATGAAAGCACCATGTCTGAGCATCTGCTACTTAGATCCATCTGCATCTTAATATGATTCATAAGATTATCAACCAATCTTGTGAAAGTCTTGGAATACAAACTTCCTTCAAGCACTGGTATAGAGACTAGAGTCGCCACCCAATTATGACATTGGGGAGAATTCATAAACAGCTGTAAGAACCTCTTACAACTCTGAACAATGTATATTTTCTCTGATTCTTCACAAGAAACTTTCTCTGATAGCAGACAATAACATTACAACCCAAAACATAATACTAAATCCCTCAACCATAAAAGAAATTTTCAACTCTGTGCATTCTCAATAGGCAGACTCAACTATATTTGAAACAAAATTTTCAACCAGAGACTCTTTAAATTTCATATTCCCCAGCAAAGTCGTCATTTTTGCTGTTCACCAAAAGTGATAACCCAAGTATACTTGCAAATTTATCTATGAGATAGCCAATCTCAATCAATGAAACACCTCAGGGCTTGGACAACATGACAAGGATATGAATCCTTCTACTCTTCAGGCTCTGCAAAACCTAGGCGGGTATACCTTTGATGCATTAAATCAGACCTATTGCACACAAGACTGCATCAATCAAAAGTAGATGGATCTCAAAAGGTTCAAAAACTAAGAGATAACTGCAGATGGGCTAGATCCACACTTGCAACTCAACATTTTGAATCATGAGATGGAGGGACACTTCCACATAACATAAAATATAAAAAGATATTCTGATTTTGGATTTTTAAATGGTGTTTTGACAACCTTTAAATATTACAAGAGACCAGTGCCTTATCTAGGCCACAAAGTCATGCATAAAATTGGAAGAGAAATCTCAGATGCAAGTTCTTTTCAACATTAAATTTTCATGTATCAATGCCTTACATTAATACAATCCTCTGCTCTGTCACAAAACCATACTTATATGTAGATATCCAATATGCATTCAAATTCATTAATGCTGGGTTTTAGGATTTAAATCCTTCCTTGAAGAATACCCAAAAGACAACATTACACTCTTAGAGGAATCTAAAAGAGACAACTCAAATTATCCTTGATAATATAAAATTATATGAATTTGAGTACATTTTGGAGACAATTTCATGGAAACTCACACATGCCTTGCATATGTGTGAACCTGCAAACTAAAACTAAACCTACAGTAAAGACAACACTGAAAACATAGACGAACACACTGTCATTTGCATTGATAAAAGGATGCCATCACTGGAACCTGCAATTTCAGATTTCTCCCTTGGAGAAAATCTCTCAAAAACTGGAACCCCTACAACTGAGAAGAATTTGGAATAAGAAGGAGAGGGAAGAGAATCAAATCTACAACTAAAAATTGCCAAGTGTCTCCCCTTTAACTGAATTTTGTTCTCATGGATACTGCTTCCAAAATATCCCACATTTGTCAAAATTAACCTCATAATCAGATTCCTCCTTCCAAGAGCTTTCTGAAAATATATAACACTTTATACCTTGGCCAGAAATTGAGTCCTGGGCGAATTAATTCCCCAATGTGCACATCATTTAAATTTTTCATTTATTAATATAGTTTAAACTATATAATAAACAATTTTAATTTTAATTTTTGCCCCTGATGTGCTCTGACGCTTTGCCATGTGGCGGCCTCCGATTGGTCGATGGGGTTGACCAGATGCCACTTGGGATGACACCTCATCACTGCCATATGTTCGCTTGCTCATCCGTCACTTGGCTGCTACGTGTACGCCACCTCAGTGCCACATCGTCACCACTAGACTGCCACCTGTGTGCCACGTCACTGCCACCTCACTGGGACCCGCCTGCTGGACATTTGACTGTACCCGCCACCTGGCTTTCGCAACTTCGCGGGGTGTAACTCGCGTGCATCTTCCTTTCACGAAATAGCACAAGCCATTGATCTCTCTTGAACTTTCTCACTTGTTAACCCGGCCTTCCTCTACAACATTTTGTCGATCTGCCTCGAGAAGCGTGCCTGTGTGGGGTCCACCTAGTCATCACTCAATCATCTCCTATGTTGCCTTGGGAAGCGTGCTTGTGCTTGGGCCCACCTTGGGCACCCAACAACACCATCCATCAAAAGCCTTTATAGGTTAGACATTATACATGCGTGGAGCTTTGCTTATAAACATTTAAAAATAACACTTCCCAGCCAATGTGGGATAATGCGATTAAGCCTGGGACTGTGCATTTTGAAGGTTTCTACAAAGTTTTAATGGCTGCCTTTGATTTGTTTGGGATTTCTTGAAGATTCTTGAACGCTAGATTGCAGGGGATGTTAACAGCAGTTGTGGAATTTGGCTTATTCCTACCCATTATTTTGCTGGAAGTTTTCTATGGTTTCCTCTATTTCCACACAGCGAGGATTCAACTTGGCAATACATCTGCCATTGGCACTTTCTTTAAAAACTTCCAAAACCTTTTCAATGTAGGGAAGCTGCTGGAAAAGTCATTTGCTTGCTGAACATTGCTCCTTGTTTCCAATGCAAGGGAGGGATTGATTGTTGCTGCATTTGTTGTGGTTAATATGGCCTCCAAACAGCCACACAGAGGAAGGAGACTGCAACAATTGCCATTTGATTTCAAATTTCACCCTTTCACCAGCCACGTGGGAGAGGAAATTGATTGGCCTCCATTTGATTTGGTTTCAGCTCTCCCCATTCTCACGTGAGGGAGGAAAATTGCTGTGTTTTGGTTGCTTGCTGTTTCTTTCCACGCACCACAGCAAGGGAAATTGGTGTTTTGAAACTGAAAACTCCTTCCTCCACACTCTACTCACCACACAGAACCTGGCAAATTCATTTGCTATGTTTTATTAAGTTTTGCATACCACATGGAGGAGGAAAATGACTTCAAGCTGCCACGCATGCATTTGCTATTCCAAGTTTTTGCTGCTCTCTCCACAGACACCACGTTGCACTGGAGAGATTGGGAGAGGCAAGTGCTGGTTTGAATTTAGCTTGAAATATTTTAATTGCCCCTTTCTCCATTTTTTGAAAACATCCATGCCTCCTCAACCATGTAAGGGCTGCCAAACTAGTGTTTGCTTTTAAACTGGAATGTTCATTGCCCTCACCAAACACTAGTCATGTGCTACAGCAGGGAGGATGTTTGGCATTTGTTGAAGTTTTCAATGGTTCTCATAAACCATCGCATAGGGAGGAGGAGAAAATGGTTGGCACTTCAAATGCCAAAAGCATTTGCTATTCACTATGCTGCCCATGTGCATTTGTTTGCAATTTTTTATTTGCTGCTGTGTGGGAAGACAATGGCATTTTCACTTGCTAAAGGTATTTGTTTGAAAGCTTCTAATTGCCCCCTCTAAACTTCTATGTTGCTATTGGAGGGAAGGCATTGTAATTTAATTGCATTTGATTTAAATTTTATTCGCTTTCCAACTCCTTCAAACAGCAAGGGAACTGACAAATAAATTGGAATTAAGTTTTATATCTGTTAATTGAATTTGGCTAGAGTTTCAAAAGTTTGCCAACTCCACTCTATTCAGCACCATTTTCCTTCCATTTGCCTGGAGGTTTCTAAGTCCTTCCAAAAACTACAACAAGGGGGAGATTTGGGTAAAGTCGATTGGCATTATGGCTGCCAATTGTATTTTGAAAGTTTTAAAATCCTCTTCCAAAAATTCTACTTGCCAGGCGCTTTTGTTTTGATGTCTCTTCCCTGTCACTAAAGGAGGATTTGGCTCTAAACTCGCCAATTTTAAATTGCCTAAAGTACATAATAACATATTGAACTCTTATGACATGCCTTGTGATTATAATCCATATTTAGATATTCTGAAAATCTCTTAGTGAACAAAGTCACCAATAAACTAATACGGCACAGGCATGAGCCAAGTTGGGCCCCAAAGTGGGTCTGACTAAATTTTTTTTCGTTTCCATGCAACTGACCCCTGGAATGCTTCACGGACCTCAAACATACCTTTGGAAATGATCGGCATCACTTTCGGATCATTAATCCGCATTTTACAACCTTCAGGCAATTACGCCACAATTTTCGCATTTAATCGCGAAGACATAATTTTCAAACCTGTCAAAACACCTTTTTGGAGCTCGCCATCTGACAGGCGTGATGGCGAGCACTCTGATATACAATGATGACTTCTACCAAATGGTTTCTCAAGATGAGTCCCAAGTGAAGAGATATTAATTTCCGAAAACGGCCAACTGGCTTTGTCGACACTATGGACCTGATGAAGTCAATGTTCTAGCAACACATGATGCCTTTCTCAAAAATATCAAACGACCTCCATGGGTCCTCAAATTTGAAACATAGGTACCTTAAAGTACATATTAAATCTTTGAATTCTCAATTTGATCACCAGACTGACAGGATGCAAACGATGTGCTCACAAAAATGGCTACATTAACTGATATAACACTGGAGTGCGGATAACTGAATTTGATGGCAAAATGAGCTCTTTTGAAAACCGATCAAATGGATTGGTAGAGCCTTGAAATTTGAAACGTAGCTCATCATTTATACTAAAATTAGCCAAGAAAAAACATTATGGCATGACACTTACTGAGGCAACTTTTACACTTGTGCAAAACAGGGCTCCGACTAGCTATCGAAACAAGGACTAGTCAAACCACACAAACTGCAAACGGATTTGGCTTTGAAAACTGAGCAAATGGATTCGTTAGGACTTGAAATTTTGCAGACTGACTCACATTTATGCATAGAATTGAATACACTTTGAATTTTTTCATGAAGATCAACAAGGCAAAATATGTAATCGCTCAAAGAAGGCTACTCCATAAAATCTGCATTTGTGCCTAAAATGCACTTCCAGCTCACCCCTCAAACTGGGTACCTCAAAAACTTATCCAAATTGAATTCTGAAAGTTGCACATCACTGAATAGGCCAAATGAAAGGTGTGGGACATGAATCCCAAGCCTTACCCTCTGAAAATCAATCAGCTCTACTTTCCCTCTCTCCAACTAGGCCATTCAAACTGACTCATTCGGGTACTTTTCTGACATGCAGAGAATTTTTTTGAAATGGACCTATAAACTTGACTCAATTTTAGTCAGTCCCAATAGGGTTGAAGGAATCTCTGATCTCTTCGACTTTGGCAACGATTTTTGTCAAATCCTCAACATATTTTGCCATAAATTTGCCTCCACCAATATTGTTTTTTTCCAGAATTTGGACCCTGTGGTTAAGCTTCTTATTATCCTCCACAGATTTCTTGTAACTGGTAATTAACCAATCAATGGTGTCCACAAAACCTTTCAAACCCTTAGGGGGAGGATTTGAGGGGGGATTTTTCTCCCCAGAATTATCCTGTTCCTTTTTGGGGAGGTCGCCACCAGTGATTTTATCAATTTTTCCAATAATCCTCTGATCAAAACCTTCCCCGGTGGTCTCCTCCTCCAAATTTTGATCGACTTTAGGATCCTTTCTCCGCACTTGTTCCTCTAGCTCCATAACATTATCTTCCTACCTCTTCTATTTTTTACTTATCTGCAGAGGAATTTTGGTTTTCTTTTTCCGAGGAGACTGGGGTTCATCCTTCTCAGAATCCTCAGAGACCTCTTCCTCCGAGGAGGAGCGAATCTAAAAAACTTTTCCTTTATATTTTTTCTTGCCCTTCGAGGATGCAAGCCTGGTGCTCACTTGTTTTCTTTTCTTACCAGTTTCAGCTTCAGAGTCATCCAGACTGTCTTCTGACTCACTCATCGAGTCACTTTCAGACTCCTCACCCATAGAAAAAACAGAATTCGACCCTTCCTCCTCACACTCAGAGATAGAAGGTTGAGGGCGAGCAATTTGGTTGGCTTTTAGGTGGTCATAAATAAGTACCATAAGACCTTGATGCATGGTTGTATCACCCTTAGGGTTCTCTTTGTGGACCTTAATGGTAGCATTCATAGAGCACAACAGAAAATATGGAATATTAACTTTTTCATCATACCTAAAATGTTTAAGCAAAACAAAATGATAGCCATATACTTTACTGAATCTACCATCCAAGGTAACATAGCGCATAATAGAAAATAAGACCTCCCTCCATGGCTTAACAAATTCCCTAGGCGGATAGTAAGTTTTACTTAGCTTTACCAGGCACTTTTTCCCCTTTGTCGTTTCAGGATATCTTTCAATATCCTCCTTGCTCAATTTTTTGTCTCTGTAGTAATTGCTTCCTTCCTTGCGGAGACCCGTGATCTGAGTGATGAGGTCTTCATCAATGGAGATTGTTTAATCTCCCATCTTCAGAGTGCCCTTTCTCTAGTTTTTGCAAAAGAAATTAGTAATGGTGGCATCCCTCCTATGGAGCCTCTCCATAAACTTTGAAAATCTGCCCTTCTGTAGAATGTTCCAAACAACCTCCTTTTTCTTTCACTCCTTAGAGTTGCTAGGTTCATAACAACGTCTATTTCCTCCCATTTTTTCACTTTTTAGAATAGAAGGCCAAGAGTTACAGAGAAATTTAGGCAAGAAATTCCTCGAAACTACCACATATACCCAGAAAGTGTGGGAAAAGGTGGCTTGTGTCTTGTAATAAATGGTACTCGCATCATTATAATTACTCATAACACTCCTATTAATTCGTTTCATCATTATTTTGTCCATTTATGATCTTTGGGGTACTATTGTATCGATCCTTAAAAATGATCGATTTGACGTTATCGAGGAGGCCCTCTTCCCCCTGCCATTTGACCTTTTTTTTTTATCGCCACATTGGCTGCCCAGTCAGTAGATCCGTTAGCTTCATGATAAATGTGAGATATGAAGCATTTCTGAAAAGTGTTGATGAGATCTCTAGCAGCCTTTATTATGTTATTGATAGTTGATGAAGGCTTGGAGGTTCCTTTTAGGTATTTGATGATGCTGTTAGAATCCCCTTCAATCCATAGATAGGGATAGTTCCATCTTTGGCCAGGATAATACCTTGGAGAGTAGCCATAGCTTCTGCCTTGTGATTAGTTTGGCAACCTATAGGAACAACAATCATTTCCTTACAATTACCATTTTCATCTTTGAGATTTGCACCACATCCCGCAGGGCTAGGATTGCCTTTGGCAGCTCCATCGAAGTTGATTTTGAACAAACCATGAGGGGGAGTGTGTCATCTGTCTTCTAGTCTCTTGTTTAGTTTGGGATCAACACTACCAACACTCTTCAGATTCCAGGAACTTAAAATGTGATTTTCCAAGCGGTTGGCAGAAATGCAAGGATCCCCAATGATCCCAATATTCTCCACAATATCCCTCTGGATTTTCTAGAACACAACAACTTGAGTGAGAGAGGTGTCACTGAAGATACAATTGTTCCTTTCTTTCCAGACCCCCCACAGAATGTGAGGAAGAGATAGCTGCCACAAAGATATCAAAAAGGGGTTAGACCAATGATAACTCCAAGAATGGAACAATTCACTGATAGTGTTAGGAAACACCCAATCAATGCAAAAATTCTTAAGAAATCTTTCCCTAATTGAAACCGTAAAGGAATAGTGGATAGCCAGATGGTCCACAGACTCTTCCTCCTCAAGACATAAGGCACATCTATTAGGGAAAGAAAATCCTCTACCCTTAAGATTATCTAAAGTCAAGATTTTATTTTGAAGAATAGTCCAATAGAATAAATTGATTTTAGGGATAAGACCCTTTATCCAAGCTTTAGACCAAAAGGGATTCTCTAAGGGGGCATGGAAAAGAACACCATACATTGAAGAAACAATGATGTTGCCTTTAGGTTCATATTTTCAAATAAGGGAGTCTTCCTCTTTGTTCAGCCAAGCAGAAGAAAGATGATTCTTAAGATTGATTAGGTCAGGGTGAAAACTTTCAATGTTCTGCCATTTGTCACCTATCCAGTACCCCTCAACCAAGGAGCCAAAGACTCTAATATAGGGGGAAGCATAAGGGGCCCATTCAGGGATATCAATCAGAGACTTATCAAAAAGCCAGGGATCCTCCCAGAATCTAACCTTCCTACCATTGCCAACTCTCCATTTAACACCTTTAGCTATGTTATCTTTACACTTAGAGGCATGATTCCAGATATGGGACCCATTAATAATGAAATCAGAATTGATGAAAGAGGAAAGAGAAGAAGAAAAAAGAGAATACTTACTTCTCCAAATTTTACACCATACACTATCAGAGTGGAACGGTCTCCAAACCTGCTTAGACAAGAGAGCTTCATTGAGGATCCAGATTCTTCTCAGGTCCAGACCTCCTTTACTTTTCGATCTACACACCTTATCCCAAGCCACTAAAGCCATTCTTTTCTTTTCCTCAACCCCTGACCAAAGAATATTTTTTTGATTTTTTTCAATTGCATCAACATACTTGATTGGAATTCTGAAGAGGCTAAGGGCGTAAATAGGAATGCTTTGAAGAGAAGCTTTTAGAAGTTGAAGCTTTCTAGCCTGACTTAAGAGTGAACCTTTGCACCCAACAAGCTTTTTTTGAATTTTTTCCACCAGAGAACTCCAAAAGGAATCAGGTGGAGCAATGCCCAAAGGGAGACCAAGATAAGTAGCAGGAAGATCAACAATCCAATATTTCATAATTCTTCTGATTCTATGTTGTCTTCTCTCAGGAGTGTTGATGAAAAACACTTCACTTTTTACCCAGTTGATAAGCTGGCTGGAAGCAGAAGCAAATTTACACAGGGTGTCCTTCAGGGTTCTGGCTTTTGAGTGTTGGTATTTTGGTATGGTTTTGTCATTGATGTCAACACCTACTAAACCTTATCAACTCTGGCACTTTGGAGAATCAGCAACATTCACCAGAATCAGCAACATTCACCAGTAAGCAAGTGACTTATGCATAGTCATCGATATCTGGCACATCGACAGGATATAATGTTCACCGGCACTTGGAATAGCATGGCAAACACTTGGTTATGTCGAAGACATCATTTGGACACTTTGTCTTAGAGTTTTGTTCATTAGCATATTCATATTTGCATATTTGTTGTTACCGACAAATAGGTCCACGATATACACCTGCAAGTTTATCTTTTCCAGATCAGCACGACACGCTATGGAGATGTCTCTTTATTGTTGTAAATGCATCAAGCCGACATGTTGAATCGGTTATTGCACCAAATATTGTTTTGTTTGTAAATTGATTTTATTGTAATATCATTTAGAGCCGACCTACTAAAATTGGTCTTAGGTTATGATATAAATGTAAGATCTTATTTGTAAGATCGTGTGTGGAATGTGAAAAAGGATTGTGTGAAGGTATATGCAAGAATAAGCAGAGCTATACACGTAGACATCATTTGAAAGTTGAAGGAGGGTTTTTGCGAAGACAATTAGAACTACACCAGTATTGAATCCAGCATAGAAAGATGCAAATTTGAGTAGTACATCCTTATTGGATTTAACCATCCAATTGTAGTCAGTGCGACTCCTATTTGTGTTTGAGAAGTGAGCTCTAGACGCTTGGCCTTTCTGCATGTGCAGACCCCATTTGTATACACATACTATCTGTAGTAGTATCATTTGATTAAGGGTAAGGTTTCCCACCGTGGTTTTTCCCCTTACAGGGTTTCCACGTACAAATATTGGTGTTATGTGTTGTGGATGACTTTGTCTTTTTGTTTCATACATTAATCTTTACCGGTATTACAATTAATTGATAAAACTGTCTACCGACATAAAAGACTGGTTTATCGGTATTAAGCATTAAGTTGGTAAAGTTGTTTTTTGTTTGAATTTATTAGACAACTGATTCACCCCCCCCTCTCAGTTGTCTCCGGGACCTAACACTGAGATGCTTGAGTCCCCCATGACAATGGTGTCGTCGACAAACTATTGGTGGGAGCAAACATGATCAATTGAAGAAGGTTGGAGACCCTTAAAAATTTCCCTCATCACCATACTTTCCATATACCTACCAAAAAATTCAGCCATAATAATGAAGAGGATAGGAGAAATGGGATCCCTTTGCCTCAGTCCTCTAAAAGCTTGAAAGAAAGAAGAGGGAGATGTTGGTATTTTGGATATGTTGATATGGTTTTTTCATTGATGTCAACACCTGTCATCACTTGTCAACACTTATCAACACTTGGAGGTTTTGGTTATGTTCACTGGCAAGTTACAGACTTATGCACAGTCACCAGTATTTGGTTCCTTGACAAATTATATTATTCACCGACTCTTGGAATGACTTGGAGACTACTTGGTTATGTCGATGACATTATTCGATCACTTGGTTTTGGTGATTTGGTTAATTGTTTATTTGGGTTTGCATATTTGTTGTTACCGACAAATAGGTCCAGGATATGCACCAATAGGTATATCTATTCCAGATCAGCACGACACGTTATGGAGATGATTTATTACTACTGTAAATGCATTGAGTCGACATCATGCATCAGATATTGATTTATTTGTAATTGATTTTATTGTAATATCTTTTAGTGAGCTGACCTATTCAAATTGGTCTGAGGTTATGGTATAAATGTAAGATCTCATTTGTGAGACAAATGTGTGAATGTGAAAAAGGATTGCAATAAGGTATATGCGAAAATAAGCAGAGCTATACACGTAGACATCATTTGAAGGTTGAAGGAAGGATTTTGTGAAGGCAATCAGAACTAAACCAGTAATGAATCCAGCATATGAAGATGCTATTTTGTGTAGTACATTATCATTGGATTTAACCATCCAATTGTAGCTAGTGTGACTCTCATTTTGTGATTGAGCAGTGAGCTCTAGGCAGCTGGCCTTTCTGCATGTGCAGAATCCATATTGTACACACATATTATCTGTAGTAGTATCATTTGATTATGGGTAAGGCTTCCCACCATGGTTTTTCCCCTTACAGGGTTTCCACATACAAATATTTGTGTTATGTGTTGTGGATGTCATTGTCTTTCTGTTTCATGCATTAATCTTTACGGGTACTACAATTAACTGTTAAAACTGTCTACCAGCATAAAGTTTGGTTCATCGGTATTAAGTATCAAGTTTTGGTTAAGTTAATTTTGGTTGAATTTATTGGACAATTGATTCAACCCCCCCCCCCCCCCCCCCCTCTCAGTTGTCTCTGGGACCTAACAATTGGTATCAGAGCCTAGTTCTCTTTTTGCAGAAGTTTAACAGCTTGAGGAGATGCAATGTCTTCTAACTATTTCAGGAAGGACAGTCTGAAACTTGATGGAACTAAATATGGCATATGGAAGATCAGGATGGAGACACATTTGAATTGCATTGGAAAGGACAGATGGGATGTTACAATGAATGGCTATACTGCTCCTACTCAAGGTCAACCTAATCCACCTAACTTGGCTAAAGATGAGGAAAATGATTGCAAAGCAAGAGAAGCACTTTTGAGCACGTTGTCAGATCAACAAGTCATGGGATTGTTAGATAGATCTACTGCTAAAGATATTTGGGACAAACTAGAAACATTGAATGAAGGAGATTCCACAGTCAAAATTGCAAAACTTGAATGCTTCCGGGTCAGGTATGAAAGTCTGAAAATGGAAGAAGAAGAAAGAATTTCTGCTTTTATGGAAAGAGTAAATGAAATTGTTTTAGGTATACAATGTTGGTGGAGGAACCTTAAGTGAAGATGAGATTGTTTCTAAAGTTTTAATATCTTTGCCACCGGTATATAAAATGAAAGTTACTGCTATAAATGAATTAAGAACAATGCCTAATGCATCAGTATCTAGAGACACTTTGGTTGGAAAACTTTCAGCTTTTGAACTTGAGGAATTTGGTCCTGTTACTACTATCAAGACAGATCTAGCTGTCAAGGCATCATCATCTGATAAATCTGATTGGAAAGCCTCCTATGCAAGAGAACTTGAAGAAAGAAGGAGAGAAAATGAAGAACTTGAAGAACTTGAAGCACTATTTGCAAGGAAAATGCCTAAAGGTCCAATCGAAAGTAAGTATAAAGGGAAAGCACCCTTTAAATGTTTTAATTGTAATAAGGTTGGTCATATGGCTTCTAGATGTCCTGATAGACATGCACGATTAAGAGAAAAAGCTAAAAGAACTTATAAGCCTAACCCTAACTATCAAAAATACAAGTTCAAGAAGAATAGAGACAAATATTGTTATTATGGTGATGAAGGAGTTACTGATCATTCTGATGAGGATCCAAGAGACAATGGATGGGCTTTTGTTTCTATAACAGAAGATCAACCAACACCTACTATTCAACCGGTAGAGCAGGCCCTGGTAGCTAAAATTGAAGATAAGGATGAATGGATCATTGATTAAGGATGTTCACATCATATGACTGGTGATAAGAGTAAATTCTTAACCTTTCAGGATTACAATGGAGGTCTAGTAAGATTTGGAGATGATAAATCTTGTTTGATCAAAGGAAAAGGCACTATATTTTTTATGGTAAGCACA
The DNA here is from genome assembly GCF_030272615.1 of Cryptomeria japonica. NCBI lineage: Eukaryota > Viridiplantae > Streptophyta > Pinopsida > Cupressales > Cupressaceae > Cryptomeria > Cryptomeria japonica. The sequence continues at coordinate 861,534,401 of NC_081409.1, forward strand.
ATACTGATAATGTTTACTGTGTTGAAGGTTTGAAGCATAATCTTTTTGAGTGTTGGTCAATTAGTTGAGAAAGGATTTTAGTTACAATTCAAGAATGGTAAATGCAAAATCTTAAACAAAACTGGTTTGGAAATTGCAACCGGTAATCAGACTAGAGGTAATATCTTTCATTTGAACAACAATGAGAAAGCATGTTTGATTGCACATATTGATGAATGTTGGTTATGGCATAAGAGACTTTGTCATGTAAATTTTATTTGCATTGTGAAAATCAGTACAACTAAGGCAGTTAGAGATTTACCTAAGATTGTTAAACCTCACAATCCGGTATGTAAGGAATGTCAATTAGGAAAGCAAGTTAGAGAAACTTTCAAAAGTATTCCGGAGAAGTCTAACAATGTTCTTGATTTAATTCATACTGATTTATGTGGTCCAACAAGAACTATAAGTATACAAGGAGATAGGTATTTTATGCTAATCATTGATGACTATTATAGAATGTGTTGGGTTACTTTTCTCAGAGAAAAATCTGAAGCATTTGGGAAATTCAAACTATTCAAGGTGATGGTAGATGATGAAACCAGAAAGAAAATCAAATGTTTGAAATCAGATCAAGGAGGTGAATTCACATCTAAGAAATTGAATACATTCTGTGAAGTGAATGGGATCAAAAGACAGTTATCAGCACCCCGGACACCCCAATAGAATGGAGTTGTGGAAAGAAAAAACATAACTATCTTGGATGCAGCCAGAAGTATGATATCTGAAGCAAATATACCTCATATATATTGGAGAGAAGCAGTCAATACAAAAATTTATACATTCAACAGAGTTCACATCAGAGGTGAAACCGGTAAGACCCCACATGAACTATGGTTTGGTAATAATCCTACTCTTGAATATTTCAGAATATTTGGAAGTAAATGCTATATTAGAAGAGATGAGTATATTGGTAAATTTGATCCTAGAAGCGATGAAGGAATATTTCTTGGTTATTCATCTAAGAGCAAGACATATAGATGTTTTAACAAGAGATTGCAAAAAATTGTTGAGAGTGCAAATGTGAAGATTGATGAACAGTTTAGAGGAAATTCAAGGTACACAAACTCTGAACCGGCAATAGAGATAATCACAAATGAACCTATTATGAATACACCAGTACAAAAAGGTCATCCAGTGACATTGACATCATCTGGAGATTCAAAACTCACTAAAGAACATTAGGAAGTAAAAACACTCCGCTATGTAAGACTTAATCATTCTGAAGATCAGATAATTGGAAACAAATTTCAAGGAGTTATGCCTAGAGGAAGATTGGCAAATGAAGAGGTATGTCTTATTTCTCAAATTGAACCTACATCAATTAATGAGGCATGTGAAGATAAATATTTGATTAAAGCTATGGAAGATGAATTAGAACAAACTGAAAGGAATAACACTTGGTCATTAGTTCCCCGGCCTAAAGACAAAAATGTAATTGGAACTAAATGGGTTTTCAGAAATAAACTTAATGAAGATGGTATCGTAATCAAAAACAAAGAAAGATTAGTGTGTAAGGGATATTCACAAAAAGAAGGAATTGATTACAATGAAACCTTTGCACCGGTAGCTAGAACTAAGGCAGTCAGACTTTTATTGGCTTTTGCAGCACACAAGAACTATAAAGTATATCAAATGGATGTTAAATGTGCATTTTTGAATGGAGATCTTGAAGAAGAAGTTTATATTGAACAACCTGATGGATTTTCTTTGATAGATAATAAAGACATGGTTTGCAGGTTAAGAAAAGATTTATATGGATTGAAACAAGCTCCTAGAGTTTGGTATGCTAGATTGGACAAATATCTTTTGAAGCTTGGATACACTAAAGGTAATGCTGACATCAATCTATAATACAAAGTGACTAATGATGACATCTTGGTTCTTTGAAGTTTTTGTTGATGATATAATCTTTGGAGGAGAAGATGGATTGTGTAAAGACTTTTTTAACAAAATGCAGCAAGAATTTGAAATGTCTATGATTGGAGAGATAAAATTCTTTTTAGGATAGCAAATTTCACAGACTGATAAAGGTATATTCCTATGTCAATCTAAGTACTTAAAGGAATTAATAAATAAAATTGGCATGGAAAATTGTAAACCAGTAAGCACACCTATGACTACAATTGATAAATTATCTTTGAAGGATGAATCAACACTTGTTAATCCGACTAGATACAAGTCCATGATAGGAGGTTTACTGTATTTGACACAAACAAGACCTGATATTATGAATGCAGTATGTATTGTTTCAATATTTTAGAGTAATCCTAAAGAAAATCATGAATCAGTAGTGAAAAGGATTTTCTGGTACCTACAAGGCACTACAAATCTTGGTTTATGGTATCCTAGAGATGAAAATTTTGATTTATGTGCATACACAGATGCTAATTGGGCAGGAGATGTGGATGATAGAAAAAGCACCATCGGCGGAGCATTTTTCTTGGTAGCAGACTAATTTCATGGTTGAGTAAGAAACAGAGTTGTACAAGTCTATCAATAGCAAAATCAGATAATGTTGCAACAACAACAAATTGTACATAGGTATTATGGATCAAGCAAATGTTGAAGGACATAAAGGTAAAATGCAAGGAACCTATAACTATCTACTGTGATAATATGGTAGCAATTGATATATCAAAGAACCCAATATTTTACTCTAAGACTAAACATGTTTCTATCAAATTCAATTTTCTAAAGGAGAATGTTGAGGCAAAAGAAGTGAAATTGGTTTATGTGAATACTAAAGAGCAGATTGCAGATATTTTTACAAAGCCTTTGCCTAAGGAAACATTTGAGTATCTCAGAGAGCAACTTGGAGTCCTACCCCCACCAGTAGAGACTTAGATAGTTGATGTTTGTCATCAACCGACAGAATTAACAAGAGAAATCTTTTATTTTGGCTTTGATGAGGAGAGCTACTTCTCAGGGGGAGTAGTTGGTATATTAAATAAGTTGGTATTTTGTAGTTGGTTTTGCATATCTTTGGCATTTGATGTCAAAGGGGGAGAGATTGATATGGAAAAACACATTATCTTTTTCTTTTGGGGAGAGATATTATGTATTTTGATTTCTGGTTAATGATCTCTTTGGGAGATTGTTGGTTTTTGGTTTTTGGCATTTTTGTTTTGGCACTTTGATGGTTTTTCCATCTTGTGTTGGCATCAATGCCAAAGGGGGAGATTGTTGGTATTTTGGATATGTTGATATGATTTTGTCATTGATGTCAACACCTGTCATCACTTGTCAACACTTATCAGCACTTGGAGATTTTGGTTATGTTCACTAGCAAGTTACAGACTTATGCACAGTCACCTATATTTTGTTCACCGGTAGATTATATTGTTCACTGGCACTTGGAATGACTTGGAGACTACTTGGTTATGTCAATGACATTATTTGATCACTTGGTTTTGGTGATTTGGTTAATTGTTTATTCAGGTTTGCATATTTGTTGTTACCGACAAATAGGTCTAGGATATGTACCGACAGGTATATCTATTCCAGATCAGCACGAAACGTTATGGAAATGATTTATTATTATTATAAATGCATTGAGCCAACATCATGCATCGGATATTGATTTATTTGTAATATCTTTTAGTGAGCTGACCTATTCAAACTGGTCTTAGATTATGGTATAAATGTAAGATCTCATTTGTGAGACAAATGTGTGAATGCAAAAAAGGATTGTAATAAGGTATATGCGAAAATAAGCAGAGCTATACACGCAAACATCATTTGAAGGTTGAAGGAAGGATTTTGTGAAGGCAATCAAAACTAAACTGGTACTGAATCTAGCATATGAAGATGCTATTTTGTGCAGTACATTATCATTGGATTTAACCATTAGTGTGACTCATTTTGTGATTGAGCAGTGAGCTCTAGGCAGCTGGCCTTTCTACATGTGCAGAATCCATATTGTACACACATACTATCTGTAGTAGTATCATTTGATTGTGGGCAAGTCTTCCCACCGTGTTTTTTCCCCTTACAGGGTTTCCACGTACAAATATTTGTGTTATGTGTTGTGGATGTCATTGTCTTTCTATTTCATGCATTGTCTTTCTATTTCATGCATTAATCTTTACCGGTACTGCAACTAACTGTTAAAACTATCTACCGGCATAAAGTTTGGTTTATCGGTATTAAGCATCATGTTTTTGTTGAATTTATTGGACAACTGATTCACCCCCCCGTCTCAGTTGTCTTTGGGACCTAACAGGAGACCCATTGACAAGAATAGCAAAGGAGGCTGAGGTAATGAGCTGCTTGAAGAGGTCCACACATTTGATAGAGAAGCCATAAGCCAAAAGAACCTTCATGAGGAAAGACCAATCAACTCGGTCATAGGCCTTAGAGAGATCAAGCTTGAGGATGAAACCCTATTTCTTAGCCATAACAAGAGAATGAATATTCTCATGGACGGTTATGATGGACTCAAGAATTTGTCTTCCTAGCACAAAACCATTTTGTTGATGATTAATCAAAGAAGGAAGGACAGGCAGGAGTCTGGAAGTAAGGACCTTTGAGATTATCTTATAAAAAGAATTTCATAAGTTGATTGACCTGAACTTATCCATGGAGTCATCACCTTGAATTTTGGGGATTAATGCAATGAAGGTGTCATTAATCTCTTTCAGAAGTCTTCTATCCCCAAAAAATTCTTTGAACCCATTGGAAACATCTTTCCCAACAATATCCTAGAATTCTTGGAAGAAGAATATGGGGAAGCCATCGGGTCCGGGGGCTTTGTTACCATCAAAAGAAAAGACAACATTTCTGATCTCCAAGTTTGAAGGTACAGAAGTAAGGGAGACATTCTTCTGCTCATCTATGGGGCTAGGAATATTATGAAGGAAAGAGCTTTGAACATCAACATCCAGTCTTTGATCCCTACAAACAAGATTAGAGAATAATCTTTTGGCCTCATTTCTTATCTCATCCTCCTTAACCAGCTCCCCTTTGTCCACTACCATTTTTTTGATCATGTTTGCCACTTTATGTTTAATAGTCGACATATGAAAGAATCTAGTGTTCTTATCTCCTTCCTTCAGCCATATACATTTGGATCTCTGCTTCCAAAATTTTTCTTCTTTAGCAATGATTTCATGGTATTTTTTAAGGATCTCATTTTCTTCAGCAATAGACACAGTAAAGAATCCATCCTTCTAAATTTGGACATGTAATTTATTGAGGTCATCCTGGATTTTTCCTTTGGCCTCAAAAATATTCCCAAAGCTGGATTTGTTCCAAGACCTTATATTATCTTTGGTGCTTTTGAGTTTCTTCACAACTCTATACATGATAGTTCCCTCAACTTGAATGTTCCACCATTCCTGAATTTTATGGGTGAGATCCAGATGAAGAGTCCACATTTTTTCAAATCTAAAAGGAAAGTGCCTTCTTCTATTTATGGGGTCAGCAAAAATAGTTATGGGATAATGGTTAGACCCAACCCAAATGTGAGTAGACAGAGAACATAAATAATGTATGTACCAATCATTAGAAATAAGAGCCCTATCAAGGTGAACTTGAATAGGGTCATTTCCAGTCCTCCTGTTAGTCCAAGTGTAATTGCATCCCTGTATCTCCATATCATTAAGGGCCTTAGAGTTTATAAAGTCCATGAGGGCCAGTCTACTTTCCAGCTAAGAGGGGCTTCCACCAAATTTTTCCTCCTCTCTCAAAGGGGTGTTAAAGTCTCCTATGACCATCCAACTAAGATTCTTGAAGTTGTCTCTTATTTCCATCAGTTTTTTCCAAAAAATGCTTCTGGATTTCAAGGTATTAGGAGAATATATATTAGTGAGGACCCAAGATGTTCCATCTTTTAAATGCTCAAATTTAATGCAAGAAAAAATGTTTTCTTGATTAAGAACATGACCTTTAACACTATTGAGATTCCAAATAGTTGCAATGTCTCCGAAGGCACCTTCCGAGCTGCCACCACTGATACTCCTAGATTTAAAGAACTTCAAAGATTCAACCTTTTCTCTACTCATCTTAGTTTCTTGAATTAAAAAAATATCAGGTTTACTATCCCTTATCATTTTCCTAATAATATCATGCTTGTGGGGATTATTTAGTCCCCTAATGTTCCAAGAGATAATCTTCATATTTACTTACCAATTCCTAACTCCTTCAAGTCTTCTGAGTCACATCTGCTATGTTCTTGCTAGCGTCCTTGTCTCTGAATTTGTGGTTAGAAGGTCATCTTGGGGAAGAGGAGACATACCCTACATAAACTTGAGCAATTCTACTAGACTTCCTTAATTGGGAAGCTGAGGGAGTGGATCCTTTTTTATTCCTCTATTTTGGAATTTTCCAGTCAGCTTCTTTCTCAAGAACTACTTCAAGGTTACTGAGAATTCTAGAAATTTCTTCTTCATTACCCCAATTAGGAGATCTGGAATCATGTGAAGCACTATTGACTATTTTAGAATTTTGGTCTGAATCCGAGAGGTTCATACCCAATATGACACATTTCTGGGCTTCTTGCATTTTAGAACTGATCATAAGCAGGGAAGAGTCAATATTTTCTTCTTGAGAACCAGTGATCTCCCCTTCCTCAGGTTGTTCCTCTTTATTGGGCGATTCCTCACTGGCCAAACTGTTAGTAATTACCATCTCAACATTTTCTTTTGAGGATTTGGACTATTCTTTTAATTCCTCTATTCGGGTCTGCCCTACCAGGGGGTTGTCTACTTTCATTTGATCCTTCCTCAGGGCTTCCTGGGTAGGGATATTAGAGACAGAAGTTGAGGGGAATTTGACGTTGAAATTTTTCGTCTCTAAAATTCTTTATATTATCATAACACCAAGTGAATACATCCTTGAACTCCAACAGGAGACTAATGAACCTCTCTTTCTCCACAGGTATGTAACATTTTCCCAGATTGATATATTTGGGATCATCTTTAGTGCCAATGTTAATCTTTTTATAACCTCCACTATCATAAACCTCAGGATGCTTATCACCTTTGCTTTTCTTTTAGGCATCATGACGATCAAAAAGATGTTCTAATGAAACCAATCCTTTAGGAATCTTGTTCCCTTTTAATTGCATAACTCCATCAGTCAACTCCTTGGCTCGTTCTGGTGAAAACTCCTTACACTCTGCATTTGAACCTTCAAAATATGTAGCAGCAAATGCTTCTACACACTACATAAAATTATTAATTTGTTTATCATTTTCAAACACTTGCCAGAATTCAAAGTTGTCAGGAACACTAGGCCGATATATTAACTCTACTTGGTAAATATCATCAACAAATTCAGGATGAGGAATCAATAAGGAAGCTGATGCGGCTAATGAATCTGCTTTTGAATTTTGTTCTCTAGGAATAGACTCAATGAAAAATGCATCAAAATCTTTGATTTTGTCCTAAACTCTATTTTGGTAGTGTTTCAGCGTTTCATTTTTTACATTAAACAACCCTCTAACCTGTTTTACAATCAACTCTGCATCTCCTTTGACTCGCATAAGTTTTACTCCCAGTTTCTTGGCTTCATCTAAACCCAATAACAAAGTCTCATACTCAGCCGTATTGTTTGTGTTCTTGAATTCCAATTTAAAATAAAAAGGGATATGAGTACCAGAAGGCGAAATTAACACTACCCCTGCAGCTGAATCTTACATTGCACAACTTCCATCAAACTCCATTAACCACAAACTTTCATCTCCCTTTGGATGTGATACCCCTCTTGTTACCTCATTGTCAGACAAAATCATGTAATTCCCGAATTGACATTCATGATACAAAATTTGGGCCCTTGGATCATCAGAGGGAAAAATAGTGAATTTAGACATTGGTTTAGGCTGCAAAATGACTCGTTGTTTTCCTACAGGAATTGTGGCTTGAGACTAATCTATTTTTATTTCACCTCCTAAGTCTCTACAAAATGTACGACTTAGCAACATGCCATAGCTGGCTGGGATGTCAGCTATTAGAATAGTCAACTTGATTCTTTTGTTCAGTTGGGTGACAAGAACTACTTGAGCATCCTTAATTTGTCCCAATAGGGGAATTTGTTTAGATTTCATTGAATGACATCTGCCAAAATGTTTTGTTAGGGATAACCCCAACGCTTTAGCTACTATAGAGGGCATTATATTATCTGATGCACCTAAATCTATAATACAGTTATTTAATTTATGACCATTTATAAACAATGATATGTAAAAGGGATCTGGTTTTGACTCAAGGGCAGATAAAGTATCATCTGTTTGGAGGGCAGTTATTTCAAGGGTCCTTTCATGTGCAACAGGATAAGCTAATACATCACTATGGGAAGACAATGCATTATTTACTGAATGTTGTGTTCCATTAGCTTGTAACATATTATTTCCTTTTACAAACTGAATGAGTCTATCCAATTCTTTGGGATTTAATTTAAGATACTTGGTAGGTGTAATTTGAATTTGGGAGGATTTGCAAAACTCTACAATATCAAATGAACTTTCCTTTTCAACAGACCTTACCAATGGGGACTCTTGAGGTTTTTGATCATTGTTATGAAATTTTGAAACAATTTCCTTACCTTTAAAATTCATAACAGAAGATGAAGAAGCGCCCTAAGGTTTTACATTTTGTTGATTTCTTGTGAGCACAACACATGAAGGATCTTCTAAAGCAACCAAAATGTCACCTCCTCTTTCTGAATCTGACTCATACTCTAGCAAGTGGATTTTAGAGTTTCCAAGTTGCTTTAAATATTCCTCTTCACTCCATTCATTTGAGATCTCCTTAGAATTCATCAATTGTACATAATGTACCATCTCAGGACAGAAACTGCCATCATGTTCATCTGTGAGATGAAAAACACACATACTCCCCTTAGGTGGTGGTGCCTCAATTGCCAATCTTTGTTTGGTAGGGGGTAATTGCAAAGATTTGTTTCCAATGCCCAAAGACTAATTTGTATTACTCCTAGGTATGTCTTGAGAAGGGGATGAGTATGATGTATTAGCTTTAGGTAATTGTCTTTTAAGAGTTATTACATCATTCATCAGTCTCTGGATCACAGGGTCTGAAGAAGTAGAAGGTTGAGCATTGGGTATCTGTACTTCTCTTTTCCATTTCCCTACAATGATCAGATCAACTTCCAACTCAACAACAAGTATTTTTCCAGCACCTAGCTTTGCAACCCTTTGTCTGCAGATTGGGAAACCTATCTATGAAGGCATGAAACTTATTAAAAAACATTTCAAATTGTCATCAGAGGGTTTTTGATTGACTGGAATTTTATGTACAATCTTATCAAATTTTTCTACAAAATCCCTCATAGACTTTGGAATCTCTTTCTTTAACTGGGCCAATTGAGCCAAAAGGGAGTGTTCATCTTCAGCTACTTTAAATCTTGCCTCAAACCTCATTTTCAAATCCTGCCAATTTGTTATCACACTATTTGGCAGGTGATAAAACTAATCTGCTGCTACTCTAGTTAGTGTTTATACAAATAGTCTCACGACAACATCCTCATGTTGAACAACTATTATCCCACAACCAACATTGAACGCATTCAAGTGCTCATCAACAATGGTTTTCCCATCACCACTGAATTTTGGCAAGTGATCTCTCGCACCTTTGGGTAGAGGATTCAGATCTAAACCTAAGTTCAATGGACCTATTGCGGCTCCCCAAGGGTTATTTACTGCCATTGCAAAGATGATATTGAGTGGAGTCAGGTTAATTATATTTGGTAAAGCAATACCATGCAATGTCTGAGCTTGACAAACTGAGGATACAGGAAATGGAGGAGACAGCGAAGGAGGCCTTCTTCATGCTCATCTTTGAGGTGAGAAAGTGGGTTGAAAATTTAGGTTCTACAAATCTTGAAAAATAGAATCAACTATCTCTTCCCATCTTTGGGACCTAGTATACCTTCTTGACTCCAGTCTTGCTACTAGGCAACCAGTCTTGTGATTCAACTCCCCAACAGAGTCGCCAAAAATATGTTGGTTAATAGATTTGTCCCTTTCTTTAGAATATAATGTTTGCTTTCTTTGAATAATAATATGACTCTTGTACACCCCTTTACAAAGGGAAACAAATAAACCAACAGTTGGATGAACCAATTAAAAATCCATCCTTTGCATTAGAGGGCAACTCCTCGTATGATTTACAATGAATTTTATGCAGAAAACTTTGAAATGAATACACTTTTAGCTAGAAAGCATGGAAAGGCTTTAGCATTCATATATCAACACAAAGGAATGCTTTTGAAATAAAACAGAAGGAATATTCTGAAGATCAATTTAAAATAAGAGCTCATAGACTCCGATTTTCACACATGTTCATTTTATAAATTCAGAGCAAAAGCAAATGCATAGCAGTATGAACTTTGATCAATTCTCTCTCTCTCTCTCTCATGTCTCACTTGACAAGGGGGATCAACACAACTCAATCCACAAATGAATTTACTTGCAAATAATGGTAACAATGATTCCATAAAACATAGGAATAATCGATAACAAAATGATATCATGCACATTAGCTGATTTCTCAAGAAAGATCGCTAATCCTCAAACACACAAATTCAAAGACTGCACACCATAACTTTTCATTGCTAAACTAGTCATTCTAGTTTTAAGAAATTCACAGAAAATAGATATTGTTTGTTCCTTGAAAAATCACTATTTTTCAGACCCTAACATAAACTTACTTCCTAGCTTAAATAGCCTCCAGGCTCATAGTTTGTTACATAATCATTAAAACTTCACTTTAACCAGAGGTTAAAGAAACGGTTTGCTAAAAACAAGAGAAACAAAAATAACAACCATAGAAAGGCTGACAGCTCATCCCCAAATTGATCATGACTCCACCGTGGCATAGGAAGCCACTGGTCTATCCTGCTTTGCCACAGAACTGCGCACGCCATGCCACTCTAAATGTATCTTTGAGAAGTTCAGGATGACTTGAATGTAGGGGAGTCAAATATGCTGGATTCGTTGCTTCCAAACCTCCTTCTCCATATTTACTTGTGTCACCCTTGTCTTGTGTGTCTCCAGGTGATCAGAACAAACCGTGAGAATTGACTCAATCCTAGCTACTTTTGAGAAATCATCTGTAGTCAAGGATTTTGTCTTCTGGATGAGCTGTATCCTTTCTTGGAAGATTTTTGTCATATCTGTGGCAGCTTTGATTGTCTGGGCATCATCTTTCATAACGTGGATGTCAATGCATTTAAGATCCTTTTGCATTGTGTCAATTAAATCTGTCAATCCTTTTAGCAGTTAAGTGGATTATTCATGGCCCTGTTTGATAATTGAATTATGCCACTCCACGTTTTTCCTTGATACATATAATACATTGTCATCTAGGCTTTCCACAAGTTTTTCAGCCAAGAACTTCAGGACACCAAATTTTTGTATATCATTCATCTATGCAAGAGCTGCCACCCATTTGGTCCTTTCTTTCTCCCAAGCATCGACCTCTAATTCCAATTCCTTTCTCACAGTCACAATATCCTCATATACTTTCACCAGACTGACAATATAGTTTGAACCTTGCTGTATTATAAGATCCAAAAATTTATTGAACATCTCTGCGACCATTCTGTTTCTTTGAACTTGATCCAACATCTTTTGATTTGCTGGAGATTTGGGATCAAATGATACTGCCACCTATGACAAGGGTTGAGGATTTGGATGGTGAATGGCATTGATGTACTCAACCATTTGAGTGATGATTTGCTTCATCTCCCTTTTATCCTTCTCATCCTTCCATGATCTAGAAATCATTCTCTTCATGGAAGACTCCAAATGTTTAACATCAACAGATTGCGAAGAAACCCCCAAATCAATCTTTTCTATTGTGAAGTCATCCTTGGTAGATTTGTCTGCATCTCTATCTGGAATAGGCTTGGCTATCTCGGTCGTCCAATGACTTGTTGCTTTATCTACCTCAAGCATTGTCTACGTTTTGAATCTTTTCAGCTTGGATACCTTTCCAAGACACTTGTTGACCATATCTTCTATAGGGATTGATTGTAATTGGAACCACACTACGCTTCTTCCCAACAACAACTTCTAACCATCACGAAGTGTTCTTAGGTTCTTCGGATGGAGGGGTTGTTTGAGTATCTGGTGAATTGACAATAACCATAGTGTTCATGGGATTCAATTCACTCTCTATTTCTTTACCGATGTCCATTTCTTGTACCGTAGACTCACCCAAATCCTATTGATCCATTATTACTTTAGCCTCTTCACTTGGATCTAGGTCCACAACAATCTGGCTCAATGTTGGCTTTTTGCTCATTTTCTTGCTCCTTGACCAAGTTACTCGGGTTGTTGTAGAACCTAATGGTGACCATTTTGATCTCCTGGGTTGGATTTTTTCAACAATTGACTTTGAACCACCCGCAATATCAACAATTTCATTAGTGGAAGAAATAGGAAGTTGAGTCATAGCATGTGAATCAACTCTTAGTTCATGGGAGTATATGAGTGATCCTTTCTTAAATTTTTGGTCTCTTAGCCACTTCTCAGTTCATCTTACAATATTAAAAGTTTTAGCCTGGATATTATCATCTTCCTTTTTATTCCAGTCAATCTCAGGGATTGGCTTTCCTTGAACCTCCTTGTTGAATTCAGGATCCAGAAATATTCCCCTGTTTCCTCCTATACTTCGGATACATTGATAGGAAGCTTCATGGTGATTATCTGCTGCAGAGTAAATCTTGAGCACAGTCTCCTCCTTACCTCATATTCATCACTACAATTCTCCCAATAATCTTCCAACTGGGGTTCATGACAGAAGTGGTCGTCCACATTTAAGTTTTCCATGGCATAACCTCTGCTATCAAACCTGCATCTGGTAGCATAGGGTTGTAGGTTCATCCTCTTAAATTCCAATTCCAAATTTAAAGCATCGGATACAGACTTACAACTCTAGTATCCAAGTTCAATAGGAAAGGCAACTATAGATTCACCTTTTGCCCCCAACCTTTTATCAATATGAGCTAGTTGCCTACTCACCTCTATGAGTACATAGCTATCGAAGGCATACCTAGGTAGCTTGAATGGTTCATCTTTGAAACCAGCTACCTGAAGCTAGGTGAACCTAGGAAATTGAATGAAGAAGCTGTTGTATATACTTATTAACTCCATTGCTTCAACTGACATTCTCTTGTTCACATCACCCTGTAGTTTAAAAGCAAGTCTCCCTGCGAAGACACCATTCCATCTGGCAATATGTTCTACATGTTTTTGCTGCTGTAACAAAGGGTAGTAATCATAAACCTTCATGTCATTCACCCATGGTTCATTGAGAAAACCAGGCCAATCTCTGGTACAAGCTAGTATGTAGAAAAGATAAGAGGACATATAAAAACTAGACATACCCACAAAGTTACTCAAACCTTCATGGAGTCTCTCTACAATTACCTGGGCCCAATCAAGATATATGTCACCGGATAATAGCACCTGAATGTAAAAATACATCCAATCTTCCTAGTAAAAGGAGTGTAAATTCCCTTTTAGCCTATTCAACAGTATAACAATGTCTCGCACTTTTGTGATGAAGTGCTCTCTAGGTAGGGGCTTTAGCAGTCGTGACCCTCCTTTTTGAACTCTAAGAAGCTAGATTCTTGCAATTACACTTCTATAAACACTCTTTTTCTATGAGAAGAAGGCGTATGAGGTCCCAATAGACCAATCCTCATATGTTTCCTTGTGTGGGATTCACATTGCCACCATTACTATTTCCCTGTTGATACCAACTAGCAGCTCACCATTACTGGTTCTTATGCATCTGTTCTCAGCATCATACCCATTCATACAAGCCACGACCAAATTTGGACATGGTGTAGCAAGTGGAAATGCACTGACTTCAACGAGACTAATTCTCACTATTTTCTCCATTATTGAACCAACTTGAGGGTTCTTGGTTCTTTCTAAGAAATCCCCTAGATTAGCGTGATCCAAGTAAGTATCATCTAGTTCTCATAATATGCTTACTAAACATGAAGTCTGGCCAAGCTTTAGCAATACCAACCTCATACTGCCTATCTATATTTTTAATCAAGCAATTCTAAAACAGGGTAAAGTTCTACTCCAACAAGCTAAAGATTTCCTTCCTACACTGACAAATCCTCAGAACTAAATAAATATAGCATAGGGGAATCGTCTGAACTTACCCATTACCACCATGAATCTGGAAACCTTCTCAAGAAAGTAGAGTTGAATTTACCTTCAACGTCTCTAGTTCTCTCAATTATAGCAGCTGCAACCCTTACAAATTATGAAGAGGAATTTATATATCCTTTTTTAACAGAAGGGTAAAAACCAAGAAAACTATAGATGCTTCATAATGATTCTTTTAAATGTGTGAAGTAACAGTGAAATGACTAAAAACTTGACACTTTCTTAATTTCCCATCACCTCCGCACAACTAGTTAATGTTCCCATGATTACTTTCCAAATTTAGAATTTTAAACTATTAGATGCCGAGAATATTCCTTCTTCCCACGCTGCCTCCAGCATTAACAAAGTCTTTAGAATCAGCTTGAAGTGAACCTTTTGAACCTTGAACCATCTCACAAAGAGTTCAATGGTTCAAGTTCATCGGGAAAGAACAATAGTGAACTAGCAGCTCAAACAAAACTGGGAGTGAGTAATAACCATGAATAAGAAGCAAGAACTTTTAACCTCGAACCGATGAACCGCAAAGACAATTGGTTCAAAGTTCAAGTTCAAAACCAACTTAAAACACATTCACACCTGCTTGTTAAATAACATTACATAGCTACAACTCATAAAAAGACGTTTTGAACCTTGAACCAAAAAAAGGTTCATGGGTTCAAAGTTCAAAATGCATAACAATAACGCGCTTGTGGTGGAGATAAAGGCCGCTAAAGACAATTACCTAAAATGCGCCTTGAACCTTGAACATATTGAATTGTTTTTAAATTTCAACGGTTTAGGTTCAAAATGAAGAGGTACAAAGGACCCGAAAGAAATAGAGACACCAAATGGCAAACCACAAGCTTCGACATTTTAAATGGAAAATTGCGGGGGTGCTAACATCGGCTCTGACTGGGGACTAGGACTGTAAGGGAACTAGACATGAACTCCAAGATCTCTAGTTTCGCAAACAGACTTTATTTAAAGACAAAAATAGACACTAAAATAAAAAAGACACTACAAACTAAACAAGCCAAAAATTTTGTACAAAACTGTGAGGCCCTATCCCGACTCATCCTAGCATTTTAGTATTTTTCATGTTGAGACTATTATAGATGCTCTATTTTTATGCATTATGGATTTGGAACTTATATGATTTCATGATTTGGATAACATTGATATATATTGATGCTTCATTTCTATGCATTATAGATATAGAACTCTATATGATTCTAGAATAGGATTACTTTGTGATGATGTCTGTCATTATTGTAATTGCAGGACTTTACTATGATGATAGAAATAGGATGCATGTTTTATGTATGGATCAGAATTATGTGGATTATGATAATTGCTTATGTGGATTTATTTGGATATAAGATATATCGATTTGTTTGAATGGAAATTGTATGCAGAGTGTTTGATGTGTATTCTTATTCATGTGTTTAATATTATATGAGGTTATTGGAATTACTAATGTGTAATTGAGATGCACAGGAAAATTATCCATATGACCATGGAAATATTATGGAGAGCCAAACCTAGACATATGTATGTTCGTAAAGCCAGGGGTTGTCTATTTGGAGAGACAACACCCCGTATGTATCATATTTTATTTGTAATAGTAAATGATGCATGTGTGTTAAATTTTATTATTGATTTATTTAAATCTAACAAGAGACAATTTCCATGTGTAATTTTGTAATATATTTTATTGTGTCACTTGACACGTGTTGATTTATGTTTTGAATTTTGACTTGTCTCTTGAAGGGAGTTGTTTAACTATAGCTTTTTCAAACATTTGAATGTGGTTCTAAAATTTCCTTGGGTAGAGAGTCTTTGGAGTGGTAAACTCAAGTTTGACCCGAAAGTTAACTTCAGATGGGTTTATAAGGGGTCAAATGGACTCCTAGGGGTAGTTTAAAGGTGTTTCCTAAAGCCCATAAGGTATACCTATGGGTTAGGAGTGTTTTTAGGCATGTGTCTACTCCCATGTGACTGTTTAGTCATCCCAAAAAGTGGGTTTTCTAAGAGGTGCGAAAATTCAAATTAGAAGGTGCCATCTAGGTTAGATAACCTTCCCTTTTGATGAGAGATCATTTTTGATCTTTTTCTAACTTTTTTCTTTTTCAATTTTTAGAAACTTGTGAGAACTTTCACTGAGGTCTTCTTAGGCAAGAATGAGAGATTTTGTGGGTAATCACCCACTCTCCATTTTTGGAGACTATGCATTTTGAAAAGTTGGTTTTTGGATTCAAAATTTGGCTAAGTGTGGAAGGAAGATTTGTGGATTTGGGTTGCTCATCCTCAAACTAGTTCTAGCATTCCTTTGGGCAGATTGAAGGTTGGTTCATCTCTTTGCTTTTTACGTTGCATGACTATGTTGGAAAGTTTGGTTGTATGTGAAAATGATTCTCTTGTATTTTCTTTTGTGAAAATTATTATTATGCAATCTATCTTTTATTTTCTTGTATGTATTTTATGTGTTTTGGGAGTAACCAAGGCCTTCTAATCTTGGGAGATTAGGATGGTCTTGCGGGTGGTAGAAGTTTGACAACCCTCGAGTGAGAGACTCTCTTTAAGAGAGCGAACTCAAGGGGTGTATTTGTGACCCTTGCTGCATGGCCTGGTTTGTGCATTTGGGAGTCATAAGGGGAGAAAGTGTGGCATAGATGCCTTGGGGGGCATAAGGAATGTGGGGTTAATTATCTTATGAAATAACTTTGTTTGCCATGAGGTGGCATTGTGTTCTACCATTCTTGCAGTCTCCTCAGGGTATTTGGTGCACTACCACCCATGTAAAAATCATCACATTTTGTGATGGAGTGTAGCCTTGGTTGGAAAAATGTTTGCTATATGTTTTTCCCTTGCTTGTTGTGTTTGCATGTCTGTAACCTGTCTAGAGCTTGGTTCTCCAAGCTCGGGGGTAGCTTCTAGTAAGCCTAGGCTAGGAGGTGAGCACTCCATGGTCATAGCCTATGATTTATTTGCAGGTTGTTTGGAAGAAAAGAAAAGGACAAGTACAAGT
This sequence comes from Cryptomeria japonica, assembly GCF_030272615.1. Lineage (NCBI taxonomy): Eukaryota > Viridiplantae > Streptophyta > Pinopsida > Cupressales > Cupressaceae > Cryptomeria > Cryptomeria japonica. Next base: position 861,551,599 of record NC_081409.1, read on the forward strand.
TGCTAGATTTAGTTGTTTGCAGAAAAAGATTTGGGAATGAAATATTTTATATTTTAAAGTTGCAGCAATGTAAAGGGAAACTATATGTTGTATCTATTTTATTGAAAGTCCTCATTTAATAGAAATGAGGGAGTAGTTTGGGTATCTCGCCCTCTTGTAATGATGACTATATTGTATTCTAAAAATGCCTTAAATACACACATTATTTCTGTTAAATTAGTATTGCATAAATGAAATATTTCTGTTGGGCTTTAGCTATGAAATGTTCTAATAATATTAAGGGTTGTATGCATCTTACTTTAGAAATCTAAAAGTTCATTTTACCCCTTTAAGCATACGATTTATTGGAAACGAATGAAATAGGGAAGCTTGCATGTTAGTGAAAGAAAAATTAAGCATCTAGTCCTAACCATTTATTCTCCAATACAAATCATGGTTTAAAGAATTTACATGCATATCTCTAAGGTTAAATTCAAATGATTCTAGATTAATATAGCTGCTATTTAAGTTTATTTAATTTTGTCATTTACTTATTTGCAGAAATTAAAATCTAAAGTTAAATAGTCTATCTGTGAGCCGTGACCCACAGGCTCGATAGTGGCCGTCCCTGCGGGGAGCCCCCATAGTCACTACCGCCGCGTCCCCCTGCAAAAAACCCGCGGCCGCCTCAAAACCCTGCGCCATGTCTTCAACTATCCTCCCTGCAACATCAAGAAAAAAATTTATAAAAACAAGAAACCCTAACCTGGTTGGGTTAGGGTAATTCGGAAATTATAAAAAGAATAAAAAGAAAGGTTAGGATAATACCTTTTATTTATAATATTAAGATTTTAGGGTAGGGTTTTAATATAAAGAAAATAGGGTAGAGGGTGGAGTAGTTTTATAATATTTTTAATTAGGTTTTCATTATTATTTAAATATTTTAGTTAAGTTATATGAGATATTTATATTTTAGAAAATAAATATTCTCATATATAAGTGTTTTAATATATATATATATATATATATATATATATATATATATATATATATATATATATCTCTCTCTCTCTCTTAAAATATGAATGTATAGGTCAAATTGAAGATTAATCATTTTGTTAAGATGTTTATATTATATATATGTTTTTAATAAACATATGGGTATATTTAAAAATGATGTTTTAAATTCTAATTAGCTTGGAGTTTAATCCCCGAGGAACTTATAATAACATTATAAGTTATTTTGACTATAAGGGATTATTTAGTCTACCCAAAATTTAGGCTATTCCAGGCTAAATTTTATAGGGAAATTTTCATTAAGGATTTAATTAACCCTTTAGTCGATTTAGATTAATCCCATTTTAATTATTGTTAAAATAATATATAGACAATTAATAATCTAAGTGTTAGGACTAATTTTATTTAGTTCCTATAAGCTATTTATGATTATTGGAGGTTAATATTATCCTGGTCAATCAAATTAGAGATTTGTGATTTAATTTAATCTATTGATTTAAATTGATGAGAGAATAATTAATTATTTTAGTATTCCACATTTAATTTAAATATTATTTTGCTTACTTGAGTTAGTGGTTAGAGTTAACCCAAACATAGTTAAGACAAACTTGTTAGTGTGTTTCGTATTAGCAAATTTAATGTTATTAGGTTGTTATTTTAAAAAGAAAAATTATCCCATTCGTGCCCAAAAGTTTGGGCATGACATTTTGGTATCAGATCAAGGTTTCCAACACTAGGAACCTTTCTCCATTACGTTTCTCTTTAATTAGTTAATTAATTAGTTTCATTTTATTATATTTATTTTTAATTAATTAAATATTTCTCCGAAAAATTATTTATTTATTTCATTTTATTTTATTTTCTCATAGGGATGCCTCCAACTACGCGACAAGCTCGCAGACGTGGTAGAGGTCCTAGGAGTGAAAGTATGACATGCGAAGAGGTCGATAGGGAGGAATCAGTTCCAGAAAGGAACCCAGAGGCCCCTCCCGAATGGCCAGTTGACCCAAACCGAGACATCTTAGAAGCACTCCAGAACCTGATAGGGATAGTCCAGGAAAGGCTTCCAGCAAAGGATCATCATGTTGAAAACCAAAACTCAGGGAACCATAGATCAGCAGATAGGGAACGGAGTAGGAGTCCAACTCCTAATCTCGTAGAGAGTCAGGTTGGGCATGAGCTAGAGTCGGTTCACCTACCAGGACCACCTCCAGTGGCAAAGCTAGTGTATTATGAGAGATCACATCGGGATCCAGGGGATTTAATCAAAGAGGTTATGCGCCTCTAGCCACCATCTTTTGGGGGATCTACCGATGGGGTAGAAGCTGAGGCTTGGCTTTTGAGCCTAGATAGGTGCTTTGCATTGCGCTCTTATGAGAGCAATCTAAAGGCACATGCAGCAATCCACCTATTGACAGCAACGGCCTCCACATGGTGGACATAGGAGGAATACAAGTGTGGTTTAGTTGCTAATACTCTCACATGGGAGATTTTTACAGAGAGGTTCAGGGAGAGGTACTTGTCAAAGCATTACAGACAGTGTAGGATAGACGAGTTCCATGACCTCCAGCAGAAGGGTCTCTTAGTGACCTAGTACGAGAGCAAGTTCTTCGAGCTCTTTCCCTACGTGGACTACCTGAAAGACGAAACTTCTCGTCAACCAATTCATCAGAGGGCTGAATGTCAGCATAGCAGGATCAGTGAGGATGTTCGCTCCAGGGAGCCTTCAGGTTGCCATGGAGAAGGCTTTGATAGCAAAGGAGATTCAGGTCAGGCCACAGGATACAAGGGATCGGTTCTAGAACCGAAACCCTATACCCCAAACATATGGGTTTCAGAAACCCCATTGGAAGGGAAATAACAAGCACACACCGGGGTTCTCCAAACCCCCTCCTCTGCAACAGTCACAACAGAATCAGAGGCAGAGGCCTCCGTAGAGTCAGTAGGGCGCAAAGGCCAAGCGATGGTAGTCTCAGGGTCAAAGGCGAGATCAGCGATCTTAGGTTCCTTACACACCTCCGGTGAGGACTCAGCAGTCCTCCAGGGGTGGGTATAGTAGTTCCAGCAGGACAGAGGGACAATATTTTTCTAGGCCTCAGGGCATCCAGTTTCAGGCATGCGGTGCTTGTTTCACGTGTGGAGCCATGGGGCACATGGCGAGAGAGTGTCCTCAGGGTTAGATGGCAGGGAATCAGAGGATGGCAGCATCAGAGCCTACGGTTGGAGATATGGGTAGGTCCCATAGAGTCTTTGTAGTAGTTGACAACCATCAGGCAGAGCACCAGGCCACGGTCATTGAGGCTGCAGGTATGATCAGAGGTAACAGTGTATCTATATTATTTGATTTAGGAGCTACTGACTCCTTTATATCTTCATTGGTTGTGGAGCATTGCGAGCTAGTGGCAACTAGACAAGGTGTCAGTTGGGAAGTGGAGTTAGCTTCAGGGGCTAGAGTGTCAGTGGAATCAGAGGTTAGGGCATGTCAGCTTCAGATTGGCAATACCACCATCTTAGTAGACCTTAGAGTTACACCACTTGGATCATATGGCATCGTACTTGGCATGGATTGGCTTTATTCCCATAGAGCCAAAATGGATTGCCACTAGAAAGAGATCGAGTGTGAGGATGATCAGGGTTCACCCATAGTAATCACCGGGATTCAGAGGCCCGTGTCTCTTTGTATGATTTCTGCAATGCAGCTTAAGTGGAGCATGCGAAAGGGATGTCAGTTGTTTGCCATCACCATCATTGATAGAGAGGAAGAGGATGAAAAGGAAACATCAATTGATGACCATCCTATCCTTAAGGGATATTCAGGCGTGTTTCCTTCAGAGCTACCCAGAATGCCACCTTGTAGAGAGATTGACTTTCATATAGACCTTGTACCAGGAGTTGAGCCAGTTTCAAGAGCACCTTATAGGATGAGCACCAATGAGCTCAAGATGCAGCTTGAGGAACTCCTAGAAAAGGGTCACATACGTCCTAGCGTATCCCCGTGGGGTGCACCAGTCATCTTTGTGAAGAAGAAGAAGAACAGATCTCTTTGGTTATGCATGGATTATTGTCAGTTGAACAAAGTAACCATCAAGAACCGATATCCCTTGCCCAGGATCAATGATTTATTCGACCAACTTTAGGGTGCCATAGTATTTTCCAAAATTGATCTGAAGTTAGGATACCATCAGTTGAGAATAGTGGAAAGTGATATCCATAAGACCACATTTCACACTAGATATGGCCACTATGAGTTCACTATGGTTCCATTCGGTCTTACGAATGCTCCAGCTATTTTCATGAGCCTCATGAATGGGGTATTCCACACATTTCTTGACCGTTTTGTGGTTGTGTTCCTCGATGACATATTGATATATTATCGGAATGAGGAGGAGCATGAGGAGCACCTAAGATAGGTTTTGCAGTGTTTGAGGGACAATCAGTTGTATGGCAATTTGTCAAAGTGTGCTTTCTTTCATTCAGAGGTCAAGTAACTTGGGCATGTTATTTCTAGTGATGGGATCTCAATGCACCCATCAAAGATCAGAGCTATTATGGATTGGCCAGTGCCAACCAGTGTGACAGAGGTCAGGAGCTTCATGGGCTTTAGGTTATTACCGATGCTTTGTTGAGGGATTCTCTAGAGTCGCACATCCCATTACTTCTCTTCTGCGTAAAGGGAAGAAATTTGAGTGGACAGAGAAGTATGAGAGGGCCTTTCAGGAACTCAAAAAGTCACTTACTAGCGCACCTATCCTTGTAGTACCAGATCCCTCAGCTGACTTCGTGGTTTGCATAGATGCTTCCCCAGAGGGTGTAAGAGCAGTCCTTATACAGGATGGTAGGGCTATAACTTTTGAGTCTAGGAAACTTAAGACTCATGAGCTTAACTACCCTACTCATGACCTTGAGCTTGTAGTAGTAGTGCATGCACTTGTGAGGTGGAGACACTTCTTGTTGGGTCATCTTTTTGAGCTTCATTTAGACCATCAGAGCCTTCAGTACATATTCACTCAGTCGAACCTTAATGCACGTCAGAGGAGATGGATGGAGTTCTTGTGCGAATATGATTTTGATGTTCACTACATCAAAGGGAAAGAAAACGTAGTTGCAGATGCCTTGAGTAGGAGATGTCACGAGGTATACACATATCTATGGGCATGGATTTGAGAGATCGGATATTGCAGCAGTTGCTAGAGGATGGATGGTATTTAGAGGTTTGTCAGGTGATACGATCTCAGGAAACTCTAGAATTGAAATATGTGGACTATTCCTTGGAGCCCGATGGGCTATTACGCCATAGAGGGCGCATCTATGTAACTTCTTCCGAGGGATTGCGAGAGTTCACTGTCACGGAGGCTCATAGAGCTCCTTATGCAGCACATCCTGTAGTGAAGAAGATACATGCTAACTTGAGACAGTTATATCATTGGCCAGGTATGCGGCAACTCATTGTTGAGTTAGTAGCCCGATGCCTTGAGTGTTAGAGAGTCAAGGCAGAGCACCGCCATCCAGGTGGGTTGCTCCAGTCTCATGCTATACCAGAGTGGAAGTGGGATACTATATCCATGGATTTCATCATTGGTCTCCCTATGTCATCTTGTCGCCATGATGCCATCTTGGTGACAGTTGACAAGTTGACCAAAGTGGCCCACTTTTCACCAATTCGGACTACCTTCACAGCACCAGTAGTAGCACAGGTGTTCTTGTAAGACATTGTCAAACTTCATTGCATTCCACGCAAGATTATTTCTGACAGGGATTCCCTCTTCACTTCTTCCTTTTGGAAGGCATTACAGGTAGCTATGGGCACTATGCTCAATTTCAGTATAGCCTATCATCTGGAAACAGATGGTCAGACAGAGAGGGTTAACTAGGTGTTAGAGGATATGCTTTGCATGTACGTCATGGATCATCAGACCAGATGGGAAGAGTACCTTCCCTTAGTGGAGCTTGCCTATAACAATGGGCATCACACTTCGTTGGGGATGCCACCCTATCAGGCACTATACGACAGGCCTTGTAGGACACCGTTGAGTTGGGACCACATAGAGGACAGAGTTGCTATTGGTCCTGAGATAGTTCAGGATATGGAGCAACAGGTGGATTTGATTGGGCAGCGTCTTAGAGAGGCATAGGATAGACAGAAGAAGTATGCAGATGCGAAAAGGATAGATCGTAGCTACTTGGTTGAAGACATGATCTTTTTGAGAGTGCGACCGCATAAGAGTCCAATCCATTACGGAAAGGGTTCTAAGCTTGCACCTCGCTTTGTAGGACCATTTGAGATCCTTGAGAGGATAGGACCAGTTGCCTATCATTTAGCATTGCCACCTAGCTTGTCACGCATCCACGATGTATTTCATGTATCAATTTTGAGGAAGTATATCTATGATGAGTCTCATATTTTAGATTGGGATGCCTTGTAGGTGGAGTTGGATGGGAAACTAGCTTTGGAGCCCATTCGCATTTTGGCATGCCAGATGCTGGCCCTTCGAGGTCGAGAGCTGGACCAAGTTAGGGTCTAGTGGGATTGCTATGATGAGGTTACGACTTCATGGGAGGACGCAACATGTATGAGATCACCGTACCCCATCTTTTTGATGAACTCCAAGAGGAAGTTCATGCCTAGAGGGGGAGGGTGTGAGGCACTACCCCGACTCATCCTAGCATTTTAGTATTTTTCATATTGAGACTATTATGGATGCTTTATTTTTATGCATTATAGATTTGGAACTTATATGATTTCATGATTTGGATAACATCGATATATATTGATGCTTCATTTATATGCATTATAGATATAAAACTCTATATGATTCTAGAATAGGATTACTTTGTGATGATGTATGTCATTATTGGAATTGCAGGACTTTACTATGATGATAGAAATAGGATGCATGTTTTATGTATGGATCAGAATTATGTGGATTATGATAATTGCTTATGTGGATTTATTTGGCTATAAGATATATCAATTTGTTTAAATGTAAATTGTATGCAGAGTGTTTGATGTGTATTCTTATTCATGTGTTTAATATTATATGAGGTTATTGGAATTACTAATGTGTAATTGAGATGTGCAGGAAAATTATCCATATGACCATGGAAATATTATGGAGAACCAAACCTAGACCTATGTACATTCGTAAAGCTAGGGGTTGTCTATTTGGAGAGACAACACCCCGTATGTATCGTATTTTATTTGTAATAGTACATGATGCATGTGTGTTAAATTTTATTATTGATTTATTTAAATCCAACAAGAGACAATTTCCATGTGTAATTTTGTAATGTATTTTATTGTGTCACTTGACACATGTGTTGATTTATGTCTTGAATTTTGACTTGTCTCTTGAAGGGAGTTGTTTAACTATAGCTTTTTCAAACATTTGAATGTGGTTCTAAAATTTCCTTGGGTAGAGAGTCTTTGGAGTGGTCAACTCAGGTTTGACCCGAAAGTTAACTTCAAATGGGTTTATAACGAGTCAAATGGACTCCTAGGGGTAGTTTAAAGGTGTTTCTTAAAGTCCATAGGGTATACCTATGGGTTAGGAGTGTTTTTAGGCATGTGTCTACTCCCATGTGACTGTTTAGTCATCCCAAAAAGTGGGTTTTCTAAGAGGTGCGAAAATTCAAATTTAGAAGGTGTCATCTAGGTTAGATAACCTTCCCTTTTGATGAGAGATCCTTTTTGGTCTTTTTCTGACTTTTTCCTTTTTCAATTTTTAGAAACCTGTGAGAACTCTCACTGAGGTCTTCTTAGGCAAGAATGAGATATTTTGTGGGTAATCACCCACTCTCCATTTTTGGAGACTATGCATTTTGAAAAGTTGGTTTTTGGATTCGAAATTTGGCTAAGTGTGGAAGGAAGATTTGTGGATTTGGGCTTCTCATCCTCAAACTAGTTCTAGCATACCTTTCAGAAGATTGAAAGTTGGTTCATTTCTTTGCTTTTTACGTTGCATGACTATGTTGGAAAGTTTGGTTGTATGTGAAAATGATTCTCTTGTATTTTCTTTTGTGAAAATTATTATTATGCAATCTGTCTTTTATTTTCTTGTATGTATTTTTTGTGTTTTGGGAGTAACCAAGGCCTTCTACTCTTGAGAGATTAGGAAGGGTTTGTGGTTGGTAGAAGTTTGACAGCTGTCGAGTGAGAGACTCTCTTTATGAGAGTGAACTCAAGGGGTGTATTTGTGACCCTTGCTGCATGACCTGGTTTGTGCATTTGGGGGTAATAAGGGGAGAAAGTGTGGCATAAATGCCTTGGGAGGCATAAGGAATGTGGGGTTAATGATCTTATGAAATAACTTTGTTTTCCATGAGGTGGCATTGTGTTCTACCATTCTTGCAGTCTCCTCAGGGTATTTGGTCCACTACCACCCATATAAAAATCATTACATTTGGTGATAGAGTGTAGCCTTGGTTGGGAAAGTGTTTGCTATATGCTTTTCCCTTGCTTGTTGTGTTTGCATGTCTGTAACCTATCTAGGGCTTGGTTCTCCAAGCTCGGGGGTGGCTTCTAGTAAGCCTAGGCTGGGAGGTGAACACTCCATGGTCATAGCCTATGATTTATTTGCAGGTTGTTTGGAAGAAAAAAAAAGGACAAGTAGAAGTTGCTGGATTTAGTTGTTTGCAGAAAAAGATTTGGGAATGGAATATTTTATATTTTAAAGTTGCAGCAATGTAAAGGGAAACTATATGTTGTATCTATTTTGACAGGAAATGTATCTATTTTATTGAAAGTCCTCATTTAATAGAAATGAGGGACTAGTTTGGGTATCTCGCCCTCTTGTAATGATGACTATATTGTATTCGAAAAATGTCTTAAATAAATGCATTATTTCTATTAAATTAGTATTGCATAAATAAAATATTTCTATTGGGATTTAGCTATGAAATGTTCTTATAATATTAAGGGTTGTATGAATCTTACTTTAGAAATCTAAAAGTTCATTTTACCCCTTTAAGCATACGATTTATTGGAAAAGAATGAAATAGGGAAGCTTGCATGTTTGTGAAAGAAAAATTGAGCATCTAGTCCTAACCATTTATTCTCCAATACAAATCATGGTTTGAAGAATTTACATGCAAATCTCTAAGGTTAAATTCAAATGATTCTAGATTAATATAGCTGTTGTTTAAGTTTATTTAATTCTGTCATTTACTTATTTGCAGAAATTAAAATCTAAAGTTAAATAGTCTATCTATTTTAAATAAAAACATATTTATATAGTTGTTGTATAAATTTATTGAATTCTGTCAATTATTTATTTGTAGGAAATAAATCTAAGGTTATATAGTTTATCTCAGATTTTAGCAACATGGAATTTAAAATAAAGAAAAATAAAATACATTGATCTAAATCTGAATATTTTAATTAATTTGTCAAAAAGTTCAATAAACAATAATATATACTGCATAGTAAAGTTAGCTCTAGTTTTCATATGCATCATATATATATATATATAAAATAAAAATAAAAAAATTAATTTTTTTAGAATAAAAAAAAGGGGGGGGACTTTAGGTTTCGGGGAGCTCGCCCCCCCCCCCCCCACATAGTGGGTGGCAACCCTGAGTGGTGGCCGCAACCACCATTGTGGGCCGCAACCCACAGTTGGGGAGGCTTCGGTCCCCCTCTGTGGGTGACACCTCATAGCGGTGGCGCTGCTGGGCTGTGGGCCGTGTCCCACAGTGGCGACCAAGGCCGCCTCTGTGGGCCATGACCCGCAGGCTCATCAGTGGCCGTCCTTGCGGGGAGCCCCCACAGTCACTACCGCCACATCCCCTTGCAAAAAAACTGCGGCCGCCTCAAAACCCTGTGCCATGTCTTCGGTCCTCCTCCCTACAACACAAAGAAAAAAAATATAAAAACAAGAAACCCTAACCCGATTGGGTTAGGGTAATTTGGAAATTATAAAAAGAATAAAATGAAAGGTTAGGATAATACCTTTTATTTATAATATTAAGATTTTAGGGTAGGGTTTTAATATAAAGAAAATAGGGTAGAGGGTGGAGTAGTTTTATAATATTTTTAATTAGGTTTTCATTATTATTTAAATATTTTAGTTAAGTTATATGGGATATTTATATTTTAGAAAATAAATATTCTTATATATAAGTGTTTTAATGAATATATATATATATATATATATATATATATATATATATATATATATATATATATATATATATATATATATATATATATATATATATATATATATATAGCTTAAAATATGAATGTATAGGTCAAATTGAAGATTAATCATTTTGTTAAGATGTTTATATTATATATATGTTTTTAATAAACATATGGGTATATTTAAAAATGATGTTTTAAATTCTAATTAACTTGGAGTTTAATCCCTTAGGAACTTATAATAACTTTATAAGTTATTTTGACTATAAGGGATTATTTAGTCTACCCAAAATTTAGGCTATTCCAGGCTAAATTTTATAGGGAAATTTTCATTAGGGATTTAATTAACCCTTTAGTCAAATTAGATTAATCCCATTTTAATTATTGTTAAAATAAGATATAGACAATTAATAATCTAAGTGCTAGGACTAATTTTATTTAGTTCCTATAAGCTATTAATGATTATTGGAGGTTAATATTATCCTGGTCAATCAAATTAGAGATTTATGATTTAATTTAATCTATTGATTTAAATTGATGAGAGAATATTTAATTATTTTAGTATTCTACATTTAATTTGAATATTATTTTGCTTACTTGAGTTAGTGGTTAGAGTTAACCCAAACATAGTTAAGACAAACTTGTTAGTGCCTTTCGTATTAGCAAATTTAATGTTATTAGGTTGTTATTTAAAAAAAAAAATTATCCCGTTCGTGCCCAAAAGTTTGGGCATGACAAAAACCATGAGGGACTCTCATTTACAATTGGTATAATTTCAAATCCTAGCCATTATAGGTCAGGGGAAGAACAGAACCATCTTGATATGCAATTTTGAAAGAGTTAGGACCTTTCTCCTTCTGAATCACAAATGGTCCCTTCCATAGCGATTTGAACTTTGTATGTGCTCCTTTTGGTTCCCTTCTTCTGTCCCAGATCAAGACCTGGTCACCTAGCATGAATTTTCGCGGCCTGGCTCACTTGTCAAATATCTTCTTCACCCTCATCTGATGCTCTATAATCCGATCTACTAACTTGTCTCTTTCCTCATCAATCCTCATCAAATGCATAATCCATTTTTCCAGAGAATATTGAAAATGGGCATCCTCAATGATAATCTGTAATCTTGAAAATAGGCATCCATTTTTTCGATCTAATAACTTGTCTCTTTCCTCATCAATGTACGATCAACCCAAAGAGCTTCATACAATTTTTTATGCCAATCTTTGAAATTTTTGCTCACCAATTTCTTCATAATATTTATAAGATTTTTATTGCTGGATTTTGCCTGACCGTTTCCTTGAGGATAATAATCGGAAGAATGAGTGAGGGATATCCCATGATCATAGTAGAATAATGAAATCTCAGCAGAAGAGAAATTGGTGGCATTATCAACCACATTTTTTAGTCCAACTCCAAAATAAAACCAATTCAATGGTTCAAGTTCATTCGGGAAGAACAACAGTGAAGTAGTGGCTCAAACAAAATCGGGAACGAGCAATAACCATGACTAACAAGAGAGAACTTTGAACCTTGAACCAATGAAGCGAAAAGACAATTGGTTCAAGGTTCAAGTTCAAAACCAACTTAAAACACATTCACACCTGCTTGTTAAATAACATTACATAGTTGTGACTCATAAAAAGACATTTTGAACCTTGAACCAAAAAAAGGTTCATGGGTTCAAAGTTCAAAATGCATAACAATAACGTGCTTTCTTTGGTGGAGATAAAGGCTGCTAAAGACATTTACCTAAAATGTGCCTTGAACCTTGAACCTATTGAATTGTTTTTAAAGTTCAATAGTTTACGTTCAAAACGAAGAGGTACAAAAGACCCGAAAGAAATAGAGACACCAAATGGCAACCCACAAGCTTGAACATTTTAAATGGAAAATTGTGGGGGTGCTAACGTATTGGAGTCAACTGAGCTTTCTGGATACATATTCAAGTATTTATCATAATTGTACTTCATCTTTTTTGCCGATGGTTTGTTTGGTGAGGATTCCAATTGACTTGAGGAAGGCTCTGATTTGTCTTGAGAGGGCTTTGACATTTGCAAAGTACTGCATCCAACACCGAGGATTAGAGATTTTGACAATCATCATCATCATAAAACCAAAATTTATCAAATGAATCAAGAACTCGAAGCCAGAACGGACTTGGGAACAAAACTTTCAAAAAATGGCAAGTCAGGGAAAAAAGTTTGATCTTCACCTTAAGCATCAAGTTGGGGGAAAGCTATTAGCACATCGGACTTTAAAGTCCGATGTGCTTGGGGAAGAACAAAGGTTGACATGTGAGGTTTTAAAACCCAACATGTCAATTGGATAAACTGATTCTACATATCAGACTTTAAAGTCCGATATGTAAGACAAAATCCTCTTGCTAACACGTTGAGTTTTAAAACCCGACTTGTTAGCAAGAAGGACATCTCCTGAATATCGGACTTTAAAGTCCGATAGGTAGGAGACATATTAATCCATCACCCTACATGTCAAGATTTGAAACCTGACATGCAGGTGAAGAAAAGGGAAGAAAGAAATCAGGGGCAATTGGATTTTAAAATCCGATGTGCCCCTAATTTCAAATGTGAAGATAGAGGGAAAATGACAAACAAATCGAAAAGAAAATCCCAACAAAGGAAATAAATCATAAACAAAATAAAACCTACCTCAACCACAACGATCGACAGAAAGAGGGAATCAACAAGACGATCGAGAGCCAAAATGGAGGAGACTAGGAGGGCACGTGAGGAACATCAATTAGCATGAGAAATGAGAAATAAAGACTTAAAAATTAATAAATAAACCCTCCGATTAAGCAATTAATGCCAACATTAATGCCAAGCGCGCCATGCATGTCGGGCTTTAAAGTCCGACATGCGGGATAAAACTCCTTGCAAGTCAGATTTTAAAGTCTGACATGCAAGCCTCTCTTGCCAAACTACACATCGGACTTTAATGTCTGATGTACAAGGGAAAAGTCCCTACAGGTCGGACTTTAAAGTTCGATCTGTAGGAGAAGAACTACCTGCAGGTCGGACTTTAAGTCCGATCTGTAGGGGAAGAACCAAAATATTGCACATCTAACTTTAAAGTCCAATGTGCAATTCTAACAAAGGAAGACCCTGTAGGTCGGACTTTAAAGTCCGATGTGCAATTCTAACAAAGGAATACCCTGTAGGTTGGACTTTAAAGTCTGACTTGCAGGCAAAACTGCAAAATCAAAAGAATTTAAAAATAAGAAAAACAAAAGGAGGAAAGCAAAAGAGGCTAATCGATGGAGTCGATCAACCTTTCCCAGAGGACGTGAGGTAAAAATGGACTAGTTTTGTAGGGCTGCCTCACGATTTTAGCTGCACTGAAATGGAGGACAACATGGTGAAGTAAGGCTATATTGGTAAGGTGAGTTGAATTAGTAGTTAGTCTTGGTCGGTGAAGGATGTCTAATCGACATAGCTGACTAAAGATGATGCCAAATCGACATAGGAAACCAAGAATAAGTGGATGTCGACAAGGTTGACATGTGGAAACTAGGTGGTGAGCACGCAGAGGTTAGTGAAGTATTCATTGACATAGTAGTCAACAAGTAGGTCAACTTTAATGAAGAACCCGCAAATCATGGGAGGATGGCAGAAAGTTGCGGCTCAAGGAAGACAAGGTGGAAAGATGATTCAACTGACCTTGCAAGAAGATTTGATCTTTGTACCTGCTTGCTGAAGGAAACAACCGAGCTGTTAATGGTGATTGACAAAGAAACACAGAAAAGCATGTCATAGACATCCTAAAATAGAAAAAGCACATCAAAAAGAGAGGAGACGGCAGTGGTGTTTGGTGTGATGCAGATCACCATTCTAGAAAAATAGACTGGATCAAATCTAATAGGGATCAAGTTAGTGAAGTTAAAGCCTAACACGACACCGTTTGAATGCTGCCTTTGGCGGGAACCATAAAATATAAATATGTCAGCTCGAGACTGAAATCAGTTGATGTTAGATGTAAGGTGTGAGAGAAAGAGATCTTGAGCAATAAATACAATCTGCCTCAGAGTTATTTTTCAGAGAGTTGGAGTGTGTGTTAGTAGGTAACCGGTGAGAGGGTCTAACTGGTAGAGACAAAGTAATTGGTAAACCATTACAGGTTTAATAGTCAAGTGTACCAGTAAGGAGTGATTGGTTAGGAAGGCATCCAAGTGTAACTCTGTGAAGTGTGAGGCACAGAGAGAGAGAAGAAAGGTTACAAGTAACTGGTAAGTAATCAGATAGAGTAATCTGATAACCGACAGTGTGAGAACTAGTGAAGAAGAGGAGGTTGTTAACCAACAGACATCAGTTGATCAGGCATTATAGAACTCATTTGCAACTAGGTGCTTTCATTGAATTAAAATTGCATTGCATTATATTACATCAAGTTGGTTTTTGGTGCAGGGGTTAGTTCTCTAAATCAGTAGGGGTTGGTGCCCTAAATCATTGTAATTTGTTGTTTCACTGTGAGGCTGGATTGGAGCAGTAAACTCCAACAACATTTATCACCGAGGTTTTTACCAATGGGTTTTCCTCATACATCTGGTGTTGTGGGTTATGCATTTGTGTGTTTTCCTCTTTTGATATCCACTCTTATCTTACCAGTTTGTTTGTTTAGTGTTTAGGTTGATAACCGATGTTCCAAGATTGGTTTAAATTTTTTTTTTTCAAGAACCACTGATTCACCCCCCTCTCAATGGTACATTGTGTTCAATAATTAGTATCAGAGCATAGGTTCCTGGTTGATTAAAGCTTTCTCTAGCTTGGGTATATTTTGGTCAAAGAACACAATGGAAAGAAATGAGTCTACCTCTTCAAAATCCCCCATGTTTGATGGATCTAACTATGCCTTCTAGAGCAGAAGAATTGAGACCTATATTTG
This sequence comes from Cryptomeria japonica, assembly GCF_030272615.1. Classification (NCBI taxonomy): domain Eukaryota; kingdom Viridiplantae; phylum Streptophyta; class Pinopsida; order Cupressales; family Cupressaceae; genus Cryptomeria; species Cryptomeria japonica. Next base: position 861,566,636 of record NC_081409.1, read on the forward strand.
CTCCCTTGGTTTCGATGTGTGGATATCTATCAAGAATAGGTATAATATCCCTAGTGTTCCTCCCACTGATTTGGATGCTAAGGAGTATGAGAATAATGCAAAGGCTAAACATGCTATTCTACATGGGTTGTTAGATAATGAGTTTGTCAAAGTCACGCACTGTGCATCTGCCAAAGAGACTTGGGATAAATTGCAAAGATTATTTGAAGGAGATGTCAAAGTCAAAGAGGCCAAGCTGCAATCACTAAGAGGTCAGCTTGAGGGAATCAAGATGAAAGATGAAGAAAAGATTGTAGACTACCTTCACAGAGTAGATGAAACTGTGAACACCATCAAAGGACTTGTAGAGGAATTTTTTGATGAGATTATTGTCAAGAAGGTACTTATATCTATCACATCTAAGGTTTTTGAGAAAATTTCTAATGAGATTATTGTATGGTACTAAGGTTTCTGCCATTGAGGAAGCAAAGGATCTGAAAACCTTCACAATGGATGAGTTATTTGGCTCTCTAACAACCTATGAAATGAGAAAAACCAGTGAAGCATCTTCAAGGAAAGAGGCAACATTCAACTCCACCAAAAAGGGCAAGGAAGAGGTTTCTCATAAAGGATCCAGTGAAGACTTGGATGCAGAGGTAGCAAACTTTGTCAAAAATCTTAAGAGCGGATCTGACAAGTATAAAGGAAAGTTACCACTCAAATGATTTAACTGTGGTAAAGTTGGACACTTTGCTGCAAAATGTCCTTATAATGAAACCGGTGGAGATGAGCAAAGAAGTTTTGGAAGATCTATTGGTAAAGACAAAGAAAGGAATGTCTACCAGATAGGAAGAAGAGGTTACCAGAAGTAGAACAACCTATATACTATTGAGGATGATGCTACAGATGAAGAAAGTGCATCAGAAGATGACTACCATGAGAATGAAAGAGAAATTAATCTCTTTATAATACTAGATGATTTGTTTGGTGAAGATGAGGAAGAAGAAGATATTGAATCCAAAGTGGATCTAGAAGGTGAGCTCATAAGTGCTCTTGAGGAGTTAAGTAAGGCCAGAAGAGAACTCAAGAAAGTCAAACTTGTTGTAGCAGAAGAACAAGATCACTTGAAGCAATCCTTGGATGAGTCCAATCAAAATATCTCTAACTTAAAACTCTAGTTGGAAGAAGCCAAGAGGATATGTGAAGTTACATCCTCTGATCTGATGAAGAAGGAAAAGGATCATCAAGATCTGGAAGCAAAAATGGTGATGCTCAAAAAAGAGCTTGAAGAGAGTAAAGATTAACTGAAAGTGAGAAGCAAATATGAGGGTAGCACAGAAGCCTTGGACAAGATGTTGAGAAAAAGGAAGCAATCTAAAGATACTGGTGGCTTAGGTTTGGAAGAAGGATAGTTAAAATAGAAAAGATACATCCGGTAAGGAGATACAATTCACCTCTTCTAGTGAAGGTGGAGAGAAGAAAACATTCAAAGTAAGAAAGGATACCCTGGTAAGAAGACTTATGTAGAAGCTGTTAGAAACTATCACACAAACTAGTATACACAATCAATGAACTAGAGGCCACCCTCAATGTACTGGAATGCAGATCTGAGGAGAAATGCAAGGGTTGATCATGAAGGATTCACTAGAGTTAGCAGCATGAAAGGAAGACCCCCGGTGAGACAAATGTTTGCAGGACTAAGGCAACCTAACCGGTATGTTCTAAACTTTCATGGTTATTGTTACCGGTGTAACAAATTTGGACATAGGTTAGTTGATTGTAGATTAACAAATAAACCCACTATGAGTTATGAAAGTAGAAATCCATTTAATGCACCTTGGGATATGAATTTTATTTGTTATTAGTGCAATGGATTTGGTCATAGGAGTTTTGAATGTAGGAAGACTAAACTGGTGTCCTACAATAGTTTCAAAGAATTATCTTTCAATGTAAATGTGAAATGCTATAACTGTCAAGAGTTTGGACATATAGCAAAGCTTTGTAAGAATGGTAAAATCAAGCAGAAGAGGACAGATCCTAATCAGAAACCGGTAGTCAAACTGAAGCATGAAATTGCAGCTGATAAGAAGAAGGAAACTCAACTAGTTTGGGTTGACAAAGAAAAGGACAAAGAAAAATCAAGTCTGATAGTGCAGACTACCCTACATGCTGAAAGAAGAAATATATGGGTTGTAGACAGTGTCTGTTCAAACCACATGACCGGTGATAAGAAGAAATTTATCAAACTTGAAGATTGGAATGGTGGCTTGGTAAGGCTTGGAGACAAATCGTCTATCAAGATAAAGGGATAAGGTACTCTAAATATTGATGGCAAACTGAAAGAATATGATGTGTATTAAGTTGAAGGCCTGAAGCACAATTTGTTGAGTATGAGTCACATGTGCGACAAAGGTTATAAATTCACCTTTGATTCTATCGGCTGCCAGATAAGGAAGGAGAGTATTGGTCAGGTTATAGCTGAAGGTAAGAGGATAGATGGTAATGTATACAATCTGAAAGAATGTTTTTAATCCCAATGCATGTTGGGACAAGTGGATGAAAGTTGGCTGTGTCACAAAAGATTAAGCCACATAAATTTTGATAATCTAGTGGCAGTAAGCAAAAAGGGTTGTGTGAGAAATATACCACCCATAAGCAAACCGGTAAGCACCTTTTGTGATGAATGTGTGGAAGGAAAGCAAACTAAGGTGAGCTTCAAGACAAAAAAACATAGCACTTCAAGACCACTTGAACTTGTGCATATAGATCGGTGTGGCCCGCCTAGGACAAGAGCTCTTTCCCGTGAAAGATATTTTATGCTCTTCATTGGTGACTATTCAAGAATGACATGGGTCACTTTCCAACAAGATAAATCACAAGCATTTGACAGATTCAAGATCTTTCGAAAGATGGTAGAAAAGGAAAGTGGGTGCAAGCTGAAATGTCTAAGATCAGACCGAGGTGGAGAGTTCACATCAAATGAGTTTCAAGATTACTGTGAAAGACATGGAATTAAAAGGCAATACTCAGCCCCTAGGACACCACAAAAAATGGGTGTGCTAGAAAAGAAGAACATGATAGTCAAGGAGATGACCAAAACCATGTTAAATGAGGCAAGTTTGTCGGACATGTATTGGAAGGAAGTGGTTCATACTACTGCATATACCTTGAACTGGATTCAACTAAGAACAAATAGCAGAATGCCACCTTATGAGTTGTGGTATGATTGGAAACAATCAGTCAAGTACTTCAAGGTATTTGGAAGCAAGTTTTTTATCAAGAGGGATATGGATGGTTTAGGTAGTTTTGATTCTAGGAGTGATGAAGGGATATCCGCATTAATCTACCGCTAGCCCTTGCCAAATAGTAGGGGGCTAGAAGAAACTTCTTGGTTACTCAACTAATAGTAAGGCCTATAAATGTTACAACAAAAGACTAAGAAGAGTCATTGAGAGTGTGCATGTAAGAGTTGATGAGGATATTGTTGGCATTATACACTCAGATGAGAATAGTTCATGTTGTCATTGATGGCAACCAACTGGTAACATGGTTCACAGGTTACACCAGCAACATACATCATTTACTGGCACCAGAAGGCACTACAAGTTTATTCACACCGACATCCAGTCTACACCGACAATAGATAACACCGACACTCTAAGATGACATGGACATAATATTGTTTTGTATTGTAATTATAATGTATAGCTGACATGATGTATTGTAAAGACTCATATATGTATGAGATATTGTAGGTCATTTTGAAAGGTAATTAGGTATGTATGTAAGCAACTAACTGTATATGCATTTTGATGTAATTATTTTATAAGCAAACAAGAGAAGAGCAGAGCGAAGCAAGGTTTATGGCAGAGCTTAAACCGATAATGAATCTAGCATTGCAGATGCTATTTTGAGTAGTACATTGTCATTGGATTCAACCATCCAATTGTAGTCAGTGGGACTCCTTTTTGTAACTGAGTAGTGAGATCTAGGTTGTTGGCCTTCCTGCATGTGCGGGCCCCTATTGTATAAGTAATATTTATTCATATTGGCTAGTGAGTAAATATTGTGGGTCACAAATCCCACTGAGGTTTTTCCCCTACCAGGTTTCCTGGCCAAAAATATTTGTTTTATGGTGTGCATTGATGGTTATACTTTTGTTTTTCTTTATTGCATTATTATTTGCTTACCGGTATATTAATTTGGGTTATAAAGTTGCAAACAAGTTTAAATTTATTTTTTTACCGGTTAGACACTAATTCACCCCCCCCCCCCCCTCTCAGTGTCTTTGGGACTGATCAAGTATCTAAACATGGGTATCAAAGCCTAGTCCTCTATTTGCAAAAGCCTAACAACTTGAGGAAGATTCTGAAACTGGTACCGATGGAAAGTTTGAGACAACAGTTGGAAGGAGCACTTGAAGATTTTGATGCAGAAAAATTAGAAAATATTAAACTAGAAGATGAACTCATAACTACTCGGGAATTCATCAAAACACTTCAAGATAACTTGGTTATAGCAAAGAATAAGAGAAAAGAATTACATGTGCAATTGCAAAACCAAGATGATGAAGAAAAGGAAACTCTCAGAGATATTGTAGAGAAATTCAGAAAAGAGAACAGTAACATGAAGAATGAGATGTAAGATTTAACCATGAGACTATGCAAGGATATTGAAGATAGAAAGAGGAATGAGGAAGATTTGGCCAGAAGACTTAATGAAAGATCAGATGAATCTCTAAGGCTTAGTTATAAAAATTATATGCTTAAAGCAGATTTGATTCACATGCAACATGACAAAGAGGAACTTATGAGACAAGTTAGCACTTTGGAAGGTGAGTTAGTCATTGCAAATGAATACAAAGACAAATTTAAGAAGAGTTTAGATAATCTTGATGATATGCCAAAAAGTTAGAAACCTGATGGAAAAACAATTGGACTTGGATTTGAACATGGAGAAAGTTCTAGGACTACAAACAATCATGATCACAGTAAATTGGTAAGGCAACCTAATGCTTATAAATTCAATGGGAAATGTTTTAATTGCAACAAATTTGGTCATAGAGAAAATAAGTGCAGATTTAGGAATAATCAGAATACAAACTCAACCACCAGTCAATGTTCCAAATGCAATAAAAATGGTCATAACTCAGACAATTGCAGAATGAATGTGAAATGCTATGTTTGTGGTAGATTTGGACATTTATCTAATCAATGCAGAACTCAAACCGGTCAAGGTTATGGAAAAGTTGTTCAGAGAAACAATGTAACTTGTTATGCATGTAACAAGATTGGGCATATTGTAAAATTATGTAGAAGTAAGACTGTACCAGAAAACATTAAAGGATCTAATGACAAAGGCAAAGAAAAGTTGACTGAAATCAAGCAAGAATTTTCTAAACAATAAATTAGGAAGAGAGATCAGAGAATTGATGAATCTGTCTTTGCACCGGCAGAACAAGGTAATCCTGCACCGGCAGGAGATTCTTCATCTAACTAAGGAATAATCCTTAGGGGTAAGGCAACTAACTAGAAATCATGCATTTACCCTCGGTTGGTGGTAAGAAGTTATAATTCTTCTTTACCGGCATATATTTGGAGTTTTCACTTCACCGACGAAGCATTTATCGCAGTTGTAAGTTAAATTTTTTGGTTATAAAGGCACTATAACTTCTCATTTCAACTCACCAAGCATCCAAGCATTCAAAGAGAGTGAAATTGAGCAAAGGTATTCTAAAGGTGAAGCAGCAAAGGTATTTCAGAGCATTCAAGGATTTATTAGTTAAAAGGTATTTATCTTTCGCAATGGCTTCTTCGTCCTCCATTCCTAAATTCATAGCAAACCCTACCATTATGGAGAACATAAAACGGCCTAGACCCATTTTCAAAATCATTCCTAAGATAGCAAAACTGGATGACTCCATTGGTGCATTTTCTAGAATCCCGAAGGGAGTTGTGTTTGTTGAAGACCCTAGGGAATACATACATTGTAACATAGAGATTTTAGGGTCCAAATATTTGAAGAACATGTACATGAATGTTATCACTGACAAGAATTTTAGGTTTCATTGATATCCTCCATATGCCAGAATTCTTAGATGCAACCATCCGCTATGTTCTTAGCAGGGTTCATGGTGAATTTATGTTGTTGGACTCAATTTTTAAGATTACTAAGGAAGCTATAAGGGCTATTACTGGTTTACCATCCACCGGCACTAGGCCTGACATGAAGAAGAAAATCCCAAACAAAGAGGTTATGAGCTTAACCAGAGCTACATTTGACAACAAGTCACTTAGGGTCAATGATATAAAGGATAACAATGTTAAATTTGCAAGTATGGTCATTGGTTATAAAGTTGCTCATACTAATAGGTTGAATTTTGTATCTAGTTCCTTCATTCATAGTGCTCATGAGATGATATTAAACAATGCTAAAATTGACATCTGTGAATGGTTAAAGGATGAATTGTTAGAGAATTTGCACAAAATCAAAGGTGATAAGAAAGGAACCTTCAAATTTGGAAGTCTGATTGTGTGTTTAATGCTTTACTTTTCAAAAGAGATTCCTAGTATAGGACATAAGGATTTTGCCTATGATACTTTTGTTGGAAAATAGATAAAGGAGGCAATTACCAGTATGGGATCTGATGGTGATGAGTTGGTGAAAGACTATTTCAAGAATTTCCAAGCTAAAATGAGACAAAGGGAAAGGATTCCCCAAAGTATTGTGGATAAATATGATAAACAGATATGCTTTGTAGTGAAAAGAGATGAAATTTGGATGGAGGTAGTTAGACCCAGAACTGTCTGGATTACTGGAATGGGATATGAGGTGGATTCTCACATCTTAGATTCATATGCTAAAATACTCCTATATGCTCCACCGAAACTATCAGAGGAAATTTTTGGAAATGCAGAAACAATTGAGAAGGAAGTAGACATGCAAAAGCAAAGGAAGAAAAGAGAGAAACTACTGAAAGATGCTTCTAAGTTGGTAAAGGATGTTACAAAAGGATTGATGAATCTTGGTGGTATTGCTGCTAATGTGAAAGAAAGTCAATCAAAGCAGAAACTAGTAGCTCACATTTCCCCTGTGGCTACTTCATTTGATTCTGACACTGATCAAACAACCAAATTCAAGAGAGTGGATAGGAAGAAAAGAAAACCCTCACCGGCACCTACTCCATCTCCCAAGAAGTCAAGGACACAAAGAAAGAAACAACAAGTTGTAAGAGAGCCCAGTGGTCCGAAGAAGAAAGTGACTCCAAAGAAGAAATCTGAACCTAAGGCAGTGGATACTCTTTCACTGAAAGAGTTGATCAATGAGATCACCCAAGATGGTAACCTTGGTAATGTGAATAAATTTTATTTTTCTTTCAATGATTCAAATAAGGAAACCATAGAAGAAAGTATTATTTTGTATCTATACATATACAAGAAGGTTCTAATTGAAGTTGTAGATGTTCCACCTAATGATTTGTACTTAAGATTAGAAGCAAAGAGAATGTCTGTTATGGAGCTTGATAAGAAATTGAAGGTAGAAGCTCTATTAGCTATGCATCCTGTTAATTCCAAGTAGAAAATTGATGATCTAATATCTAAGGCAAATAGAACTGTTTTTGTAAATGGTCACTGACAAGTTAGTCTTATGGCTGGCAGAGTTAAAGAAATAGTAGCAGATAAGTGGGATATATTTTTTGTTGAGAGAAGAAAGAAGAGAAGGACAAACATAAAATAAATAAGTCTTTTGCTAAGGTATATCAAAAAGTTGATAAAGGTAAATGGAAAATTGGAAGTGTACCTGATATCACGGTCAAGGATAACCTTCCTCCACCAGCATAAGACACCACACCAATAACTATAGAGGCACCGACACAAACTGATACTCAACCTGAAGAGAAGGCATAGGATATGACAAAAGATGGCATAGATCCGGAGTCAGACATTCTTTTTACTATGAATGTGGACACTCAGGACTTTAACATTGTCATGGATAAGGAATCAGCTGAAGTTAAGAAAACAAAAACCATCCTTGATGATACTTAGCTTAATATTGAGATACTGGTAGAAGTAGAAGCAAAAATAGGAGCCAGAACTGGAACAAGGCATGAAAAGAGTATATCTTAACTGACAGTCAGCAAGGCAGATAGTAAGGATGATAGTAAGCATGAAAATAAGGTTGAAAACAAAAGTGAGAATAAGGAAGAAATGGTGAATAAAGAAGAGGTTAATGATGGAAGCAAGATAGCAGAAGTGGTTAAGGTTAATGTGCAGACATCTGGAAAAGATAAGAAACCAACTGCAGAACCTAGCACTCCACCTAGCACTTCCACTATGAATTATAGACCAAAGAATGTTATAGATGTACTTTTAGATTCAATAAAGAAGATTACAAAATGAGATGCCTTAGCATTTAAGGCCATTGATGATACTTTACCAATTTTGCAAATGATTGCACTGGCATGTAAACTTGATCATATTGATGGATCTATAGGTAAATTGGACACATTGTCCAAATTCATTGCTTCTAACATTCAAATTGTAGATAAAATAAATGAAGAGACTGTTAAGGAAAGAGTGAATAAGGAGAAAGATGAATTCTTTGATAGGATAATTAAAGACTGTACAGGGTAGATTGATTCTTTGTTATTGACACCAAATTCCATCATTCTGGAATACAAAGAGTTGTATAGAGAAGCATGTAAGCCTCACCATATAACCGAGGATATTGATAAGGAAATAAGGAAAACACAGAAGTAAATTGATGATATAGATGATAATATGATTGGTTCTTCGTAACTTACTTCAGTTTTGGATCAGGAAATGGCAACCTATGAAGAGAAGATTAAGAAATTAGAAAGAGAGAAGGCAAGGTTGAGAATGAAAACCCAGGAGATAAAGAAAAAGCTTGGTCCTAGATTGGACAACTTATTAACACACCAGAATGAGTTGTCTAAGGCATCTATTGAAGGAAATAGATCATCAGAGCAACAAATGCATTATCTGACCGGGATGATTCGACAGATAGAGGCCATAATTTCTGGCAGTACTAAGTTTTTGCAAGGTCTTAACTTGGTTTTGATAGGCATTTTTTAGATTGTACATAACTGGTTATAGGTTTCTAGGTAAATTTTGAATTCTTTGATTCTTTTGACATCCTTTGTCATTGATGTCAAAGGGGGAGTAGTGGTGTATGAGAAAAATGTACAGAAGGAGATCATTTTCTCAGGGGGAGCACACTCAGTTTTTGGACTTCAATTTTGGATATCAATTTTTGGATTTTTCTCATGAGTGTTGCCATCAATTCCAAAGGGGGAGATTGTTGGCATTATACACTCAGATGAGAATAGTTGATGTTGTCATTGATGGAAACCAACTGGTAACATGGTTCACAGGTTACACCAGCAACATACATCATTTACCAGCACCGATAGACACTACAAGTTTATTCACACCGGCATCCAGTCTACACCCATAATAGATCACATCGACACTCTAAACCGACATGGAAATAATATTGTTTTGTATTGTAATTATATTGTATAGCCGACATGATGTATTGTAAAGACTCATATATGTATGAGATCTTGTAGGTCATTTTGAAAGGTAATTAAGTATGTATGTAAGTGAATAACTGTATATGCATTTTGATGTAATTATTTTATGAGCGAATAAGAGTAGAGAAGAGTGAAGCAAGTTTTATGGCAGAGGTATCTGATAGAGCTTAAATCGGTATTGAATCCAGCATTGCAGATGCTATTTTGAGCAATACATTATCATTAGATTTAACCATCCAATTGTAGTCAGTGAGCTCTAGGCTGTTGGCCTTCCTGCATGTGCAGGCCCCTATTGTATAAGTAATATTTATTCATATTGGTCAGTGAGTAAATATCATGGGTGACAAATCCCATCGAGGTTTTTCCCCTACCGGGTTTCCTCACCAAAAATATCTGTGTTATGGTGTGCATTGATGGTTATACTTTTTTTTCTTTACTGCATTATTATTTGCTTACCAGTAAATTAATTTGGGTTATAAAGTTGCAAACAAGTTTAAATATTTTGTTTACCGGTTAGACACTAATTCACCCTCCCCCTCTCAGTGTCTTTGGGACTGATCAAGTATCTAACAGATATGCACAAAGGAAGACAAGAACAAGTGAACCGATATGATGATTTTGGTGATGAAGGTGAAGAAGCTCAGTCAGAAAATGAACTAGAAGAAGCATCCAAAAGGGTCCCTAACTGGTATGTGTAGATAAGCCAATCGAAACATAAGTATTTAGGTAATAAGAGTGATGGTGTGTAGACTAGGAGAATACTTACCCAGAATGATGAATAAGTCAATTTTTGCCTCATGACTGAAGTAGAACCTAAAACATTCAATGAGGCCAGCAAAAGTAAAAAATGGATGGATGCTATGGAAGAAGAGCTAGAGCAGATTGAGAAGAACAAGACTTGGGAAGTAGTCCCTAGACTGAAAGATAAGAACATCATTGGCACCAAATGGGTCTACCGGAATAAGATTAATGAAGAAGGTAAAATTGTTAGGCATAAAGCTAGACTTGTGTGCAAGGGTTACTCTCAAGTAGAGGGCATTGATTTTGAAGAAACATTTGCACCAGTAGTTAGATTAGAAGCAATTAGGATGTTTCTATCCTTTCAGCCTACAAGGGTTATAAGGTATATCAAATGGATGTAAAATCTACCTTCCTCAAAGGAAATTTGGAAGAAGTGTACATGGAGCAGCTGGAAGGGTTTCTGTTACATGATGATAAAAACTTTGTGTGCTAGTTGAAGAAAGCTTTGTATGGTTTAAAGAAGGCTCCTAGAGCATGGTATTCAAGACTAGATTAGTATCTGAAGGAGCAAGGATTCAAAAAGGGGAGTCTTGACAATAATCTATACATAAAGACAGATGGAAATCACATGATCATTGTGGTTGTATATGTAGATGACATCATTTTTGGAGGCAACAAGGACACTCTTTGCAAAGATTTTGTTGAATAGATGCAGCCAATTTTTTTTTGATGAATAGGCCTTCTCTATTAGATAAAAATATTAAAGTACATATTCACAAAAAAAGGTTAGGGAATACAAGATCACCCCACGAGAGTCACATGGAAAGAAGCCAGTGTAAAAAAACAAAGCTATTCATCAAAAAAATTCCTCGAGAAGCCAAAGCAGAGGCAATCAAGGGGGAGGATCTGGATCATCTTTCTTGCCCCATACATTAGCGAGGGAAGGAGTAAGGTCTAGCATGAACCATCCATCTTCAGGATCTTTTTCTTCTTCTCCTTCCTCCCACCTAGGAGGCGAAATAGCCAGAGTCAGGTGAGGAAACTTGGAGGTGGTGGCAGTAGGCCACCCAGAGCCATCACTTGAAGCATGAGCCAAAGTAATAGGAGCAGCAGAAGGCCACCCTGAGGTAGAGCCACAATGCGGAGGAGAATCAGAGTGGCGCCTCCACGCATCATCTCTCCCACTAGAGGAGCGGCAAGGAGCCTGGGACCGTGGGGTCTGAGAGAGTCGGGTAGAGGAACTTCAGCCACGACAGTGGCCACAAGGCAGAGTGCAATCGACAGAAATAGAATCCGATAACACTCTAGAAACCGCATAAGGGGCTCCTGTAAGTAGCCCACCTCAAGAGCCACTTTATCTACTTGTACCCGAATCTGCATTAATAAATTATTACAAATGCAAGATTTAGCATAAAGTGAGACATTAATATCCAAAGAGTTGTGAGTAAAAAGAACTGTATTTCTATCTTTCCAAAGAGTAAATAGGATCTCCATTCTGAAAGCATGCCATATATGGGAAAACTTGAAGGGGATTCTAGGTGATTCTCCCAAAAGAGCCATATGCTAAGAAAAGGGCTCAGGCCGAAAAGGTTGAAAGAAATCATGGATCCAACTCCAATACTATTGATCTCTTCTACAAAACCAAAAAATGTCCATAAAAGTTTCTAGGTGACCACAAAAAAGCCACTGGGGATCAAGAACCCCCAAATGCTTAAGTCTGGAACCCAAATGAAACCCTTGAAAAAGCACATACCAAGCAAAGTGTGCAATCTTGGGTTCAGTGGTGGTGGACCAAACAACAAGAAACCTGAGTCTCCAGGATTTCTAAAAAGACTGCAAATGCCACCACTGGTTAAGAATATGGACCATAGGCAAATGGGGTGCCAACCAAAGATAACAAATTTTGGGTTTGTAGCTGGTGAAAGGAGTCCAAGGATACCACTTCCAATCCTTCCACCAAGGTCTGATAAACTGAATTCCAAGCTTATGTAACAAATGTGAGGGTAAGGCCAAATCTAGAAGGTCATAAGTCTATCGATCCGGTCAAGACAGATGAAATTGGACCTAGAGGTCATCCCACAACCAGAGACTCATAGAGACTCTAGAAAATAGATCCTTAGGTGTTTGAATGCCACATTTGTGAAAATGTAGAGCACTAACACCCTGGATTTTGGCTAGTGGTAACCCTTGCACCTGAAAAAGAGGTGGCCACCAGAGGTTGTGTTGATTCATGGAGATCCCATCATGAAAACTATCACCCGCCCATCGAAGCCAAGGCTTAATAGCTTCCCAAGCACGCCAAATGATTTTAACAACAAAAGTACCCTAGATTTGAACTGGATCTTTCATAATGAGTGGGGTTTGGATTTGAAAACCAATCCCCTTCTAAGACAACCTATTGGCAGAAAACCCCAAAGAAATGCATTGCCAAAGAAGGATTTTCCAAGCCTCATCGCCAGATAAGGCTCTGATGATCCATTTAATACATAAAGAAATCCCTTGTTTCTAGGTAGAAATAAGGCCGAGCCCTCTGGACTCCTTGGGAAGGCAACAATACTCCCAAGCAACTATGTGAAAACCTTCATGGTCAGAACTAGAGGCCCAAAGAAAAGCCCCCAGAATTCTTTCCAACTTCATGTATGAGGCCTTAGAAGGAGCCCACCATGAAGAGTAATAGACATGAGTGGCAGCCAAAAAATTCAAACAAATTTGAAATTTACCAACCAAAGAGAGAGGCTTGGTTATCCATTAGGCTATTTTTTTCTCAATTCTAGCTAAAACAACATTCCGAAGATCCACAGGCGAAGCTTGAAAGGCAAAAGCAATGCCCAGAAAGTGAATTTTTTTCTATGATGAAGCCATTTCCAACCACATTGAAGAATCCAAGGCGGGGTGAGAAGAAAGATTGCCTATAACATTGCATCTTGTGCCATTTAATTGTCAAGCCAGAAGCCAAGAAAAAAGTGTCCAGACATTGAAGAGCAGCCTAAACATTGCAATCAGAATTTGAGATGCTTGGAAAATTGACATACTTTCTTGGTTTGCAGATATCACAGCTAGATAAGGGAATATTTATCTCACAAACCAAGTATGCAAAGAACATGTTAAAGAAGTTTCAAATGGAGGACTGGAAACCAGTGAGTACCCCCATGGTGACCGATAGAAAATTAAGCAAGAATGTGTTGGCATATGTGCAGAGCTTGATGACATGATGATATTGTATGTTGTCATTGATGTCAATATGCTGAAGTATGAACCGGTATATTGAAGAAAGCAAACTGGCAAGAGAACCGGTATGATGGTATGAAGTGAACTGGTATGATGATGTGAACCGGTATATGCGAAAAGGTGAACTGGTATGTGAACCGATATATTCAAAGTTTGCATCGGGGTTTCATTTGATATGACTACCGGTAGGTAGTCTCAGCTTCAGAGTTTTCGGTTGATGCATTTTCAAGTCTGTGTGATTCGATCGACAACATCTTGTGATGAGTTAGCATTGAAATGAAGATCAGATCATGTTTCCATGTCATCCTTGTGCACATGAAGAATCTCCTTGAGGATCTTGCATGAAGAAGATTGATTCTATCCACCTCGGGAATGTGCAAAATCTTAGCAAACGGTGGAGAGCGCGTGATGGGTTATCAACTTCCAGAAGTAGTGAAGAACAGACGATGGAGAATGTCTTGAGATTTGTTCAAGATTGTTTTACTCTATGCAATGTGATTAAATGGTCAGGATTGGACTGACTGTATTGATAACCTAGATGCTTAGGGTTTTAGGTTTTGGCTACCGACCTAATTGTTGTCTATAAGGTCGATGATAATTTGAATTGTAAGTTGTTGGAAAATGTTATGTGTGTATCCAAGTGAAGAGATACTTGATTCTTGCTAGACCGGTGCAGTGAGTAGAGATCTGCAAAGTGTGATTGTAGATGTAAAGGAACTAAAGTGGGTCTGCCTTGGCATTAAGTGTTGTTATCAAATCAGTGTATTACCTGTTGACTTCTAACCATTTCAGCAGTTGGAAAATCCCTTTACTGGGTAGTTTTAATTGGCTTTTTGTAAATCCTTTAACTGGGTGATCCCTAGCAGGATCGGTTCCTAGCAGAACCTATTATAAAGTCCTTAACCGGACTAGGCTCCTAACAGAGCGGACTTTAGAAGAGTTCAAGAACAACTTGTGGGTATTCATCCCCACTGTGGTTTTTCCTAGTTGGGTTTCCACATGAAAAAATCAGTGTGTTATGTGTGATGCTTTTTCATGTGATGCTTTAGTGTTTTCTGTCAAGCGGTAATGCATGTTGATCCAGTGGTCATTAAATTTCTGATGTATTACTTGTTTAAGAATATGGGTGATGTGGAAATGAGATAGTAGGTTTTGTGAAGATCTAGGTGTTACTGGTTTATGTCTTTTATAGTCTCACTGTGTTTTACCGGTAGTGCCCTGATTTAGATTGGTGATGTTGTTTACCAGTTAGTGCAGTCTTTGCAGTTTAAGAAATTTTTTGCCTATACTGATTCACCCCCCCGTCTCAGTATCTGTTGAGCATTTACTATTCATCATTATTCATCAATTGGTATCAGAGCATCCTCCAGGTCCTCTATGTTATAAGCTTAACCACTTGAGGAAAAAATCCTATTCTAATGATGAAGAGGGAAGGTCCTAAGTTCAACAGAGATAACTTTAAGATATGGAAGGATAGAATGAAGATATACATTAAAAGCATGGGTGCTCAACACTGGAACTATGTTCAAAATACTAATGTTGTCCCTACCGGTACTCTCACTGATGATCAAAGAATAGAAATTCAGGAGAATGGGCTAGTCATGGAATCTCTTATCAGCAGTCTATCTGATGTTGAGTTTATAGATGTTCAGGAAAAAGACAATCCCAAGGATGTATGGGATACTCAGGAGTCTATCTATGGTGGTGATGAGCATGTAAAGCAAGCTAAGGAAGAAAGCCTTAGAGGAAAGTTTGAAGACATGCAGATGGTTGAAGAAGAGACCATTCAACAATATGGGATAAGGATTAAAACTGTTGTTGGAGACATCAAGAGTGCAAGAGGTACAATTGATGATTCCACCGTTGTTAGCAAAGTTTTGAGAACCTTATTACCGGTCTATGCAATAAGGGTTGCCACTATTTTGGAGTTGAGATCTATTGGCAAGACAAAGGTATCCCTTGATTCTATCATTGCTAAGTTGACCGCATATGAGCTAAATAGTTATGATGGCAGTGTTCAGATGACTGATTCAACCTTTAGAGCATCTTTTGCACTGTCTAGAAAGGGAAAAGAAGCTAGTACCAGTTGTGAACCTAGACAAAGCAGAGATATGGATGATGAGGAGATCCTAATGGAGTTTAAAGCTCTTCTTGCCAAGAGACTTCCTAAGGGAATTGGAAAATACAGAGGTAAGCTCCCTTTGAAATTCTTTTCTTGCAATAGGATAGGACACATTGTTGTCAACTGTCCTAATAGTGATAATAAGGACAAACCAGAGAAGTTTAAAAAGTTCAAAGGAGGAAATAGGAGAAACTGTCTTGTTGCAGTTGATGAAGGAGTCACTGATGATGAATCAGAAGATGAAGAAAGCGAAGACATAGTGTTTGTAGCCGTTAAGGAAGATGTGTCAGACAAGAAGGCTCTTGTCTCCTGCTTTGATAATTCTAATGAGTGGATTATTGACAATGGTTGTTCTCACCACATGACTGGTGACCGGAGAAAGTTTTTGTCTTTGGAAAAGTATGATAGAGGTGTAGTCTGATTTGGTAATGATGCACCATGTATGGTAAAAGGAAAAGGGTCCATCTCTCTAAATGGAAAAATAAGTGATGATAATGTGTATTGGGTAGAAGGTCTTAGGCATAACCTTTTGAGTGTTGCTCAGCTGAATAATAAAGGGCTCACTCTAGAATTCAAAGATGGAGTATGCAAAATAATAGGAAAGAGTGGTGAACTGATGGCCAATGGTATGCAGACCAAAGGTAACTTATTTCAGTTGAATACAAATAGCAGTCAATGTCTATTGACATATCTACAAAATATGTTGACATGATGATATTGTGTTGTCATTGATGTCAATATGTTGAAAGAATGAACCGGTAATATGCTCAAGAGAGAACCGGTAATATGCTGAAAGAGAACTGGTAATATGTTGAAGAGTGAACTTGTAATATGATGAAGAGCGAGCAGGTTTATTGAAGTTAAGCAACTAGCAAAGTGAACCGGTATAATGATAAGAACTGGTATATGTGCTAAAGGTGAAGCGGTACGTTTGTCCAAGTGAACCGGTATATGGAATGTTTTCTGTCAAGGTTTAATATGATATGACTCCTGGTTGGCAGTCTCTGCTTCAAGGTTTCCGGTTGAAGTGTTTCAAGCTTGTGTGATTCAACCGATGGCATTGTGTGTTGAGTTAGCATTATAATGGAGATCAGATCATGTTGCCACGTCAGTCTCATGCATGTGAAGGATCTTGCATGAAGGAGATTGATCCTATCCACCTTGGGAATGTACGAAGTCTCTGCAAATGATGGAGAACGCATGATGGGTTATCTCCTCCAAGAAGCGGTGAAGAATGAACGATGGAGAATGTCTTAAGATCTGTTCAAGACCGTTGTATTCAAATGCAAAGTGTTCATTGGTCAGTATTGAACCGACTAAATTGCTCAACCTAAATGTTTAGGGTTTAGGGTTTATGTTACCGACCTATCTGTTTCCTATAAGGTCGATGTTGTGTTTCATGTTGAAGTTGTTGGAAAATGTTGTGTGTGTATCTAAGTGCAAAGATACGTGATTCTTGCTAGACCAGATAAGAGGGTTGATACCTGCAGAGTGTGTATGTAGAAGAAAGGAACTAAAGCGGGTCTGCATTGGCATTGAGTGCTATTACCAGATCATTGTAATACCTGTTGATCTCTAATCACTTCAATAGTTGGAAAATCCCTTAACAGGGTAGCTTTAACCAGCTTACTGTAAATCCTTTAACAGGGTGACTCAAAGCCATTGAGTTCATAAAATCCTCTAACAAGGTAACCCTTAACAAGGTTTAACCCTTAACCGGGTATTCTAGCCATCCCATAACTGGGTGATCCCTAGCAGGATCGATTCCTAACAGAACCTATTGTAACATTATTTAACCAGACTAGGCTCCTAACAAAGCGGACTTCTAAAGAGTTCAAAAACAACTTGTTGGTATTCATTCCCACTATGGTTTTTCCCAGTTGGGTTTCCACATGAAAAATATGTGTGTCATATGTGATGTCTTTTTCATGTGATGCTTTGTTGTTTTCTGTCAAGTGGTGAATCATGTTGATCTAGCAAGTTATTATATTTCTAATGATAGATTACCTGTCTATGCATAAGGATAATGTGGAAATGAGGGTGTAGGTTGTGTGGTAAGATAAGTGTTTTTGGTTTATATCTTTCACAGTCTCATTGTGCTTAATCGATAGTAATCTAGTTTATGACCAGTGTTAGTGATTGCCAGTCAAGTTCATTGTTTGTAGTCAAACTGGTTCAGGAAATTTTTTTTATACCTGTATTGATTCACCCCCCCCTCTCAATACCAGTTTGGTACTCACTATTCATCATTGTGCTATCAATTGGCATCAGAGCATCCTCTAGGTCCTCTGTGTTGTAAGCTTAACTGCTTGAGGGAAAGATCCTATTGTAATGATGAAGAGGGAAGGTACAAAGTTCAACAGAGATAACTTTAAAATATGGAAGAACAGAATGAAGATATACATCAGAAGCATGGGTGCTCAACATTGGAGCTATGTTGAGAATTTTTATGTTATCCCTACCGGTACTCTCACCGATGGAGAATGGGCAAGTCATGGAAGCCCTAATCAGTAGTTTATCTGACATTGAGTTTATTGATGTCCAAGATAAAGAAAATCCCAAAGAAGTATGGGATACTCTTGAGAATATCTATGGCGGTGATGAGCATGTGAAACAAGCTAAGAAAGAAAGCCTTAGAGGAAAGTTTGAAGACATGCGGATGGTTGAAGGAGAGACCATTCAACAATATGGAATAAGAATCAAAATTGTTGTTGGAGATATCAAGAGTGTAGGTGGTAAAATGGAAGATTCCATTGTTGTTAGCAAAGTTTTGAGATCCTTATTACCGGTCTATGCAATAAGGGTTGCTGCTATTCAGGAGTTGAACTCAATAGACAAGACTAAGGTGTCCCTAGACTCCATCATTGCAAATTTGATAGCCTATGAGCTAAATAGCTTTGATGGCAGTGTTTAGAAGACTGAATCAGCCTTTAGAGCATCTGTTGCACCATCGAGAAAAGGCAAAGAAGCTAGTACCAGTGGCGAACCAAGACAGACTAGAGAAATGGATGATGAGGAGATCCTAATGGAATTTGAAGTTCTTCTTGCCAAGAGACTTCCTAAGGGAACTGGTAAATATAGAGGTAAGCTTCCTTTGAAATGCTTCTCTTGTAACTGGATGGGACACATTGCTGTAAACTATCCTAATGGTGATAGCAAGGACAAACTGGAAAAGTTCAAGAAGTTCAAACGAGGAAACCGGAGAAACTGTTTTGTAGCAGTTGATGAAGGTGTCACTGATGAGGAATTAGAAGATGAAGAAAATGAGGATATTGTGTTTGTAGTAGTCAAGAAAGATGTGTCAGACAAGAAGGCTCTTATCTCTCACTTTGATAATTCCAATGAGTGGATTATTGACAGTGGCTGTTCTCACCATATGACTGGTGATCGGAGTAAGTTTCTTTCTCTAGAAGAGTATGATGGTGGTGTGGTTCATTTTGGTAATGATGCACCATGTATGGTCAAAGGCAGAGGGTCCATCTCTCTGAATGGAAAGAGCAGTGCTGACAATGTGTATTGGGTAGAAGGTCTAAGGAACAACCTTTTGAGTGTTGCTCAACTGAATAATAATGGACTCACTCTGGAATTCAAAAATGGAGTGTGCAAAATCAAAGGAAAGAGTGGTGAACTAATGGCTACCGGTATGCAGACCAAAAGTAACCTATTTAAGCTAAATGCTAATGTCAGTACATGTCTTATGGCTAAGTTTGAAGATAGTTGGACATGGCATAGGAGACTCTGCCATGTAAACTTTGACAATATTATGAAGGCCAGTAAGATCAAGGCAGTTAGAGGATTGTCAGTGCTGAGCAAACCAAAAAATCCTTTGTGCAGAGAGTGTCAACTGGAGAAAATGTCTTCCTCAACCTTCAAAGGTAGATTTTTCACTGTAGACAATTTACTTGATCTTGTGCATACTGATTTGTGTGGTCCTATGAAAACTAGGAGTGTGCAGGGAGATAGGTATTTTATGATTCTTACAGATGATTGCTCAAGAATGATGTGGGTCACATTCTTTAAGGATAAGTCTGAAGCCTTTGGAAAGTTCAAAGCTTTCAGAGCACTGGTAGAAAAGGAAAGCGATAGAAGAATCAAATGCCTTAGAACTGATCAAGGAGGAGAATTCAGTTCTGGTGAATTCAACAAATATTGTGAAGAGAATGGCATCAAGAGGCAACTATCTGCCCCCTGAACTCTAGAGCATAATGGCTTAGTAGAGAGGAACAACTGGACTGTGGTTGAAGCAGCTAGAACCATGTTAATCCAAGGAAAGGTTTCTCACACCTTTTGGAGAGAAGCGGTGAGCACTACAGTCTACACAATGAACCGGGTACTCATCAAGAAAGGAAAGGATAAGACTCCTTATGAGTACTGGACTGGTAAGACACTAGTGGTAAGCTACTTCAGAGTGTTTGGAAGTAAATGTTATATCAAGAGGAGTGAAAATCAGAGCAAGTTTGATGCTAAATATGATGAGGGAATATTCCTAGGGTATTCCACAAAGAGAAAAGCTCTCAAATGTTTCAACAATAGGACTCAGAGAATTGTTGAAAGCATCAATGTTAGGGTTGATGAAAACTCTAAGAAACTTGAGGAAACTGGCAGAGAGCATGTAGGAGATGAACCGATAGTAACCTTCTGGGAACCGATTGCAAATCAACCAAGTACCAGTAATTGTGCTCCTACACCGGTGGATGCTGATGTTGATGAAGATGAGGATGAAGAAGAAAAGCAAGAGGAATTTGTTAAGAACATACCTAGGTATGTAAAACTCAATCATGATCCAAAGCAGATCATAGGAGACAAAGATGCAGGAATTCTTACAAGAAGAAAGGTCAGAGAAAACTCATGGATGATCTCTGAATTTGAGCCTAAATCATTCAAAGAGGCACATAAAGATGAAGACTGGATCAAGGCAATGGAAGAAGAACTTTACTAGATAGAGAAGAATGGTACATGGTCTTTGGTACCCAAACCAGAGCATAAAAATGTCATTGGAACCAAATGGGTCTTCAGAAATAAACTAAATGAGGATGGCACAGTGGTAAGGAACAAAGCCAGACTAGTATGTAAAGGATATGCCCAAGAAGAAGGAGAAGACTATGGAGAAACCTTTGCTCCAGTAGCAAGATTGGAAGGAGTTCGTATGCTTCTTGCATATGCAACTTTTAAAGGATTCAAGGTATACCAAATGGATGTAAAATCTGCACTTCTAAATGGAATACTTGAAGAGGAGGTGTATATAGAGCAACCAGATGGGTTTGCCCTATCAAAAGACAGTGACATGGTGTGTAGGCTACATAAAGCCTTGTATGGACTAAAGCAGGCACCTAGAGCATGGTATGAATGCTTGCACTCCCATCTTGTGAAGATTGGATTTGAAAGAACAAGTGAAGATAGCAATATCTACCTGAAATTAGAAGGAGATCAGATTCTGATCTGTGAAGTATTTGTTGATGACATAATCTTTGGTGGAGATGACAAGATGAGTCATGACTTTGTAGATGAGATGAAAAAGGAGTTTGAGATGTCACTCATAGGGGAGATTAAGTTCTTCATTGAACTGCAGATTCAACAAATGAAAGATGGAATCTATATTACTCAGTCCAAGTATGTCAAAGAGGTGTTGAAGACCTTTGGCATGGAAGATAGCAAACCGGTTGGTAAACCAATGGTGACCGGTTGTAAACTATCAAAAGAGGATGACTCAGCATTGGTAAATGAGAAGGAATACCAATCAATGATTGGTAAGTTGCATTATGTAGTGCATAGCAGACTGGACATTGCACATGCAGTGGGTATTACTGCTCGATTTCAACAGAGCCCAAGAGAATCCAACTTGGTAGCAGTGAAGCAGATTCTTAGATATCTGAAGGGAACTATTGACTATGGATTATGGTATCCATACAATGATGATTTCAATCTAAAAGTGTTCATAGATGCTGATTGGGCTGGTAATGTGGATGACCAAAAGAGCGCAACCGATGGTGCATTCTTTCTCAGTGGTAGACTGGTCTCATGGATGAGTAAAAAGCAGAGTTGTATCTCTCAGTCTACAGCAGAAGTGGAGTATGTTGCAGCTTTTATGAACTGCACCCAGACTATTTGGATGAAGCATGTATTGAATGGCTTCAAAGTTCCTATATCTAAACCGGTAAGTATATTTTGTGACAATACAAGTGCAATTAACATTTCCAAGAATCTAGTTTTACATGCTAGAACCAAGCACTTTGAACTCAAGTATCATTTCTTGAGGGAAAAGGTTCAAAACAAAGAGGTGGTATTGGAACATGTTTCTAGTAAGGAGCAGTTAGCAGACATATTCACCAAGCCTCTACCGAAGGCTACTTTTACCTATCTGAGAGGTGAATTAGGGGTGCTTCCCCTTCAAGAGGTAATCTAAAGGTTTGTGCTCCACATCAGTTAGATCTTACTTTGCTATATCTTTTCAGGATTGGTGTGTTGAAGGATGCTACTCCTCAAGGGGAGCAGCATAGTGGAACAAGGAAGCTTGTGCCTCCACTTTGGCATTGTTGTCAAAGGGGGAGAAGATGTGAAGTGGAAAAGATATCTGCAGTATTAAGGAGAAGATGTGATGTAGAAAGAGAGATATCTTTGTACATTGCCATCAATGCCAAAGGGGGAGATTGTTGGCATATGTACAAAATATGTTGACATGATGATACTATATTGTCATTGATGTCAATATGCTGAAAGAATGAACCGGTAATATGCTCAAGAGAGAACCGGTAATATGCTAAAAGAGAACTGGTAATATGCTTAAGAGTGAACCAGTAATATGATGAAGAGCGAGCAGGTTTATTGAAGTTAAGTAGCTGGCAAAGTAAACTGGTATAATGATAAGAACCGGTATATGTGCTAAAGGTGAAGTGGTACGTTTGTCCAAGTGAACCGGTATATGGAATGTTTTCTATCGAGGTTTAATATGGTAGGACTACCAGTTGGTAGTCTCAGCTTAAAGGTTTCTGGTTGAAGTGTTTCGAGCCTACGTGATTCAACCGATGGCATTGTGTGTTGAGTTAGCATTGTAATGGAGATCAGATCATGTTGCCACATCAGTCTCATGCACGTGAAGGATCTTGCATGAAGGAGATTGATCCTATCCACCTTGGGAATGTGTGAAGTCTCTACAAACGATGGAGAACACATGATGGCTATCACCTCCAAGAAGCGGTGAAGAACGAACGATGGAGAATTTCTTGAGATTTGTTCAAGGCTGTTGTATTCAAATGCAAAGTGTTGAATGGTCAGGATTGAACCAACTGAATTGCTCAACCTAAATGTTTAGGGTTTAGGGTTTATGTTATCAACCTATCTATTTCCTATAAGGTCGATGTTGTGTTTCATGTTGAAGTTGTTGGCAAATGTTGTGTGTGTATCTAAGTGCAAAGATATGTGATTCTTGCCAGACTAGATAAGAGGGTTGATACCTACAGAGTGTGTATGTAGAAGAAAGGAACTAAAGCGGGTCTGCATTGGCATTGAGTTCTATTACCAGATCATTTTAATACATGTTGGTCTCTAATCACTTCAACAGTTGGAAAATCCCTTAATAGGGTAGCTTTAACCAGCTTTCTGTAAATCCTTTAACAGGGTGATTCAATGCCATTGAGTTCATAAAATCCTCTAACAAGGTAACCCTTAACAGGGTTTAACCCTTAACCGGGTATTCTAGCCATCCCTTAACCGGGTGATCCCTGGCAGGATCGGTTCCTAACAGAACTTGTTGTAACAGTCTTTAACCGGACTAGGCTCCTAACAAAGTGAACTTCTAAAGAGTTCAAAAACAACTTGTGGGTATTCATCCCCACCGTGGTTTTTCCTAGTTGGGTTTCCACGTGAAAAATATGTGTGTCATATGTGATGTCTTTTTCATGTGATGCTTTGTTATTTTCTGTCAAGCGGTGAATCATGTTGATCTAGCAAGTTATTATATTTCTGATGATAGATTACCTGTCTATGCACAAGGATAATGTGGAAATGAGGGTGTAGGTTGTATGGTAAGATAAGTGTTTCCAATTTATATCTTTCACAGTCTCATTGTGCTTAACCGGTAGTAATTTGGTTTATGATCGGTGTTAGTGATTGCCAATCAAGTTCACTATTTGCAGTCAAACCGGTTCAGGAAAAGTGTTTTATACCTGTACTGATTCACCCCCCCCCCCTCTCAATACCAGTTTGGTACTCACTGTTCATCATTGTGTTTTCAATGTCTAATGGCTAAGTTTGATGACAATTGGATATGGCATAGGAGACTCTGCCATGTAAATTTTGATAACATTGTGAAGGCCATTAAGATCAAGGCAGTTAGAGGATTGCCTATGCTGAACAAACTGAAGAATCCTTTGTGCAGAGAATGTCAACTAGGGAAAATATCTTCCTCAACCTTAAAAGGTAAATCTTTCACAGCAGATAATTTACTTGATCTTGTGCATACTGATTTGTGTGGTCCTATGAAAACTAGGAGTGTTCAGGGAGATAGGTACTTTATGATTCTTATTGATGATTACTCAAGAATGATCTGGGTCACATTCTTGAAAGACAAGTCTGAAGCTTTTGGAAAATTTAAAGCCTTCAGAGCACTAGTTGAAAAGGAAAGTGGTAAGAGGATTAAATGCCTTAGAACCGACCAAGGAGGTGAGTTCACCTTTGGAGAATTCAATAAGTACTATGAAGAGAATGGTATCAAGAGGCAACTGTCTGCCCCCCGAACTCCACAACAGAATGGCCTAGCAGAAAGAAACAGTCGGACTGTAGTTGAAGCAACTAGAACGATTCTGATTCAAGG
The DNA here is from genome assembly GCF_030272615.1 of Cryptomeria japonica. Classification (NCBI taxonomy): domain Eukaryota; kingdom Viridiplantae; phylum Streptophyta; class Pinopsida; order Cupressales; family Cupressaceae; genus Cryptomeria; species Cryptomeria japonica. The sequence continues at coordinate 861,591,071 of NC_081409.1, forward strand.
GAAGGTTGCTCATACTTTTTGGAGTGAAGCAGTGAGCACTTCAGTCTACACTATGAACCGGGTACTCATCAAGAAAGGTAAGGATAAAACTCCTTATGAGTATTGGACTGGTAAGACTCCTGTAGTTAGCTACTTTAGATTGTTTGGCAGCAAGTGTTATATCAAGAGGAGTGAACACCAGAGCAAGTTTGATGCAAAATGTGATGAGGGAATATTCCTAGGGTATTCCACCAAGAGCAAAGCTCTCAAGTGTTTTAACAATAGGACTCAGAGAATTATTGAAAGTATCAATGTTAGAGTTGATGAAACCTATGAGAAACCTAAGGAAACCGGCAGTGAGCAAGCAGGAGATGAACCGGTTATAACCTTCTGGGAATCGGTTGCAAAACAACCTAGTACAAGTAACAGTGGACCTACACCAATAGATACTGATGTAGATGCCGATGAAGATGAGGATGAAGAGGAAAAGCAAGAGGAATCATCCAAGACCATTCCTAGGTATGTAAAGTTGCATCATGATCCAAAGGAGATCATAGGAGATAAGGATGTAGAAATTCTTACAAGAAGAAAGGTCAGAGAAAATTCTTGCATGATCTCTGAATTTGAGCCCAAAACATTTAAAGAGGCACATAAACATGACAACTGGATTAAGACTATGGAAGATGAACTTGACCAGATAGAAAAGAATGGTACATGGTCTTTGGTATGTAGACTAGAGCATAAAAATGTTATTTGCACCAAATGGGTTTTTAGAAACAAGTTGAATGAAGATGGGATAGTGGTAAGAAACAAAGCAAGATTGGTATGTAAGGGATATTCTCAATAAGGAGAAGACTATGGAGAAACCTTTGCTCCAGTAGCTAGATTGGAAGGAGTTTGAATGCTACTTGCATATGCAGCCTTCAATAGATTCAAAGTGTCTCAGATGGATGTAAAATCTGCATTTTTGAATGGAATACTTGAAGAGGAAGTGTATATAGAGCAACTAGATGGGTTTTCCCTATCAGAAGATAGTGATATGATATGTAGGCTACATAAAGCCTTGTATGGATTGAAGCAAGCACCTAGAGCATGGTATGAATGCTTATACTCACATCTTATGAATATTAGATTTGAAAGAACAAGTGAAGATAGCAATATCTATCTGAAGTCAGAAGGAGATCAAATTCTGAGCTATGAAGTGTTTGTTTGTGACATAATTTTTGGTGGGGATGACAAGATGAGTCATGCATTTGCAGATGAGATGAAGAAGGAATTTGAGATGTCACTAATTCAAGAGATTAGGTTCTTCATTGGACTACAGATTCAACAAACGAAAGATGGTATCTTTATCACTCAGTCCAAGTATGTCAAAGAGGTGTTGAAGACCTTTGGCATGGAAGATAGCAAACCGATTGGTACACTGATGATGACCAATTGTAAACTGTCAAAAGAAGATGACTCTGCATTGGTGAAAGAGAAGGATTATCGGTCAATGATTGTTAAGTTGCACTATGTAGTACATAGCAGACCAGACATTGCACATGCAGTGGGCATTGTTGCACGTTTTCAGAAAAGTCCAAGACAATCCCACTTGGTAGCAGTCAAGCGGATTCTTAGATATCTGAAGGGAACTTTAGACTATGGATTGTGGTATCCATACAGTAATGATTTCAATCTCAAAGTGTTTATAGATGTCGATTGGGATGGTAATGTGGATGATTGGAAGAGCACAACCAGTGGTGCATTCTTTCTTGGTGGTAGACTAGTCTCATGGATGAGTAAGAAGTAGAGTTGTATCTCAGTCTATAACAGAAGCAAAATATGTAGCAGCATTTATGAACTGCACTCAAACAATTTGGATGAAGCATGTATTAAGTGGTTTCAAAGTCCCTATATCTGAACCGGTGAGTATATTTTGTGATAACACAAGTGTAATTAATATTTCCAAGAATCTAATATTGCATGCTAGAACCAAGCACTTCGAGCTCAAGTATCATTTCTTGAGGGAGAAGTTGATAACAAAGAGGTTGTATTGGAACATGTTTCTAGTAAGGAGCAGTTAGCAGATATATTCATCAAGCCTCTACCGAAGGCTACATTTATATATTTAAGAGGTGAATTAGGGGTGTTGACCCTTCAAGAGGTGAATTAAAGGTATGTGCTCCACATCAGTCAGGTATTGCATTGTCAAATATTTTTTAGGATTGGTGTGTTGAAGGATGCTACTCCTCAGGGGGAGCAACATAGTGGAACATGGATGTTTGTGCCTCCACTTTGGCATTGTTGTCAAAGGGGGAGAAGATGTGAAGCAGAGAATATATCTATAGTATTGAAGACATATAATATGGAAGAGATTGGGAGAAGATGTGAAGAAGAGAGATATCTTTGTATATTTCCATTTATATTGCCATCAATGCCAAAGGGGGAGATTGTTGGCATATGTGCAGAGTTTGATGACATGATTATATTGTATGTTGTCATTGATGTCAATATGCTGAAGAATGAACTGGTATATTGAAGAAAGCAAACTGGCAAGAGAACCAGTATGATGGTATGAAGTGAACCGGTATATGCGAAAAGGTGAACCGGTATATGAAAAGTTTGCATCAGGGTTTCATTTGATATGACTACCGATTGGTAGTCTCAGCTTCAAGGTTTTTGGTTGATGCATTTCAAGTCTGTGTGATTCGACCGACAACATCCTGTGATGATTTAGCATTGAAATGAAGATCAGATTGTGTTGCCACGTCAGCCTTATGCACATGAAGAATCTCCTTGAGTATCTTTCATGAAGAATATTGACTCTATCCACCTCGGGAATGTGCAAAATCTTAGCAAACGGTGGAGAGTGCATGATGGGTTATCAGCTTCCAGAAGCAGTGAAGAACGGACGATGGAGAATGTCTTGAGATTTGTTCAAGATTGTTTTACTCTATGCAATGTGATTAAACGGCCAGGATTGGACCGACTGTATTGATAACCTAGATGCTTAGGGTTTTAGGTTTTGGCTACCGACCTAATTGTTGTCTATAAGGTCAATGATGATTTGCATTGTGAAGTTGTTGGCAAATGTTATGTGTGTATCCAAGTGAAGAGATACTTGATTCTTGCCAGACCGGTGCAGTGAGTAGAGATTTGCAGAGTGTGATTGCAGATGTAAAGGAACTAAAGTGGATCTACCTTGGCATTAAGTGTTGTTATCAGATCAGTGTATTACCTGTTGACTTCTAACCATTTCAACAGTTGGAAAATCCCTTTACCGGGTAACTTTAACAGGCTTTTTGTAAATCCTTTAATAGGGTGACTCAAAATCATTGAGTTCTTCAAATCCTCTTACGAGGTAACCTTTAACGGGGTTCTAACCTTTAATCAGGTATTTAGCCATCCCTTAACCAGGTGATCCCTAGCAGGATCGGTTCCTAGCAGAACCCATTGTAAAGTCCTTAACCGGACCAGGCTCCTAACAGAGCAGACTTCAGAAGAGTTCAAGAACAACTTGTGGGTATTCATACCCACCGTGGTTATTCCCAGTTGGGTTTCCATGTGAAAAAATCATTGTGTTATATGCAATGCTTTTTCATGTGATGCTTTAGTGTTTTCTGTCAAGCGATAATGCATGTTGATCCAGTGGTCATTATATTTCTGATGTATTACTTGTTTGAGCATATGGGTGATGTGGAAATGAGATAGTAGGTTTTGTGAAGATCTAAATGTTACTAGTTTATGTCTTTCACAGTCTCACTGTGTTTTACCGGTAGTGCCCTGATTTAGATCGGTGATGTTGTTTACCAGTTAGTGGTCTTTGCAATTTAAGTTAAAGAAAGTTTTTTCCTATACTGATTCACCCCCCCTCTCTCAGTATCTGTTGAGAATTTACTGTTCATCATTATTCATCAGAATGATGAATCACCAGTAGTGGATCAGATATTGTATAGTTCCATGATAGGCAGCTTATTGTATCTTACTGCTTCTAGACCGGATATAGTGCAGGCAGTGTGTATGGTGGCTAGATTTCAAGCAACACCTAAGAAGTCACATATGAATGTTGTAAGAATAATTTTTAGGTACCTAAAAGGGACACTCAATTATGGGTTATGGTACCCCAAAAAAGGGGAATTCATCTTGGAAGCATATACTGATGTTGTTTGGGCAGGTTACATTGATGAACGAAAGAGCACAAGTAGTGGTGCATTCTTCCTAGGTGATTGGTTTGTCTCATGGCATAGCAAGAAGCAGGATTTAGTCTCCCTATCAACTGCTAAAGTAGAATACATTTCTACTGCTACATGCTACTCTTGGGTGCTTTGGATGAAGCAAACCCTGATGGACATACAGGTGGACATCTCTGATCCTATTCCCATCTGGTGCGATAATTCAAGTACCATCAACATATTAAAGAACCCAGTGATACATTCAAGGAAAAAGCATATAGCCATCAAGTATCATTTTCTCAAAGAGAAGGTTGAAGGATAGGAAGTAAAGATGGAATATGTCCCTACAAGAGAACAAGTGGCAGACATCTTCACCAAACCTTTACCGGTAAGCACTTTTGAGTACTTAAGAAACAAGTTGGGAGTTGTGTCACCTGCCTCATGCACTTAAGTTAGTAAAGAGATATATGGTTCAAGGGGAGTTCATAGCAGTATCTATATCTCTTGAACCACTTGTTGATCATAGGGAAAGTTCAGGGTTGTATGTCTTAGTACTGGCTGTAATCTTAAGCAAAGATTTGACTAAGGCAGAGAATGAAGTACCCTGATCCTTTGTCATTGTGTCAAAGGGGGATAAATCTACTGGTGTGAAGACTTGCAGTAAGTTGAAATCAATGCCAAAGGGGGAGATTGTTGGCATTAGGTTGTCATTGATGTCAACTAGTATGGCATGGTCACTAGTGAGTAAGTAGTGGTGCTTGGTATGGGTGAAGCAAGACATAATGATGTCAACCAATATGTGTGTAACTAGACAGAAAGGTATGTTACCAGTACATATGAAATGCATCATCTACCAGTAAAGTAGGACCACTGACAAGGCAAAGCAAGCAAGCAAAGAAGAAGTGAAAGATGTGAACCGATATACACAGAGAAGTTTAATGCTACCAATAAATGTACTTAGTAGATGGACCAGCATGTTTGATGGAAGGCCAAGTTGATCCACTAACAGAGAAGAGGTCAGCAGGTGTGAAGGTCCACTGGTGAAGTAAGGTTATACCGGTAAGGTGAGTTGAACCGATAGTTAGTCTTGGTCGGTGAAGGATGTCTTATTGACATAGCAGACTAGAGATGATGCCAAACCAACATAGAAAATGAAGCATAGGTGGATGTCAACAAGGTTGACAGGTGGAAACTAGGTGGAAAGCATGCAAAGTTCAGTGAAGTATTCATCAACATAGTACTCAACAAGCAAGTCAGCTTTAATGAAGAACCCACAAATTATGGGAGGATGGCAGAATGTTGCAGATCGAGGAAGACAAGGTGGCAAGATGATTGAACTGACCTTGCAAGAAGATATAATCTTTGTACCCATTTTTCGAAGGAAACAACCGAGCCATTAATGGCGATTGACAAAGAAACATAGAAAATCATGTCATAGACATCCTAAAATAGAAAACACACATTGAAAAGCGAGGAGATGGTGGTGCTATTTGGTGTGATATAGATCACCATTCTATAAAAGAAGATCGAATCAAATCTAATATAGATCAAGTTGGTGAAGGTAAAACCTAACACGACACCGTTTGAATGATGCCTTTGGCGGGAACCCTAAAAGATAAATATGTCAACTCGAGATTGAAATCAGTTGATGCTAGATGCAAGGTATGAGAGGAAAGAAAGCCTAAGCATGAAAGACAATCTACCTTAGAGTTATTTCTCAGAGAGTCAGAGTCTATGTTAGTAGGTAACCGGTGAGAGGGTCTAACTGGTAGAGATAGAGTAACTGGTAAACTGTTACAAGTTTAATAGTCAAGCGTATCAGTAAGGAGTGATTGGTTAGGAAGGAATCCAAGTGTGACTCTGTGAAGTGTGAGGCTCAGAGAGAGAGAAGAAAGGCTAGGAGTATCCGGTAAGTAATCAGAGAGAGTAATCTGATAACCAGCAGTGTGAGAACTAGTGAAGAAGAGGAGGTTGTTAACTGACAAACATTAGTTGATCAAGCATTGCAGAACTCATTTGCAACTAGGTGCTTTCATTGCATTAAAATTGTATTGCATTATATTACACTGAGTTGGTGCTCTGTGCAGGGGTTGGTGCCCTAAATTAGTAGGGGTTGGTGCTCCTTGGGTTGGTGCCCTAAATCATTATAATCTATTGTTTCACTATGAGGTTGGATTGGAGCAGTAGACTCCAGCAACATTTCTCATCAAGGTTTTTCCCATATTGGGTTTTCCTCGTACATCTGGTGTTGTGGGTTATGCATTTGTGTGTTTGCCTCTTTTGATATCCACTCTTATCTTACCAGTTTGTTTGTTTAGTGTTTAGGTTGATAATCGGTGTTCCAAGCTTGGTTTACAAAGAAAATTTTTCAAGAACCACCGATTCACCCCCCTCTCAGTGGTACATTGTGTTCAACATGCAGCCTGCCCAATCGACATCAGTGTAGGCTTGTAAGCTAAAAAATCCTTGCTTAAGATACCATAGTCCATAATCAAGCGTCCCTTGTAGATACTTGAATATCCTCTTGATTGCATTCACATGTGACCGTTTGGGTGCAACTTGAAATCTAACCACCATGCATACTGCCTCCACAATATCCAGTCTAGAAGCAGTAAGATATAACAAACTGCCAATCATGGATCTATACAATGTCTGATCCACTACTGATGATTCATCATCCTTTCTCAACTTACATCCGGTCACCATGGGGGTACTTACCGATTTGTTGTCTTCCATTTGTAACTCCTTCAACATGTCTTTGGCATACTTGGTTTGAGAGATAAATATCCCTTTACATTGCTATGAAATCTGCAAACCAAGAAAGTATGACAACTCTCCAAGCATTGACATCTCAAACTCTGACTGCATCTAATCAGAAAACTCTTTACACAAGGTATCCTTGTTGCCTCCAAAAATGATGTCATCCATATATACAACCACAATAATCATGTGGTTTCCATCTGCTTTAATATATAGATTACTATCTGCACTCCCTTTTCTGAAACCCTTCTCCTTTAGATATTTGTCTAGCCTTGGGTACCATGTTCTTGGAGCCTACTTCAAGCCATACAGTGCTTTCTTCAACTGGCACACAAAGGTTTCATCATCATATAGTAGAAAACCTTTTGGTTGTTCCATGTATTCTTCCTCTTCTAAATTTCTATTCAGGAAAGCATATTTTACATCCATTTGATACACTTTATATCCCTTGTAGGCTGAAAGGGCTAGAAAAATTCTAATGGCCTCAAGCCTAGCAACCGGTGCAAATGTTTCTTCAAAGTCTATTCCTTCTACTTGAGAGTATCCTTTGCACACTAACCTTTCTTTGTGCCTCACAATCTTTCCTTCTTCATTCATTTTGTTCCGGTAGACCCACTTTGTGCCAATAATATTCTTGTTTTCCGGTCTAGGAACTAATTCCCAAGTCTTATTCTTCTCAATCTGATGCAGTTCCTCTTCCATTGCAACCATCCATTTGTCACTCTACTAGCATCATTGAATGTCTTAAGTTCCATTTCAATCATGAGGCAGAAATTGACTTGTTCATTGTTCCGAGAAAGTCTTCTTTTGGTAGACACACCATCATTCTTATTACCTATGATCTGATCTTTCGGGTGATTTTTCTACACATACCAGTTGGGGGACTTGTTTGATGCTTCTTCTAGTTCACTGTCAGTCTGAACTTCATCTTCAACACCAATGTCATCATACAAGTTAACTTGTGTTTGTCTTCCTTTATGGATATCTTCATCAACTCTTACATGCACACTCTCAATGACTCTTCTTATTCTTTTGTTGTAGCATTTGTAGGCTTTTCTATGAGTTGAGTAGCCCAAGAAGATACCTTCATCACTCCTAGAATAAAAGCTACCCAGTCCATCCACATCTCTCTTGATGAAGCATTAATTTCCAAACACTTGAAGTATTTAACTGATGGCTTTTGGTCATACAACAGTTCATAAGGTGTCATTATGCTATCTGTTCTTAGTTGAACCTGGTTCAAAGTATATACAAAAGTGTGAACTGCTTCCTTCCAGTATATATTTGGTATGTTTGCCTCATTTAGCATGATTCTTGCCATCTCCTTGACAGTCCGATTTTTCCTTTCTACACCATTTTGTTGTGGTGTCCTTGGAGCTAAATATTGTCTTCTTATTCTATGTCTCTTAGAGTAATCTTCAAACTCATTTGATGTGAATTCTCCACCCCTGTCAGATCTTAGACATTTCAGATTGCATCTACTTTCCCTCTCGACCATCTTCCAAAAAATCTTGAATCTTTCAAATGCTTGAGATTTGTCCTGTAGGAAAGTGACCCATGTCATTCTTGAAAAGTCATCAATGAGGAGCATGAAGTATCTTTCACCGGCTAGAGCTCTTGTTCTGGTTGGTCCGCATAGACCAGTATGCACTAGTTCAAGTGGCCTTGAAGTATTAAGTTCTTTATTCTTGAAGCTCACCTTAGTTTGCTTTACTCTTACACATTCATCACAAATGTGCTAATCAGTTTGATGATGGGTAGTATATTTCTCACAGAGCCCCTTTTGCTTACTGTAACCAGATTATCAAAATTTATGTGCCCTAATCTCCTGTGCCACAACTAGCTCTCATCCACTTATCCCATCATGCATTGGGAGTCAAAGCATTCCTTCATATTGTACACATTTACATATCTTCTTTTACCTTCTACAACAAACTGACCAATACTCTCTTTTCTTATCTGGCAACTGGTAGAGTCAAAAGTGAATTTGTAACCTTTATCACACATTTGACTCAGACTTAGCAAATTGTACTTTAAACCTTCCACATAATATACATCAAGGGCCTTCAATTTTCCATCTATATTCAGAGTGCCTTTTTCTTTTAACTTGATGGAGGAGTTGTCTCCAAATCTTATTGAGCCTCCATTCCAATCTTTAATCTTAATAAAATTCTTTTTGTCACTGGTCATGTGATTGGAACATCCACTGTCTACAACCCATAAGTTCCTTCTCTCTGCATGTAGGGCAATCTGCACAATCAGACTTGATTCTGCCTTATTCTTGTCTTTTTCAACCTAAATCGGTTTGTCTTCCTTCTTCTTGTCTGCGTAAATTTCATGTTCAGGTTTAACTACTGGTTTCTGATCTGGTGTTGACTTCTTTTGCTTGATTTTTATGAGCTTTCAATGCTTTGTAATGTGTCCAAACGCTTGACAATTATAGAAATTCAAATTGACACTAAAAGATGAACCTTTAAAACTATTGTAGGACACCGGTTGACTTCTCCTACATTCAAAACTCCTATGACCAAATCCATTACACTGGTAACAAACAACCTCCATACCCCAGAGTGCAAAAAATTAGTTTCTACTTTCAAAATTAACAGGGGGCTTATTCATCAGTCTACAATCAGTAATTATATGTCCAAACTTATTACACTGGTAGCAATAGCCATGGAATTTGGGTACATACCAGTCTTGTTTCTTTGGACCAGCAAACCTTTGTCTGACCGGATGTCTTACTCTCATGTTGTTGATTCTAGTGAATCCTTCACTATCCACCTTGGTCTTGCCTTTATGATTTGCATACCGGTAAGGTGTGTGACCCTTCTGATTATGAGTATTCTGGTTCACAGGTTGATTTCTTGTAGCCTCAGCATAGGTCTTCTTACCAGTATCTTTGCTAACTATAAAGATTTTCTTCTCTTTACTTTCACTTGAGGAAGTGAATTGTATCTGCTTACCGGATGTGTCTTGGCTATTTGAAAATTGCCCTTCTTCAAATCCTAAACCACCAATGTCTTTTGAATGCTTATGTTTTCTCAACATCTTGTCTAAAGCTTCAGTGATGCCCTCATACACATAAAATTGGCTATGAGCAATTAAATAAATATTTTATATTTATTTAATGTTTATTCTTCTATTAAATAGTTAATTTGAAAAGATTAATTTATTTAATTCATTTTTTGTGTCTTTCTATTAATTAATTTAATTAAAATATTTTATTAATTAATTCATATATCCTATTCCTCTAATTAATTAAATATCTAATATTTAATTATATCCTTCAATTAATTAAATATCTAATATTTAATTATCTCCTTCAATCAATTAAATATCTAATATTTAATGGTTATTCTCCTATCCTATAGTCTCAAATATTAAATAATTTCTTAAATTATTTAATCCCTCTTATCCAACTCACCCTCCATCTCCACTTCATCTTCCCTTTGCCAACTCATCCATCATGTGGCTAAGGAGATTAATATTTCTTAAATATTAATTCATCATTTATCTCCAACCTCCAAACTTAATGAAATATTGTGTACGCATGCATATTTCATAACCTTCTTCTATATTCTCTCCAACATCCCTACATCTTAGGAAGGACTTGAGTCCACTTGTCCTCTCATGCCTAAATCTTCTCCAACCAACCCCCAGATTCCCTCAGTCAACAACCCAGTCAAGGTGAGATGAGTGACACTTGTCTTCTCCTTCCCCCTTTCTCTCAACCTTCACCTTTGCTCACAACCATCCAAATCTGCAGATCTGATCATTACCGTTGATCTAAGCCACGTCATCTTATCCTCTCAAGGTCTATAAAATCAAGAGTTTCAGTTGGAGACAGTTAGACTTCAAGTGAATTTGCAAGCCAAATCATTTGTAAAACTTATGCATCCGTGAGTTTTAATGTTGAAGCAAATAACAATTAGCATTTTAGCATAATCATGTAGTATTGCATATCATAGCATTCGTGAACTATCAGTTATCAGTCCATTCTTCATATGCCATCTTGGAAGCTATCAGTGCTTGTTTGAGAGCACACCATCTGCAACCAGGAACAATGGAGTTAGAACACGGTGAGACTTAAATCATGAAGGTAAAAAAATATTTTTATTTTAATACTAATTTCATGTAGTTTCATTGGTCGAGTTTGGATTTCTTGTAGCATTTCCTTTGGTATTTTATGAAACTAACTTGTTGCAGGTAGCATTCTGAGGATGAAATTCAAGTCGACACATTTTGGCGCCCACCGTGGGGCTCATGGACCTCGCATATACCTTTAAAAATATCGCAAAAGTAAAATTAACACATTTGTAATGCAAATTCATGCATGTGTGAATTCTAATAGCGCTTTTGTTCAATAGGTTAGCGCATTTGCATCACAGGTTAGCGCATTTGCATCACAGGTTAACACATTTGCATTGCAGGTTAACGCATATGTCATGTAGGTTAGCGCTTTTGTCTGAAAATCTACACATTTGCATTACAGGTTAACGCTTTTGTCCTCTAGGTGAGTGCATTTGTTAAAGAAGTCGCGCTTTTGAGTCCATAGAGCAATGCTTTTGTAGTGTAGGTTAGCACTTTTGCCCTGAAGATTAGCGCTTTTGAGGTGAAAGATAGTGCATTTGTTAGAATAGCGCTTTTGTTTGCAATTGACATAATTTTCTTGCAGGTCCGAATGTCCGAGAGCTAAAATATTTCAAATTACTGACATGCATGTGCACGATTGTGTTTAAGGCAATTTTATGCATTTCCTCACCTAGTTAATTAAAAGCTATATTTTAGAAAGTAATGTATCATGTCCTACTCATTTAGTTTAACTAAGGGGATAAATTGACAGCATGCAACTTGCATTTTGAGTAACTTCTCTAAAATGGTTGCACGTAGACTTTTAAAAAGGCTAAAATAAATACCATGCTTGTTGGAGCAACATCTCCAAATAGATGATAAATCACATTGCTATGGAAAGTTAAAAAGAACACTTATATTTTGTGTCTCGAAAGTGGTAGGTATATGCTCTCCCATTAATTGGGTGATCAAAAAGCCAAACCCACTCTTTTATGCTTTCTTTACTTTCAAGCAATTAAATCCTTTAGAGGGCCTGCCTTCCCGAGCTGCCTTGAGGGGGCCAGTGAGAGAGGAATGACCTAAAGTGGAAATGGGCTAATATCGAGTCCTTCCAATCTACTCTAAATAAATTGTGTTTGTGACGAAAGTCCCAAACAACATGTACTGATAAGTTCATACCGACACTATGTTTCCCCATAAACCCTATGGAGCGTAACCTCTATAGGCTAGGAACATTCTATATTTACAAAGCTGAAAGTGCTGCATGTATGGCCACAAGACTAGAAGCCTTTACTAAAAACCACTTGTACTAGTTGCTAAAATCCTTCTAGTTGTTGGCATAGGAGGTCGGACCTTTGAAGAGGCTCACACACATACTGTTCTTAGTAGAGATATATAGTTTTTCATAGGGATTTTTCATGGAAACTAGTGCTTGGCTACCCTAGAGAAGTGAGTGTCGAGGGTGGAGCCATTGGGGTCAAGCATCTAAATATCCGCTTTGAATAGCGTAGCCTCGGGGGAAACCCCATGTGAGATTCAACAACTATTGTCTCAGCCTGCCATAAGATTTGTACTTGCTTGTGCATTTTTTTTATTAAAGATTGTGTCTTCTATGTCTGTAACATGTTCCAAATGGTCAAAAATTGAAGAAAATTATCATCTATGAGTGAGAAAAAATCCAACAAATTACTGAAAAATTTGATCAAAAGGGTAGTATAAAGGCTTTCCAACATTTGAAACACCAGATCAAACTAAAGTGTCAAAACATTAGTATCAAAAGACTTCTTGAGTAGATTTGTCTCTAAACCATCACGTATTTTCAAACTAGCTCAACAATTGGGTCGCTAATCCAACAGGATATTCCCAAAAGGTTTCTATAAGCATAAACATTCAAAAAGCTATTGATTCAAACATCTTAAGTGCAAGAAAAATCAACATCATTGTCAAGTCTCTCATCAGGATAATCCAATTCTTCAATCACGAAGCTTCATCAATTTATCCTATGTTCATAATCTTGGATATATCATTCCTATTTTTGAACCTAAGCTATATCAAAATCAGAATTGCACCAACATTGGAATCAAACAAACTTGTAAACTATCAAATGCTTATATGACTTTTAAGTATCACCTTTAGAAAATAAAACCCATTTATAAAACTACTCAGAAAAGAATAAGATTCTTGTATATCAATCGCAAGATCTTATTAAAACATAGGACATTCCTACACCGTTTCCGTCACTATTTAAGTGGTTGCGGTACAGAGTTTGATGGAGAAATTTTGCAAAGACGTGTTTTTCAACAAAGAGATGTTTTATCACAACGAACAAAGAATAGCGGTAAAATCAACAAAGCATATCTTCCTAAACCAATAATCACCTATTGACTTTGTCCTTTGCAAATTTTAAAATTTTTGAAATAATCACATGCCAGTTTGGACTAGAGATCAATACGAACAACTTAGAAAACAACAAAAACAAATGGAGGAAGAAGATAATCCTATATTCTAAACTTGTGGGTATACCGTTGTTGACGAAGAAGCAGTCAATAGCACCATTAGAGACCTTGAGAAAGATTTCAAATTTGATAGGCTAATGGAAAATTTGTTGGCAAAACAAAAAGAGAAATATCTCTTGATGTTGGCAAAATATGGAGCTAAAGTACCACAAGACTTTAACATTGAAATCCTGAAACAAGATGCGGAGGCAAGTAACACCCAAAACACATATGATCCAAATAATGAAGATGTGAATAAAAAAAGTCATGAAGAGACGAGAAAAGAAAGGGATGACACAAGAAAAGAGCATAGTGATAAAGAACTTACGAAGAAACAAGGAGAAACTATGTGGATAATCTATTGTTAAACCTTACTCAACAAATGCAAACTCTACAACAACATATGCAAGATATGCAAAATGGAACAACCTCCAAGAAGTATTCATTGGAATATATATTCCCATATCCTTTCGATAAAAAATTGAATATGGTACCATTCCCGCAACATTGCGAGATCCCTAAATATGACAAATACGATGGAAAATCTGATCCTCGGGATCACATTAGGGAGTTTTGTACTATGAGCATGGAATTTGCCCACGATGAAACTTACCTTATGCATCTTTTTCCTAGGAGTTTAAATGGACAATCAATGGAGTGGTTTTCAAGATTACCATTCGGAATCAAATCTTTTGAAGAACTTGTGAATAGATTTATTTCACAATACTCCTACAATATAAGGAATAAGATAACAATGTTGGATCTATGCAATGTTAAAAAAGAATGGTGAATCTTTTATGATCTTCTTGCAATGATGGAAACACATGTTTAATAGGTATCCAAGAGATGTGCCTAATCAAGAAAAAATGGACATATTCATTGATAATCTTATCATTGAAATGAGTTATTGACTAAGAATGCAATGTCCTCCCTCCATTGCCAAGATGATTGAGAATGGTCTGAAAATAGAGAATGTGATGGTAAAGAAAGGAGAGATAAAAATTTACAATAATTCCTACAGCAACAACAACAACAACAATGACAAACCCAAGTTCTGGTCAAAGAATAGGAATGTCAGCAATGGAGGAAATGACGATAATAGTGCTACAGAACAACAACAACCAATTTTTAATCTATCAAGTCAAATCCCAAGCAATAACAATCAAGAAAACAATAAAACCAAGTCCTCCTTCTCCAATCCTCCAAGGAAATTCACAAACATTGAAGAACCATTGGAATCAGCTTTAAAAACTTTGCTTGCTAACAAATTGATTGTTTTACCAGAAGCAAGAAGTTATGAACCACCACTTAAGCCAAATTGGTGGAATGACAATCATTTTTGCAATTACCATCGAAATAAAGGACACTAAAAAAATGATTGTCAAAGATTGAAACACCTTATCCAAGATCTAATCGATAATGGAACTATCACAGTGGATAGCCACAAGACAAATGAATCACACTTAGCTTTCAAAACTCCACTTCCAAATTATGACAAAGGTGAACCATCCCAATTAAAAGATGACAAAGGAAAAGCCAAAGTGAACTACACTTATACATACGATGATGTGGTAAATGTTATCATTGTTAAAGATAATCCATCTTCAGAGCCAATCAATGTTATTACGACAAACAAAGCAAAGGTTACCTTTCCAGGTATAACAAAAGACCCAACATCCACTTCGCAACAATACAATTTAGTAGAGAAATTACAAAGAATACCCGCTCAAATATCAATTCTCGAACTTCTCAAGGTTTCACCTATGCATAAGGAAATTTTGGAGAAAGCTTTAATGGAAACAATAGTTTCAAAAGACTTGGATTTAGATCAGTTCTAAAACATGGTTGGACACCTTATAGCTCCTCATTGCTTATCATTTTCTAAAAATGATGACGCATCCTTACAACATCCTCACAATGCTCCCTTACATGTTGAAGTCACCATTAATAAAACTCATGTCAAACGCGTACTCATAGATGGTGGAGTTGGCTTAAACATTTGTGCATTAAGTTTGATAAAAGCTTTGGGATATTTAGAAAATGCAGTGGATCCGAAGAAGAAAATAACCAATAAGGCTTATGATGAAGCAAAATGTTCTTCTAAAGGAACTATTGTGTTACCAATCAAAATAGGACCTGTGGAAAGGAATACATTGTGTCAGGCTTTAGATTTGAATCTCTCTTACAACATTCTTCGAGGAAGACCATGGATTCACAATATGCAAGCAGTTCCTTCTACATATCATCAATGTGTAAAATTTCCTCATGAAGGACAAGAGATCACTATAATTGCAAATTCTAGTCAGTATTGCAATAATTTGAAGCCAACACAAGATAAAAGAGTTCCACATAAAAGAGAATTGGTATATCCTACCAAAGAAATTCAAGAAAAGTTATGGGAAACCTTTGAAGAAAAGCTCAAACTAAATGATGAAGGAATGGGAAAATATTCTTTGCATAATTTTCCACTTTCTCCTAAGTCATATGGAAAGCCTACAAATATTCAATCAAAGACATCAGAAAGATCAAAAGATATGTTTAAAGGAATATTTGTTAGAGCTAGAACTCTTGAAGAAAAAAATGAAGACAAAGACATTCTTGGTTGGTTATACAAGGATGAAAATGAAACTATAGCAACAGCAACAAAATTTAATATTCTCACAAAACAATATGGCAAAGGTTATGAAATCATGCAAAAAATGGGATATGAAGGAAAATGACCAATTGGTAAACGACATAAAGGTATTTCAAAACCAATTTGTCCCCACTCACAATCTAAAGAAGATAAATCAGGGCTTGGATATCTAAAATCAAATCAAAAGCAACATAATCATCAACAACAAAAGTGGAGAAAGAAATCAGTCTCTAAAGAAGAATAATGGCAAGAAAAGCTACATCAAGCAATAGAAATAGTATCCAATGAACAAAAGAAGCAAGAAGAACATGAAAAGCAAGAAGAGGAGATTACCATCAAAGGTAAAGAAGAATCTTGTCAACAAGTTAAAGAAATACAAACAAATGTAAAATCTGAACAAGATATTCCAGAAGCAGTGAAAATAGAGATGGCAGAAATCAAGGAACTTTTTGCACCATGTAACATCTCTGTATGGTATAGTGGAGTAGTCCTAGATCATGGTTCAGAGACAAATTCAAAAGAGTATGAATGGGGTCTAGATGTCTTATACAGTTTGTCAAGTAAGGAAAATAATGAAGAACAAACAGCTCTTACAGAGGAAGACTTATTTAATGCAAAACAAAAGATGGAGTTAGAAAGAAGACGAGAAGAACTCAGAATTTAGAGGAAAGAGGCGTATGCAAAACAACAATGGAAAGGGAATGACAAAGACAAATAAGTAACGCCACAAGAAGTACAAACAGGGATAAATCAAGCATCTGGAAATATAAGATTTTCATCAAATGAGGAACAAGATGTATCAAGATGTGGCAAAACCATAGAAGAATTAAGAAATAGTCAAGTAGGATTGACTATTAATCCAGAAGAAGTTGAGTTTGAAAGGAGACAAAACCTAGCAAAAGAATCATCTTTATCATGTACACAAGTATGTCAACTCCAAAATGCAAATGAGGTCAATCAAGAAGGAATTTGCACTATTAAAGACGTGTGTGTTGATATAATCCATTCATTTAAGGGACAAACATCAGTTGAAGAACCACTTGAGTGTGAACCACAAAATACTAATACTGTTTTTGTTAGAACTAATTGGAAGACACTTGGGAGAGACAATTCTCAAAATCATTCAATCTATGACATTACCTACTTGATGCCAAATTATGATCATTATGTCATGAACTTTGAAGCACCTAATGATGACAGTGATTATGACTTACCCCTTCTTCATCCTAAACTAATTGATTGGGATAACTTAGAAAACCCTGAACTAAATGTCTTTTCCAATGATCATGACTTAGCCGTGTATCTTAATGCTATCGAACCCATCACACCTAAGATATCTTCCATTGTAGAATCAAGTAATGTTTCTCATAGTCAGGAGAATGCCAAACTTTCTAGTTGCAAAATTGAAATAAAACAAGGAAAGAAACGTACTGTTGAAAACCATTTCATGGAAACACTAGATCAATCAAAAAGGAAAATAAAGGACATCTCTGATGGTGAAAACCTCTTTGAGGCACCAGAAGATGGAAAGTTTGACATTCTTCCTGCATATTTTTGGGAGAGATCTACTATCCTGATAGAACCAATAGAAGCAGTAAACATTGGTACATCAAAGGATCCTAAAATACTTCATTATGTTGCCTCATTATCAGATAAAGAGAGGAAAGAATACATGGAATTCTTTAAGAAAAGACAAATAAATTTTGCTTGGTCCTATGTAGACATGCTAGGACTTAATCTAGATCTCATCATGCATCATCTTAATGTGGATTTAAAAGCAAAACCAGTTAAGCAAAATCTAAGAAAGATGCATCCACACATTGCTCTTCTTGTAAAAACTGAGATGAAGAAACTATTAGATGTGGATTTTATAAGACCCATTGCTTATCCAGAATGGGTTTCAAGTATTGTACCAGTGTCAAAGCCAGATAAAAGCATAAGAGTTTGTACAGATTTTAGAGATCTGAATAAAGCATGTCCAAAAGATGATTTCCTGCTACCAAACATTGATATAATTGTGGACTTATCAGCAGGGCATGAGATGTTTTCATTAATGGATGGCTTTTCGGGATATAATCAAATAAGAATTGCACCTGAAGATTAAGAAAATATAGCTTTTACCTATGCATGGGGAACGTATTGCTGGAATGTTATGTCATTTGGGCTTAAGAATGCAGGAGCGACTTATCAAAAGGCTATGACTACAATTTTCCATGACATGATGCATACATTTATGGAAGATTATGTAGATGATATACTCGCAAAATCTCATACAAGACAAGAACATTTGAACATCTTAAGAAAGATTTTTGACAGGCTGGAAAGATATCAGTTGAGATTAAATCCAAAGAAATGTGCATTTGGGGTAACCTCTGGGAAACTTCTTGGATACATTATATCATCTCGTGGAATTGAAGTAGATCCTGAAAAGGTCAAAGCCATCATGGAAATGGAGTCACCTAGGAACATAAGTCAATTGAGATCTTTACAAGGAAGATTGCAATCAATTAGGAGGTTTGTCTCTTAGTTAGCAGATAGATGTCTTCCATTCACCCATCTTATACATAAGAATATTCCGTTCAAATGGGATAAAAAATGTGAAGAAGCTTTTATGGAAATAAAAGAATATCTTATGAGTCCTCCAGTACTGGTATCACCAACCAAAGGGAAACCATTGTTGCTCTATATCTCAACAACAAATGTGTCATTAGGAGATCTCCTAGCTCAACATGATGAAGAAGGAAAAGAAAGAGAATTGTATTATATCAGTAGAATGCTTGTTGGATATGAATTAAATTATTCCTCAATAAAGAAGACATGTATAGTAGTTGTATTTGCAACTCAAAAGTTGTGACATTATATGTTGATTCATTCTGTGAAACTAATAGCAAAGATAGATCCACTCAAATATTTGTTAAGCAAGTCAACCTTGACAGGAAGACTAGCCAAATGGGTTATGATACTAAGTAAATTTGATATAGAGTATGTTGACTAAAAAGCTATCAAGGGATAGGTCATCGCTGATCAATTGGGTGAAGCATCTTTACAACACAACATGCCTTTGCACATTGAATTTCCTGATGCAGATGTTTTGACAGTAAGTACAAACTTTTGGGAATTGCACTTTGATGGTTCTTATACACAATATGGATCAGGCGCATGAATCTTTTTCATCACACCTCAGGGACACACAATTCTGAAATCATATAGACTGCGGTTTCCCTGCACAAACAATACTACAAAATATAAAGCATTGGCTATTGGGCTCAAAATGGCCATTGAATGGAATGTCAAAGAATTACATATCTATGGTGATTTACAGCTTATCATCAACCAATTAAATGATGATTATCAAACTAAGGATGATAAACTCATGTCATACAAATAGTTGGTAGAGGAGTTTAAAGAACACTTTAAAGATATAGCATTCACCTAGATTCCAAGAAATGAGAATAAAGCAGCAGATGCAATGGCCACAATAGCATCTCTCTTGCAAAATAAGGAGAATCAACATCGTTACAAATTTCTTGTGGAAGTATCTTAACCCCTACCATTCAATCCTAGCATATCTACCGAATTTGCCATATATCAGGAACCAGTCAATCCTTATATAGTCAAACTTATCAATGCTTAAAAGAGAATATCCTTCCTCTTGACCTATCCCGCAATCAAAAAAGGAATCTTATCTGTCAGTCCTCTCGCTATACTATTATTGCTAATATCCTATATAGGTGTGGTCTAGATAGTACTTTGTTGAGATGTCTTGATCAAGAAGAATCTGAGAAAGTTCTTAATGAAGTTCATGCAGGTATTGGTGGCACACACTCAAGTGGCTTAACACTGGCTAAGAAACTTCTTCGTATGGGTTACTATTGGCCTACTATGGAGAGAGATTCATTCACATATGCTAGGAAATGAAAACAATGTTAGATCCATGGGAATCTCATTCATATACCAGCACAAGAATTATATCCTATGACAAGATCATGGTCATTTTCTTATTGGGGCCTTGATTTGGTAGGAAAGATAAATCCCTCATCTTCTAATGGACATAAGTTTATTATGACTGCTACTGAATATTTCACTAAATGGATTGAAGCAGTGCCTCTAACAACAGTGACAAGAAAACAAATATCATCAATCATTTTGAATTATATAATTTGTAGCTATGGAGTTCCTATGACCATTATCATTGATAATGGAAGACCATTCAAAAATCAAGATGTGAAGGAGCTATGTGAACAATTTCATATCCAACATAGGTTTTCTACTCCATATTATCCACAGGGAAATGGTCAAGTTGAGGCATCAAACAAAACTATCTTGAAAATTTTAAAGAAAACAGTCAATGAAGCTAGAAAAGATTGGCACATTCACCTAAATCCTGCTGTTTGGGCATACCAAAATGCATCCTCACTCCAACAGGGGAAACTCCATATTGTTTGGTCTATGGATCAGAAACCATATTACCTATAGAAGTAGAGATACCTTCTCTACGAGTATCCTTGAAAGGTCTTATACCTGAAGAAGAACAATGAGTCTCTCGACTCCAAGAACTTGAACTGATTCAAGAACATCGCCAAAATGCAATAGATCATTTGAAAGTATATCAACAAATAATGGCAAGAAGTTATTGCATTTTTTAGATTGGAGATATAGTTCTAAGGGAGAATCCAAGAAATCAGCAAGACTGAGAAAAGAAGGGAAAATTTGAACCAAATTGGCTAGGACTTTTGTCATAGTAGTAGCATATGGATCAGGAGCATACAAGTTATCTACCCCTGAAGCTAATAGGTTTGATGAACCTATCAATTCTATTCATCTCAAGAAATTCTATGCTTGAGATATAAAGTCCTGGAAAAAATCAATAAAAGGCATATAAAGTCCTGAAGAAATCAGTAAAAATCAGAAAAGCAGAAAATCCCTAAAAAGCATAAAACAATGAAAAAAAAAGAGAAAAGAGAGAGAAAAATGCAATAAATTTAGATGCTGAAAACCTGGTAAATAGACGCTATCTAAAAATGGAGTTCCTCCATCTATGAGATTGCTTTGCGCACCTATCCACTCCATCATGTCACATCTATCGCTTCCATCGATCTTAGCTTATCCATTCCATCTTTCACATCTATCGCTTTGAACCATTTCACAGGAAATATGTAGCTTACCAACAAGTATCAATTTTTGACATACTTGTCGTAGTCATTGTCTTAGATTTTATCAGAATCAATCAATCTACATTTATATCCCACCATGGTTTGGATCTTGATCAATTCATACATCCATAATAGATATTTGTTTCCACTGGGGGCAAAATCCTAAATCCTTTTGCTAAGGTGATCTTTTGAATCTTTGAAAATCTAAAACATTCAAAAAAATTAGAAAAACCAAAAACACCTAGGATTTTGAAATAGATAACGAGCAATAAAGCAACGAAGATCAAGGCGTCTTATAACAACTGAATCATGAAACTCAGAAACCAATGATGAATCAACCAGCAAGTAATAAAATATTATAAATGATCATTCATCAAGATGATTATTGTAGATGTATAAAAATGACCATATTCCTAAATGAATATTTTATGTTCATTCCTCTATTTAATTAAATCCAATTTAATTAAATCACCCACATTCCTTTATTTAATTAAGTAAATCATTCAATTTATTTAGTTAAATTCACTTAAGCCCTTTTTGCATCATTTAATTGAATAAATCATTTTATTTAATTAAAACCCTTCTCTCTACTTTTTAATTAAATTCACATTTAATTAAATAGTTTACCCCAATTAAATAAATCTAATTTATTTAAAATCCCCAACTTGCAACCAAATTGAAATAAAGCAATTTATTTTAATTAATTCTATTTTCCCTCACCCACTTGCATTTTCCTACATCTCCCACTTGCATCCTAAACCCTATTCCTAAATTCTTCTATAATCCATCTAATCCTAATCATTTAACCCTAACCCATCAATTATCCCCTTTCCCTAAATTTGAGGAGGCCGCTTTTCAAATTTGGAGTAAAGTCTTCAAAATGCATTAAAGCCTTTATCCATTCAACAAGATAGCTTGTTGAATGCCCCCAAATTTGGAAGGACTCTTACAAATTTGTCCCCAAAGTCTTCAAACCATTAATGGTTAACTAACCCTTAGTGGAATGGTTAGAGAATTTTAGCCTAACTTAACCTCCACCTAACCCAAGAGTCTCATCAAGCATTTATTGCTTTGACCATGGTTATTCCTTTAACCCTTGCACAAGAGTTTATCCTTTGGGTAAAAGCTTTATCCAATGGATAACCTTAACCTAACCTTAACCCTTACCCCCTAGGGTAACCATGAGGTCTTATCAAGCATTTAATTCTTCTTACATCTCCTCTCAACCAGACTTATGTTGGCAATTGTCACCATTTCATTGGTGAGAATTGTAAACATGGATTGACAACTTTCAATCTTGACCCTTGATTAACTCTTTCAATCCTGACCATCCATTGCCCTATTTTTGCTATAAATAGAGCTCTCCTTCCTCCATTCTGGGGATCCATGAATCTAAGAAATCTATTATCTAAAATCCATGCAAGCTTTAGTATCTCATTTATGCTCAATTTTAGCACATCTAGTCTCTCTTTGCAAAAGCAATTAATCTAATAAACATTTTAGACTACTTCTTTTTATCATTAGCTTAAATCATATAACTAGTATATCATTTTAGGATAGTATTACTACTAATCTTGTCATCTTATAATCTAGTTTATTGCATTTGTAGGATTATGCATAGATAGGATGCATTATCATGTTAAAATCAATCAAAAGGCATCCCTCATTCTTTCATTTGTCATCCCTAAGCCACTTTGCTTGGTGATCTAAGAGCAAAGGCATTGGCTTGAGGGACCTTGTGAGATAGAGAACCATGGAACCATCCTTGGGAAGTTGAGTCATTCTTCATGACTCCATAACTTGCACCAAGAAGTCCTGTGGGTGTGTGGACAAGCCTCTTGGAGCTTCATTTTTCACATTTTGAGTTTCATAGCCTCGCTTTTCCTGCATACAATTATATCAGTTAATGATCATAAGAACATGTGAATGACATACAAGATTCAGTGTTTATATCTTGATTTTATTGCTAATCATGTACTCTATGCGACTCAAGGATGTCCATGACTAGAGAAGCTATGATGGGTCATGATTATTTTCTTTGATTGTTGTATGTGGTTTATCTCTTACTAAAGTATGTACTTGTCTCAAGATATGATCAGCAAAAGATCAAGGAGGACGTTCCAATTCATGCATGAAAGGAGATAATCCTTGTCTATTCTGCAAGCAATACTCAGGTCAACTTGATTCATTATATCAAGTTGCTTGTATTAATTTGCTATATCAAAATCTATGTAAGAAATACTCAGGTCAGCTTGGATCATTATGACAAGTTGCTTGTATTTTCTTACAACATTTTAAAGCTCAATGATGAAATCAAGCACTGTTACAAGATAACATATGAAGAATGGCAGTATCATTTTTAGTTAGATGATTTTAGATTAGCTCATTATTCATCTGCATTATAAGAATTTCATTTCATTCACAGATCAACAGTCATAAATAAAGATTGAGTATACTTGGACAAACAAAAACAATTAGGATCATTAAAAGTTCATTAAAGATCATTTAGTTGCATCTTTGCACTTAGATTCATTCATCATCATAAGAATTTATCATTATAAGTTTGATTAAACATAGCATTCATAATCATCATCACTATAAAACATTTTCATTTTTCATATCATTTTCATTTGCATCATTTCATTCATATCATTTAAGTTAGTAATCATTTTCATTTGCATCCATGGTCATCAAAAACAAAAATCAAAAAACTTTTATCATTGCATCACATAGATCATTATCATAAGGAAAAGAAAGACAAAAATCATCATCATATAGATCATCCATGTAATCCATGCATAATAAAGATCAGCATCATATATAGTCCATGTCTGCATATAAAAACAATAAAAGTCGAAGTATACAATGATATCAGAAAAACAATACAAGTGCCTCCAAATCAAGTCATGACTATCTTGTACCACTACCACCTGACTTTGTCCGTCTCTATGGCTATGGGAGAGAAGATCCTCCAGATGCCTATCTCCCATGATCACCACTCCTCGGAGGAGGTCCCATGACTCCACCACTATTAGTATCCATCAACATGGTGGTATGATAACTACCTGCTCTTTGGCTCTTTGCGACTACATCCTCATATAGTTGTCACCAACGGGAAGTCTCCTTCTCGGCTCGAACTAGTGTTCTAATAGTATCAGCTGAGAGAGTGTCTGATCCAACCTATTGAATATGATCAAGGAGAGCCTGAGTATCATGTTGTCTCCTGACAACTCTATCCCTCTCAGCCATGAAACTTTGTACCTGTGCTCAAAGTTGATCAATCTGTGCTCTAAGACTATCAATGGTATCCTGTTCTGGCACATCATGCTCTGGTGCCCCAATCCCCTCCTCGCCACTTCCCTGTCCACCTGTTGGAATCTCAATCCGAGTAGCTCTCAGAACCCATCGTCTAATAAGTGGAACATGATCCTTGGGATCCTCATCATCTCCACCATGAGCTACAATAACTCTAGGGTCTAGCTAAATCTGACCAAAATAAATGCCTCTCCTGCAACCCCCATCCAATCCAGTCATCCTGCCTCCTCCCGCCAATGGAAACCCTCTCGGTGATCTCATCCCTACCCTGCCAGTATCCCTCCTAATCCATCCACCATCTCTCCCACCCATAGGATGCGGTCTCCCAATCCTTTCAACTGGTCCAAATGGTCCTCCACGGACTCTCAATCAACCTCCTCTCTATCCAGGTCTCCTACCACTCCCACCTCCATCCCCACCCTCATCTCCACCTCCCCTGGCCTCCTGAGTAGCTCTAAGCTCTCATCTCCATCTTCGTCTCCTACCACCTGGATCATCTGAATTGACATCCTTACCTCCTGAACTGGGAGGAGGATCTGTTGGATCAGTAATACAAGGAAATGGATGTGCTAATATGTACTGAGCATATTCTGCAGTAACACTAGGATCAAGAATGTGTAATCTCATATCATAAGCCACCTTGGAGTAGCAAGAAACTCTGCGTGAACAATCTCAAATGACAAAGAAGGTCCCCAATCTCACCTATCTTTGTACCACCAAGCATATATCGTGACACTAGTAGGCATAGGCTAAATGATACCAAATTGTCTAAGAATGCGGCTAATCAACTATCACTCAATAATGTAAGGAGTCCGACCAATGAGATATCTACTCTGCATAATAAATGGTAATGTTTATGCATCATCCATCCATGGCTCACAATCAACATATGGTCTCCAAGTAATACTATCTAATGAATCAAGCATCCAATGATAATATTCCATCTTACCCATCTTATGCTGAGTAACGATACCTGCATATAGATACACATATGGCTGCCTCTCTCCATGAACTCTATGATGGATAGGCTGAGTAATATCAATGTGCTCCCAGCACCAGATCTGTAATAGTGTGCATCCTATAGAAAAACTAGTACTCTCATCATACACCACCTGATGAAGATCATGATATAAATGAGCAAGCATACAAACACCCCAAACATATTGAGTCTGATGTTGCATCATACTCTGAAGAATTTCACCCCATCCAATAGAAAAACCTCATGATCGCCTATCAAGACAAATAAATCCTCCAATAAAACTAGCAAGAATCACAGGGAGAGTCTCGTAATACATAACCATATCCTCCCATCGGATCTCTCCTCTAGAGATGCTCTCATCAGCAAAAATGACTTTGTGAGCCTCTATCCCAACATGATCATGAACATCATATTGCACTAACTCGCCGATCACTGGGATGTGCAGAATGTTATATACATCCTCGAGCGTCACACTAATCTCAACCATGGGCAGGTGGAATGTGTTATGCTCACTATGCCATCTCTCGGCTAGTGTCATCAATAATCCTTTATTATGGGTAATCTGAGGCATATATAATAAATGATGTAATCCACAAGAATCTATATGTCTGACCTCTACCTATGTCAGCTCTGGCACTAAATGACGTACTGCCAGGAATTTCTGCTGACACTGGAGAACATCAAGTTTCTCCTATTTACCAAGAGAATTAGATCAACCATCACTTATCTATCTATCAAATCAAAGTGATCGCTAATCTATCAAATCAATCAAATCAAACTGACACAACTTAAGCTATCAAATCATTTTAAAACCTATCAATCATGGTTTTCTATCAATCACTGAGTTAAATCAAAACTATGCTATGCTCTTACATCAGAAACTAAATCGGTTTCTTAGAGCTAATCTATCCAATCAAATCAAACCAATCTATCAAATGACATCAGTCAATCAATCAAGTACCTATTCATCATACATGAGCATCAAACACGCCTAAATCTAATCAACAAAGTGATTTTTGGCTTTGGTATCTATCAAAAACATTGATTTAGAGCATATACGCTATCTTATTAAACATAAGCGCTAAACAAAGCATATGCGCTAACCTTTTCAAAAAACGTGTTAAACCTAAGCACATATGTGTGACACTTGCAAAAGTGCTAACAAACAATGCATATGCGCTAACAAACGAAACAAAAGTGCTAACCAATGCATATGTGTTAACATCCTTAACATATGCGCTAACAAAACAAGCATAAGTGCTATCATGAGCAAAAGCACTATCATGAGCCAAAGTGCTAAACCTAATTGCATATGCACTAAATCTAAATGCAAAAGCGCTAACCTAATACCGAAAATTGCAAAAAAATCAAAAAATCCAAAACGTGCCAAAAAACATGAAAAGTTGTACGACAAGTTGAAAACAAACCTCGAGATAAGATACATACTGGATCCCCATACTCAGGAGGTCATTGATATCGTCAAACGTGCTCAAATCAATAGTTCTCCACACGAATCACCATTTCACCACCTCACCAAGACAATTTTCTTCACAAGCTAACAAGGATGACAATGAAATTAAAATTAACCTTGGTTAATTTTATATTTACTATTTGAAAGGGGAATTAATACTTTTCAATGGGGCAATTTTATTTATTTTTTACAAATGAATTTAATTGACAAAATTTTATATCAATTATCATGAGATCAATCGCTCAAAACAAATTTTTCAAAAATTTCACGATCAGTCTCCTGAGGGGGCACACAATCAGGATTTTTATCTCCATCAGGCACACTATCGAGACTTGATTTAATCTTTGAAACAATGTTGTCTTAACATCATTCCAAAGAGGGGCAAAATGTATACACATAAAATTGGCTATGAGCAATTAAATAAATATTTTATATTTATTTAATGTTTATTCTTCTATTAAATAGTTAATTTGAAAAGATTAATTTATTTAATTCATTTTTTCGTGTCTTTCTATTAATTAATTTAATTGAAATATTTAATTAATTAATTCATCTATCCTATTCCTCTAATTAATTAAATATCTAATATTTAATTATATCCTTCAATTAATTAAATATCTAATATTTAATTATCTCCTCCAATCAATTAAATATCTAATAATTAATGGTTATTCTCCTATCCTATAGTCTCAAATATTAAATAATTTCTTAAATTATTTAATCCCTCTTATCCAACTCACCCTCCATCTCCACTTCATCTTCCCTTTGCCAACTCATCCATCATGTGGCTAAGGAGATTAATATTTCTTAAATATTAATTCATCATTTATCTCCAACCTCCAAACTTAATGAAATATTGTGTACGTACACATATTTCATAACCTTCTTCTTAATTCTCTCCAGCATCCCTACATCTTAGGAAGGACTTGAGTCCACTTGTCCTCTCATGCCTAAATCTTCTCCAACCAATCCATAGATTTCCTCAATCAGCAACCCAGTCAAGGTGAGATGAGTGACACTTGTCTTCTCCTTCCCCCTTTCTCTCAACCTTCACCTTTGCTCATAGCCATCCAAATCTGTAGATCTGATCATGACCGTTGATCTAAGCCACATCATCTTATCCTCTCAAGGTCTATAAAATCAAAAGTTTCAGTTGAGAGAGAGTTAGACTTCAAGTAAATTTGCAAGCCAAATCATTTGTAAAAATTATGCATCCGTGAGTTTTAATCTTGAAGCAAATAACAATTAGCATTTTAGCATAATCATGTAGTATTGCATATCATAGCATTTGTGAACTATCAGTTATCATTCCATTCTTCATATACCATCTTGGAAGCTATCAATGCTTGTCTGAGAGCACACCATCTACAACCAGGAACAGTGGAGTTAGGACACAATGAGACTTAAATCATGAAGGTAAAAAAATGATTTTATTTTAATATTCATTTCATGTAGTTTCATTGGTTGAGTTTCGATTTCCTATAGCATTTCCACTGGTATTTTGTGAAACTAACTTGTTGTAGGTAACATTCTGAGGATGAAATTCAAGTCGACACACTTATGTTTGTTCAACATCTTGTCTAAAGCTTCAGTGCTTCCCTCATACTTGCTCCTCATCTTCAATTCATCCTTGCTCTTTTCTAGCTCCTTTACGAGCCTTACAATTTCTTCTTCCAGATTCTACTGCTCCTTTTCCTTCTTTAACAAATCGGAGGATGTAACTTCACATATCCTCTTAGCTTCTTCCAACTAGAGTTGTAGATCAGAAATTGTCTTCTTGGATTCCTCTAGAGATTCCTCTAGTTGTTCTTGTTCCTCTGCAACAACATGCTTAACCTTTTTGAGTTCTCTTCTGGTTTTCTTCAACTCTTCAAGTGCACTTATGAGCTCACCTTCTAAATCCACCTCAGCTTCAATGTCTTCATCTTCATCTGCATCATCAATCAGTTCATCGAGTGCCATAAAGAGATGAACTTATCCTTCATCCTCATGGCAATCATTTTCTAAAGAATTTTCTTCATCTGTGGCATTATCTTCAAAGGTATATAGATTGTTCTGTTTTTGGTAGCTTCTTCTTTCTTGTCAATCAACCTTCTTCTCTTTATCTTTACCGGAAGACCTGCCAGAGCTTATTTGCTCATCTCCACCAGTTTCACCATAGGGACATTTTGTAGCAAAGTGTCCTATTTTACCATAGTTAAAACATTTGAGAGGTAGTTTTCCTTTATACTCACGAGATCCTCTTTTAAGATTTATTACAAAGTTTGCAACTTTAGTAGCTGAGTCTCCACTAGATTCTCTATGAGCATTTTCTTCCTTAACCTTTTTGGTGGAGTTGAAAGCACCTTCTTTCTTGGAAGTTCCTTCACCAGTTGTCCTCATCTCATAAGTAGTTAGAGAGCCAAATAGCTAATTCATTGAAAAGCTTTTCAGATCCTTAGCTTTCTCTATAGAACATATCTTAGTATCATACTTAGATGTGAGTGATCTAAGTACCTTTTTGACAATAACTTCATCAGCTATTTCCTCTCCAAGTCCTCTGATGGTGTTCATAGTTTCATCCACTATTTGAAGATAATCTGCAATATTTTCTTCATCTTTCATCTTCAAGACTTCAAGCTGACATCTTAGTGTTTGCAGCTTGGCCTCCTTGACCTTGACATCTCCTTCAAATAATCTCTCCAGTTTATCCCAAGTCTCCTTGGTGGATAGGAAGTGCATAACCTTAAAAAACTCATTATTAGACAAGCCCATTGAGAATATAATGTTTAGCCTTTGTATTGTTTTCATACTCCTTCTTAGCATCTGGATCTATAGGAGTAACACTAGGGACAATATACCCATTCTCAACCAACATCCAAACATCAAAACCTAGGGAGGCCATATAGGTTTCCATTCTTCTGCGCCAAAAGGTATAGTTGGCTTCATTAAACATGGGAGCTTTGGAGGAGGAGGACTCATTTCTTGCCATTGTGTTCTTAGACTAGAATCTACCCAAGCTAGAGAAAGCTTTAACCAACTGGAAACCTAAGGCTCTGGTACCAATTGTAGAATACAATAAGTCACTAAGAAGGGGCATAAATCGGTGATTTCAAACAAATTCAGGTAGTGTGTGTGTGTGTGACCAGTAACAATGAGAACACTAACAATCAATCATACACAAAAGACACACCACATAACACCTATTATAGGAGGAAAGCCCAATGTGGGAAAAACCTCAGCGAGAAAAGTTGTTGTAGTCTACTGCTCTAATCCAACCTCATAATGAAACAACAATATTACACTGATTTAGGGCACCAACCCAAGGAGCACCAACCCCTACTGATTTAGGGCACCAACCCAAGGAGCACCAACCCCTAACTGTTTATGGGCACCAACCCAAAGGAACACCAACCCCTGCACCGAGCACCAAATTAGTGTTATACAATGAAATAACAACTTATTAAAATGAAATTACCTTGTTACAAATGAGTTTTGTAACACCTATTCAACTTCTCTCTACCGGTTACAACTCTTCTTTGTTTCACTGGTTCTTTCACTATCGATTATCAATTCGCTCTCTCTGATCGCTTACCAGTCAGCCTCTACCTTTCTTAACTTCCCCTGATCCTCAATCAACACTCTTTCACTCTGTGATGTCTTCCTACCAATTCAATCACTGTCGGTACCCTTGACTGTTAACTCTATAATAGTTCATCGATTTCCCTATCTCTATCGGTTAAATCCTCTTACTGGTTCTTCCTTCAAATACTAAGTCAATTAAATCTTCTGTGATGAACTCTCAGACCAATTATCTCTCTACTTTCTCAAGCACACTCTCTTCTCACAACAAGCATCACGTATCATCTCTTCAATCTGCATATTTATACATAAGCTTTCTCGCCAGAATGAAGTTCAAACTATCTGCGGTTAGGGTTTCTTCTACCTACGGTGGACTGTATCAGATCACATCGGATCTCCTCTCCATGATTGAACACCTACAACAAATCAAGCTTCACCACCATTTCCATTCCTTCTAGGACACGCTGACTATATTTTCCAAATATGGCTCTGGTTTTTGTCAATCACCATAAATACTCTGGATGTTTTCATCACCAATCTGATCTTCTACCCGATGTCCTGCATCAATCCTTACATCACAAATCTCAATCTTATTCTATCTTTATGCTTTGACCCGCAAACCTATGTCATCATCCCATGATTTATGCAAATTGCATTAAATTATTAGGATAACCAGTGGACAACTGAGAGGGGGGGTGAATCAGTTGTCAATAGATTATAAAACTTTAAGCTCACATAACCTTATGTCGGAATGCATAAACCAAATACCAGAATAGCAGATGTAACAGTTAAGCATAAACATAAATTACAAAATAATTAACCAACCATCCATAACACATGACACCAAGATTTGTATGTGAAAAACCCGGTAAAGGGAAAAACCACGGTGGGAAGCCTACCCACAGTTAAATAATACTTCTATAGCAAGTTGATAGACTTATAAAGCACTGAGTGGGGGGATGAATCAGTGATAGCAAAAACAATAAGACTTTAATCTCAAACCAGTAAAAATAATTGACCAGTTTACTTAAGACTTTGCATGCAATCCAAAACTATATAAAAGCATCCACAATAAGTAAACTATTCACCATAACACAAGTGTTTATACGTGGAAAACCCAACTAGGGAAAACCATGGTGAGATGGGACTCACAAGTTAACTATCTGCAAAAATAGGTAACCGACCGTTTAAGGTCTACAAAGTCCTCTGTTGGGAGAAAATCTTGTTAACGATCCCAATGCCCTATTAGGAGCTATACCTAGTTAAAGGTAACCTTAGTGGAGGATTTAGATCCAAATTAATGAATCACCTTGTTAGAGGATTTCTACAATGAATCTTGTTAGAGCTTACCCGACTAGGGGATTTAACTGTTGTAGTGATTAGAAAACAACAGGTGGTTAATCTAGGAATAACACATTCTACTTGTATAGATCCTTTTCTGCTCACTCAATACTACAACACCAACATATTCTACAACGCCTTCAATAAATCACATCAACTCTGACTCATAACATCACTTGTATCCTGCATATCAAAATAACTCATGACAATGTCTCTTTATAGACATTAGATTTCATGTCCGCTCAAGAACCTCAGCACAATTTTCTAGGTTCAATGAATCTAGACAATCTTTCATAACACATCATAAATTACTGCCAAAAATGTCGGTTAGAGATAGCTCATCATGACTGGTGATAACTCATCACACAATCTGTGAAACCAGTTGGAACACAAATACCAATTGAGTGTTAACCACTTCCAACTCATATATTGATTGTCTCCATGTGCCTCCTTGTCGGTCTCTGTTGTATCTTGAAGATGGTAACAATGGAATTGACCATAACCAATTGTCTTGACTATATATACCAATTGTCTACATATACCAGTTAGACACCTTCATACCGGTTAGACTCCTTATACATATAATACCAGTTTGACTTAACTAAGGCAATCAAAAAATATGTGTACCATCAAAGACAACACATAAAGTCATCCGAAAAATCATCATCATGCCAACAATCTCCCTCTTTGGCATTGATGGCAACACTTAGAAATTTTTTGTCTTTTGTCAACTAAGTGTGCTTACAAAAATAAATGTACAAACTCCCCGTTAACAATACATACAAAATTTGACCTCTTAAACTAAGTCTACTCCCCCTTTGAGAATAATGCCAAATTGAAAAGTAAAATACATATATTACATCAAAATTTGTCATCAAAAACTGCATATATATATAATTGTTTAAGGTGTGTATAATGCAATTCTTAAGAAAATGTCACTGAAATGAATCTTCATCTCTTTAAGATCATTATCCCATGTTTCAGTGATCTCAACATTTGTAAAAAGTTGTGCTACAAATTCTTCCATGGCATCCACTATGTAAATCTTAGGGGTAGCCAAAACCGCTTCTGAATCCTTGTATGCCTTCTATAGAATTTCAATCTTTGGGATCAACTGGTTCTTCAGCTCTTTCAAGGATCTGATTTGCTTAACCTATTCAAAATCATTAACTTCCAATAGATGTTGCAAAGCATCAACCGATTTGCCAAAATTTAAAGTTGAATCTTGTACTGGAATATAAGCATCACTTATTATCTCCAGTTCCTTTTGTGTATCTTCTCACTTTTTCTTCAAATCAAAATAGAAAAATAAAACTTTAGATATATTGGCCAAAATTTTACCTCTAGTTTCAATACCTTTACTCAATAGATCTTTATTTACAGATAAAGCAATCTTGCCTTTATCAATTACTTAAATTAATTGCTCTCCCCTCTTCTTCCTGTAATATTTTTTAGCTAAGACATGTGTTGCCTCTTCAAGTGATTTTATTTGATCAGTAGCATCAGCAACCAACTATCCAAGCTTGGCAATAGAGGTAGACAAATTACCAATATCAGTCTCTGGTAGATGACTTGTCAAAATTTCAACAATAGTTTGAATAGTTTCTATAGACGTATAAAAATGACCACATTCCTAAATGAATATTTTATGTTCATTTTTCTATTTGATTAAATCCAATTTAATTAAATTATCCACATTCTTCTATTTAATTAAATAAATTATTCAATTTATTTAAATTAAATTCACTATACCATTTAATGAATAAATCATTTTATTCAATTAAATCCCCCTAGCCACTTTTAATTAAATTCAAATTTAATTAAATAGTTATCCTAAATTGAATAAATCATATTTATTTAATTTCTCCAAATTGCAACCAAATTGAATGAAAATCAAATAATTCAATTAAATCCTATTATCCCCTCATCCACTTGCAAAATCCCAAACCCCTTCCTAACCCCTTCTAGAATCTTCTAATCGATTCTAATTAACCTAACCCTCCTCTAAACTTTGTCACATCCCTAAGTAAAGGGAGGTCACTTCTCAAATGGCCCAAAGTCTTGGATAACCATTGAAGGTTTTCAACCTTCAACCACCAAAAACCCTAAAGTCTTTGAAAACCATTGAAGGCTTCCAACCTTCAACCACTTAATCCACAAAGTCTCCAATAACCATTAATGGTTATTTCAAACCCTCCCACATGGTTAAAACATTTGTTTTGACTCAACCTCTATCCAACCCAAGGGTCTCATCAGGTCATTAATGCTTTGACCATGATTATCTCTTAATCATTTGCACAAAGGTTTATCCTTGGATTAGATCCTAATTCATTGGGTAAACCTAACTTAGACTTGACCCTTAGCCTTTAGATAACCATGAGGTCTTCTCAGGCCTTTAATGCCTCCAACCTCTTCTTTCAACCCAATCTGGTGTGGACATTTGTCACCATTTCATTGGTGCCAATTGTGCACATGGATCCCCAACTTTCAAACCTGGCCCTTGATTAAACCATTCAATCTTGACCATCCATTGCCCTGTTTGTGCTATAAATAGAGCTCTCATTCCTCCATTCTAAACAATCATCTTTTAAATTTGAAGCATCACACTTATGCTCAAATTGTTTCAAGCTTTCATTTTATATATGCTCTTCATTTAGCCTCTTTTAGATCAGAATTAATCATGAATATGCATGCTAGAGTAATTGATTTATCATTTTAGTTCAATCATAGATTAAATATAGTACGCTAGGATAGTATTCATACTAACCTTGTCATCTTATCATTTAGTTTATTGCATTTCTAGCATCTCATCTAGCTTATAACACATCTCATATTAAAAACAGTTAAAATCTCTCTCGTTCTCATATTTGCCATCCCTAAACCATTTTGCTCAGTAATCTGAGAGCAAAACATTGGTTTGAGGGACATTGTGAGATAGAGAACCATGGGACCCTCCTTGGGAAGCTGAGTAACGCATCGTTACTCCATAGCTTGCATCAAGAAGTCTTGTGTGTGTGTGTGGATTGGTATTTTACATATTTTTCACATTTTCAATTCTAACAATCCATTTTTCCCACATACATTTCTAGCGCCCACCGTGGGGCACGCACCCCAATAACCTATCATTTTTTGAATTTGAAGACTTTTGCAGGTACGCGGGAAACTAGAATTGGCACGTCTAAGAAACATTTTAGCGCTTCTAGCCTACTGTTTAGCGCGTGGGCTTTCTGTCTTAGTGCGTTCAAACTGTTCCTTAGCGCATAACACTATTGACAAATTTTCCTGTAGGTGTCGACGACGGCGAGACACAGATCAGCGCTTCCACCCGACAGATTAGCGCATCGACCCAAAGTTTTAGCGCTTCAATTCCATATTCTAGCGCATGTAAACAGACAGTTAGCGCATTGAAAATCAAACATTTCCCGACTTCAGACCGCGGAAAAACTACACTACAGATCAACGCTTCCACCCGACAGATTAGCGCATCAACCCAAAGCTTTAGCACTTGTACTCCATCTTCTAGCGCATCTCAACAGACAGTTAGCGCATCTAAATTCAAAATTTTCCGAATAACAGACCGCGGGAAAACAAAAACAAAATTAGCGCATCCGGGAAACAGAATAGCGCATGGAAACTAAACAGTAGCGCATTCGAAAAGTATTGTAGTGCGTACAGTTTGTTCTGTAGCACATCACAAACAAAATCAACAAAAAGATTTTGTAACCGAATGAAAAAATTTTAGACTTGTGGAAGTCCCCCGAAACAAACTAACAAATTTCTTTCTATTTGCAGGATTTTTAACAAGTTTCTTGCAGGAAAAGTGAGGAGATTTGTTTTTACAAGCAAAACGTTTTTCCTTTTGTTGACCTCGAAAATCGCAATTTGCTTTATTGACGATCTATTTTCCATAGATTAGATAAATATTGCTATAAAGGATTAAAAAGAACATCATGCTTATTGGAGCAACATCTCCAATTAGAAGTTAGCAAATTATTGTCTTGAGGGTTAAAAAGAATAACTTGATTGCCTTGTCTCGAAAGTGGAAGGTATATGCTCTCCCCTTAACTGGGTGACCAAAAAGCCACACCACTCTTATGCTTTCAGTGTTTCAAGCAATAAATCCTTTAGCAGGCCTGCCTTCCTGAGGAGTTGCACTCAACTCTTAAAGCCGTTTATGGCCGGTGTGAAGGGAACGACCTAAGTGGGGAACGGCTTTGACGCCAAGAATTCCAACCCACTATAATCAAATGTGGAAAGTGACGAAAGTCCTTTTCAACGGTTGCGCGCAGCGATTAGCCTTCCCCCAGTATCCTTGAGATACGTAAAGCCTTTGTTCTAAAGGTTGGGAAGCCTCTTGAGGGAGTTTATCACTGACGGCCGAACGGGAAGCCTGATTAAGAACCTTAGCATTAGAAACTTTGAGCTGAGTCAGTATCCAAACATTCGTAACATCATAGTGCAAGGGTGGGGAAGAATCCGCCCACAAGATTACTCACCATATATCTCCCAAGATAACTACTCAACTGTGAAGCAATTCACTTTGGGTTAACTTCTGGCAAAAGGCAAAAAAACGGGCGCCCTCTAGGGGGTGACACGGCTGTTTGAGCTGACAGAGTATCGAGACTAGTGAGCTATGATGTTGCTTATGACCCTTGAATAAAGAGTCTTTCTGAAGTGTTTATCTTGTATCCAACCTGTTAAAACATTGGGGATTTGAACACATCCTCGGCAGAACATACACTTTATGTTAGATTAAGTGAAATGATTGTACTTTGTGTGCCGTGCTTACATTTTGTATTTCAGAAAATCATCCATCCTACTTAAAAAAAATTCTCTCAACAAAAATCAAAAACATCACAAAGACACCAAAAGGAAAAATCAGGGCAGCTTAGCGCGTAGGAACAACATATTAGCACGTCAAACAGTTATTTTAGCGCATCTGCAGAACAAAATAGCGCGTACCACAAAAATAGTAGCGTTTCAACTGAAAAGCAAGGCAGAAACCAATCTTTTAGCACGTACAAAGCATAATCTAGCGCGTGTTAGGAATATTTTAGCGCATTAACAGAAACATCTAGCGCGTGAAAGTCACAGAGTAGCGCGTGAAAGTCACAGTGTAGCACGTGAAAGTCACAGTGTAGCGCGTGTATTTCCAGAAAAACTTTGCAGCAAATTTCAAAACAGCCTGTTTTAGCGCGTGGAACAAACAGCTTAGCGCGTAGAATTCCTGTTTTAGCGCATTAGACAAACCAGTCAGCGCGTGAAAAATACAGTCTAGCGCGTGCATGTTTCACAGTCAACAAAACAAAATTTTCTAGAATCATTTTTTTAGCGCGTAACCAGGGGCAGAGTAGCGCGTGGGTTAATAGTTTTAGCGCATTGAGAAAATTTACTAGCGCATTAAACACCTATTTTAGCGCGTGAGAAAAAGGAGAAAAACAGAGAGTTGAAAAACCAAAAATTTTGAAAATTTCAAAATATTTTAAAACACAGTTTTTCATCAAAACACGTCTTTTATCAAACCCAAGTGACAATAACAAGCTATAAAACTATTTCTCAAGTCCAATTTGTGTCAAACAAGGTTGTCCAAATCCAAAAACGAATCGAGCAATATAGGATGTCTTTCCTATCATAATCCGGAAACTTTTCATCATCAGTATCAATTCAATCCTTTAAACATCTTACGGATTTTATCTCAAAAACACTTGTCTAGAAATTTTCCAAATTGTCAAATCCAGTTTTCAGAGCGGGAAACTCTTATCCATATCATTTGACACGCTTTATCGTGAAGGGATAGCTAAACCTTCATCCTGATAAAGTAAGATTTGAAATTTTCAACACAAGAATCAACTGAATCCAAAACAAATCAAAGGAAATCATTGATCACTCATGCATGACTAATCCCCTCATTCTGAGAAGAAAGAACCTCTATCGCAACATCACGTTGAAGAAACAGCAACCGAGCTTTTCCAAATTCATCAAGAGAAATAAATTTTTGTACATCAATCGTCAACTCTTCAAATCCCATCGGGTATTTCTTCGTCACGTCAAACGTTATATCCAAAACAAATCCAGCGAATTTGACAAAGAACCCCTAAAAACAAGAGCATACTGTCAAAAGTCTGCTTTTAATCAAAAGATAAACCGCGGAGGAAAGATCAATCCAGCATTCCTACCTGACGAGTGCATCACATATAACACATCTAGACCAGAACCACCAACGCCAGAGCATAACATCAACGAGGACTTTGTTCCTTTCATCACTGAAAGTTTCTATTGAAATGCCTGTCACTCGCTCTCAACGAAACAAACAAAGCGAAACACCCGCGGAATCAAGTATGAATCGCAGATTATCAAATCCTTTTAAAGTTCCATCCTCAGAAGATCCTGAAATTACTGACGCAATTCTTCAGGAATGTCAAGAAAATCCTTCATTCCAAAAACTCATCGAAAAACTCATGGAAAATGACAAAGAAAAATATCTACTTATGCTTACAAGCAAAGGTGTCAAACTTCCTGAAGATTTTGACGCAAACGTCTTTCAAATAGAATCTCAACAATACACATATCAAGAACAACAAAGGGAAGAAGAAACTCACATACCTGAACAACATATACCAGAAATGCGAGTACCTGTATTTGAAACCCCAGAACAACGCATACCATTTACTGCACCTTTTCAGTTGAGAACAAATACGAGGGAAGAACTCTTCCCTCGGCAAGATAATGCACCCTTGGTTGCTCTTACTCAACAGATGCAAATGTTGCAAAGACAAATACATGATATGCAACAAGGGACAACAGTGCGGTACTCTATAAACGAAATCTGTCCTTATCCATTTGACAGAAGCTTAAACATGATACCTTTTCCTCCAAACTCAGACATTCCCAAATTTGATAAATATGATGGGAAAGGTGATCCTCGAGATCATGTTCAAGAATTTTGCACTATGAGTCTTGAATTTGCTCATAATGACACTTATCTGATGCGGTTATTCCCAAGAAGCCTAGGAGGACAAACAATGGAATGGTTATCCAAGATTACACCACCTGTTAGATCATTTGATGAATTGGTTAACAAGTTCATCACCCATTATTCTTACAACATCCAACATGCCATAACCATGTTAGATATCTGCAACACCAAACAAAAGAACAATGAAACCTTCATGTTATTCCTTCAACGTTGGCGACGTATGGTATCAAGGTATCCTCGAGATATTCCTGAAAAAGAGAAAATGGACATCTTCATTGATAATTTGAATGGTGAAATGAGTTACAGACTCAAACTTCAATGCATACCATCTTTTGACAAATTAATCGAAAATGGCATCCAAGTAGAGGAAGCTTGTGTCAAAAAGGGAACACTCAAGTTCTACAAAGAAGGAACAAACTCATCAAACTACAATAACCAAAACAATACCAATCTAGACAAAACTCGATTTTGGACTCGAAACAAAAACGATGGCAACAATGAATCATATGATCCTAAATCTAAGCAACCAGTGCTTGCCTTATCAGGAAATACTCAAAATACAAAAAATCCTAAAAATACTACTCCCAGTACTAATACATATGCACCAAACAATGCTCAAGGACAACTCAATACCAACAATGCCAACGATAATCAAAACAAAAACCTGAATCCACGGCCTAACAACAATTCACACAACAACACCAACAATTTCCATAAGCGTATCTTCACACCATTGGGCCAATCATTAGAGTCCGCATTCAGAGAGCTGTTAGCAAACAAGGTTCTTTCTTTACCTCCAATCAACAATTATGAACCCCCAATCAAACCACCTTGGTGGAATGATTCACACTATTGTGATTTTCATCGAAACAAAGGTCATAGGACAAACGAATGCATGAGATTGAAACACATAATCCAAGACATGATTGATCGAGGTGACTTAACGGTGGATGGTCTCAAAACAAATAATGATCACGAAGCCTTCAAAGATCCTCTTCCAAATTATAACAAAGATGGAGCATCCACTTCAAATGATACCCGCGGAGCTCGTATTAATCACATCTACAACAATACAATCAATCACATATCAGCCGATGATCATCAAGTCAATGTTATAACCATTCGAGATAAACGTGATCATGAATCTGTCAATGTAACTACCCAGACTCAGAAATATGTCTTGAAGGGACATACTGCACCTTCAACTACCACACCAAAGATCCAATACGACTTAGTTAATCAACTGCGCAAGACTCCGGCTCAGATATCTATCCTGGAATTGTTGAAATTATCTCCAAGACACAAAGACATATTGGAGCAAGCACTCTTAGAAACAAATGTACCTCGAAATCTGGATACAAACAGATTTCAAGCTATGGTGGCCCACATGACAGAGTCTCATAACCTCACCTTCTCAGAGCATGATAATACTTCATTAAGTCATCCGCATAATACTCCTCTACATATTGAAGTCATTGTTTGCAAACACCGTGTCAAAAGAGTCTTAATAGATGGAGGAGCCAGACTTAATATATGTACTTTAAAGCTTATCCGTGCACTAGGTTTCTCAGAAGAATCTATTGATCCTTCTAAAAGGATTACCATAAAAGCATATGATGATGAGGAAAGGTCCTCTAAAGGAACAATGATATTGCCTATTCAGGTAGGACCAGTGCAAAAGGATACTATATGTCAAGTTTTAGATATTGATCTCACCTACAATATCTTATTGGACCGACCCTGGATACATGAAATGCAAGCAGTACCTTCTACATACCACCAGTGTGTCAAGTTTCCTCATAATGGACAAGAAATCTCCATATCAGCTGATCACAATCCATTTCAACATTGCAATGCAATGGGGGCAGCCCAAGACAGTTTGGTTCCTTATAACAGAGAAAAGCAGCGGTCTCCAACATCTGATCCACCAACCGTAAAATCCAACTCCTTATGGGGCGATTTCAAACAGAAAATGCAAATCAAAGACCAAGGCATGGGTGAATACTCTATGGAGCCTTTGTGTTTAACCAGATTGCCAACATCACCTAGATCGCATGGTTTACCTACTCTAACAACACATCTGGCAACTCAGCCCATAACTAAATTTGATGGTACCTTTATCCAATTGGGGACTCTAGCACATGAATCAGAAGATAAAGATGTTCTTAACTGGCTATACAAAGATGAAGAAGAAGCTAATAGAGCGGCCGCTCTAGACATTGTTCTACCAACACACCTGTATGGAAAAGGCTACTTGATCATGAAACAAATGGGATATGGTGGTAAAGGACCTATTGGGAAATGCCAAGAAGGAGTCACTGAACCTATAAATCTTCCTTCACAACCTAGTAGAAATAAAGCAGGATTAGGTTCTAAATTCACTTTCCTATTGAAAAGGCCGCCTCATACAAATGCAAAACCTCAATGGAAAGAAAAGAAGAAATACAAAGAAGAATCATGGCAGGAAGCTCTCTTTGAATCAGCCGAAACAATCCGCAAGGCAAGAGAACGTCAAGATCAGAGGATACATTAGGGAAAGCTTTTGAATCATAAGAAGGCCATATCTACAGTAGTAGCTCATATTCACACACCAGTGGCTCAAGAACCAATCCTATCATCACAAGCACCCATCATTCCTCCCCGAGGAAGCACAATCTATGAACAAATCCAAAATGTAGAAGATGGATCAGATACAGAATCAACACAGAATGTCAAAATAGTATCTATCATCAAGGATTTATTTTCGCCATACAACATACCTGTCTACAACACAGATAGAATTTGGGATGATGACTATGAGACAGATTCAAATGAATATGAATGGGGTACCTGTTCAGATACTACTACAAATATCCCAGATGATACTGATTTCATATCCATTTCTCAAGAAGAACATAACGTAGAAGATAGACCTCTCGAATTTGGACCACAACATATCTATGATGATCAGGAAAGCGAACAGAAATATTACGAACAAGTCTATGTAGAAGATGATACCATTGAAGATCTCGATAAAACCCTAAACTTCTTTAAAAATAAGACCCCTCATGATGATAACTCTATTCTAACACTTACAGTAGCTGAACTTGACCCGCCCAATGATTCCTTACCACTTGTCTTCCCTGATCTCATCGACTGGACTGAACCTGAGACTCATGATATCCCAATTTTTCCAAATGATGAATCTATTATCCACTACCTATGTACCGTAAATCCCCAAACAGGCTCTGCCAGTGAACCACATAACGACGTTTGTTCTTCAGGGAGTGCCGAGTCTCTCAGTCGCAAAAATGAATTAAATAATGAATCTAATGCTGAAAACCAGTCAATGGCAGCAATGGATCCCAAAAAAGTAAAAATAAAGGACGTATCGGAAGGTGAAAACCTTTTTAAGGCACCTAACGATGGGAGACTTGACACTCTTCCTGAGCACTTTCATGAGAGATCGCCCATATTGATTGAGCCCACTCAATCAATCAACATTGGTACTACAGAAGCAGCCAGAAATATACATCTTGCAGAATCTCTGATAG
Source organism: Cryptomeria japonica (assembly GCF_030272615.1). Taxonomy (NCBI): domain Eukaryota; kingdom Viridiplantae; phylum Streptophyta; class Pinopsida; order Cupressales; family Cupressaceae; genus Cryptomeria; species Cryptomeria japonica. Next base: position 861,633,494 of record NC_081409.1, read on the forward strand.
AGGAGGAAAGATCGGCATTCATCATCTTCTTTAAAAGACAGCAAATTAACTTTGCCTGGTCATATGCTGATATGCCTGGAGTGGATCCACACCTAATCATGCATCACTTGTCCATTTCTGCGGGGGTCAAGCCAGTCAAGCAGAAACTATGAAAGATGAATCCACAGATTGCACTCATGGTCAAAACAGAATTAAAGAAATTATTAGATGTCGGATTCATCCGACCTATTGACTATGCAGAATGGATTTCTAACATTGTTCCAGTCTCAAAACCAGATGGTAGTATTAGAATATGCACCGACTTCAGAGATGTCAATAAAGCTTGCCCAAAGGATGACTTTCCTCTGCCAAGTATCGATATAATTGTAGATCTCACAGCAGGCCATGCAATGCTCTCATTAATGGACGGTTTCTTAGGCTATAATCAAATCAAAATAGCTCCTGAAGATCAAGACAAAACAGCATTCACCTGTCCTTGGGGAACATACTGTTGGAATGTAATGCCTTTTGGCTTAAAGAATGCCAGAGCCACTTATCAAAGAGCAATGACAACAATATTCCATGATATGATGCACACATTTATGGAAGACTATGTGGACGATTTACTAGCAAAATCTTTCACCAGAGCTGAACATCTTGGCATCCTAACAAAGATCTTTGATCGGTTGCAGAAATTCAAAGTCCGACTCAATCCTAAGAAGTGTGTCTTCGGGGTTACATCAGGCAAGTTACTAGGTTACATCGTCTCCGCTAAAGGTATTGAAGTTGATCCAGCAAAGGTACAAGCCATCATGGATATGCCACCACCAAAGAATATCAGTCAACTTCGATCTCTCCAAGGGCGACTTCAATCAATCAGGCGATTCATCGCTCAACTAGCAGACAAAAGTCTGCCATTTAACCACTTGCTACACAAAAATGTGCCATTCAAATGGGAGGCTAAATGTGCAGAATCTTTTTATCAAATTAAACAGTACCTGATAAATCCACCGGTTCTAGTACCACCAATTGCAGGAAAGCCTCTTATATTGTATATATCAACGACAGATGTTTCACTGGGGGCATTATTGGCACAAGAAGATCAACAAGGAAAGGAACGCGCCATATATTACATCAGTAGAACATTGATTGGCTATGAGCTCAATTATACATTCATTGAAAAGGCTTGCCTAACAGTTGTTTTTGCATCTCAAAAATTCTGACATTATATGCTAGCACACACTATCAAGCTAGTAGCCAAAATTGATCCTCTCAAGTATCTACTCAGCAAGGCAGCTCTCACAGGCCGATTGGCTAAATGGGTTATGATTCTCAGTGAATTTGACATCCACTACACAGAGAGACGAGCCATCAAAGGACAAGCAATTGCAGATCAGCTGGCTGAAGCACCACTACCAGGAAAACAAACCATGGACATTGACTTTCCAGATAGGGACATTTTTGCTCTCTCCTCTAAACAATGGACCCTATACTTTGATGGATCCTATACACAACATGGTTCAGGGGCAGGCATTCTATTCATCACCCCTGAAGGACACACCATGCCAAGATCATACAGGCTTATGTTTCCCTGTACAAATAATATGGCTGAATATGAAGCATTGGTCATAGGCATCAAAATGGCTGTCGAGTGGAAAATCACAGAATTAAGGGTCTATGGCGACTCACAATTAGTCATCAATCATATCAACAACAACTATCAAACAAAAGATGATAAGTTACTACCCTACAAACGGATGGTGGATGACTTCAAGCAATATTTTGTGCACATCACCTTTGCACAAATACCAAGGTTAAATAACAAAGCAGCCGATGCAATGGCTACGATCGCTTCATTACTACAAATTCCAGAACAACAAAGTCGTTATGAGTTCCTGGTAGAGCAACTGTTCTCCCCCGCCTATGACCACTCTGAATCCCATGTTATATATGCCTTAATCGGTTCAGATTCTCTGTTATATGGACCAATATACGACTACCTCAAGCATAATATCTTACCCATTGACCAATCCTATAACCAAAAACGTAACTTTATCCGACAAGCTGCCCGTTACACCCTTACCGCTGATACCTTATATCGTCGAGGTCTAGATGGTACTCTTCTTCATTGCCTTGATTGTAATGATTCTGATTCAGCTTTACACGAGCTTCACGAAGGTATTTGTGGCACACATTCGAGTGGCACTACTCTTGCTAAAAAGCTTCTCCGCATGGGATACTACTGGCCTACAATGGAGAAAGATTCATATCACTTTGCCAAGAAATGTCCTAAATGCCAAATCCATGGCAATCTGATACATGCACCAGCACAGGAACTGCAGCCCTTTACAACATCATGGCCCTTTTGTCAATGGGGATTGGATCTGGTAGGAAAAATACATCCTTCATCTTCAAATGGACACAAGTTCATTATAACTGCCACAGAATACTTTACCAAATGGATTGAAGCAGTTCCCATGACCACAGTGACTGGGAAACAAATTGCCTCGTTTATCTTAAATTATCTGATTTGCAGATATGGTATTCCGAGTTCAATCGTCACAGATAATGGACGACCTTTCAAAAACCAAGATGTGCAGGAACTATGTGAAAAATTCAAAATTCAACATCGGTTTTCTACACCATACTATCCACAAGGAAATGGTCAGGCAGAAGCATCTAACAAAACGATCCTAAAAATCCTCAAGAAAACGGTGAATGATGCAGGCAAAGATTGGCATGGACAACTCAATCCAGCTCTTTGGGCCTACAGGACTAGCATCCACACACCTATAGGGGCAACACCATATTCCTTAGTATATGGATCAGAGGCTATTTTACCCTTGGAGGTAGAAATTCCATCTCTTAGAGTCTCTTTGAAAGGCTTGATTCCAGATGAAGAGTATCGAGTCAACCGACTGCAAGAATTGGAACTATTAGATGAAAGACGCCAACATGCTTATACTCATCTCAAAGCCTATCAACAACGCATGTGCAGGAGCTACAATCATAAGGTTATTCCTCGTAACTTCAAGGTTGGCGATCTAGTCTTAAAAGAAAATCCAAGAAACCAGCAAGATAGAGAAAAGAAAGGGAAATTTGAACCTAACTGGTTGGGTCCCTATGTCATCATTTCAGTCTATGGATCAGGTGCCTATCAGCTGACAAATTCTGAAGGAGATGTGCTTGATGATCTAACTAACAGCATTCATCTAAAGAAGTACTATACTTAAGGTAGCCTAGTGCACGGAAAATGCCAAAAACAAACAAAAAAATAAAAAATCCAGAAAAAGTCAAAATACAAAGTACAATAAAAACAAATGGTGAAAACCTGGTAAACAGGCGCCCTTGTGAAAGGCCGGCTCCTTTATCCATATCCATGTCAGTTTATTCATCAAAACACTATTGGCCATTGCCCGATACTTATCATCTCTCCATCCAGGACATACTTAGCGTAGTCACTATCCTGAGTTATCCATCTGTATCTATTCTCTTATCATATTTCACCATGGCTTGGAAATCACTATACATAATCATATCCAGACGAACACTCATCTAGGGGCATTAAACTGTTCAAAAACTTGCAAACATTCAAAGACATTCCAACTATTGCAAAACCTCAGACACAGGACATCCAACAAACACACTTCATCACAAAACACGAACAATACACCAGAAACTTAAGGATGGATGATTTTCTGAAGTATTAAATGTTGCATTATCGCAATAAAGTCTTGATTATTTTGCATGTTGCACTTTTTAAATAAATTGGAATCTTCTCCTTATCTCATCAAAAGCTTTAAATCCCGAGATCAGGAGGAACTTCCAACATTTTCTTAGTCTTCTGTCTGGGAGGCGATCACTTGTACTATGTGGATATTTGCCTCGAGACGTGATCCATATCACTGAAGGCCTGATTCCATTTCATGCATATAAATGATCTAATCTTGTATGTTTACGCAATACGCACTCAATTCGTCCTGGTTTAATTATACCTTGACGCTTGTGCTATCTTGCAAAATTCAAAATCATGTAAATTTTACTCAGGTCATTATGGTTCAATTATACCATTATGCTTGTATAAATTTTCAACATATCCAAAAATCAAGAAAAGCTCCATGATGATATTTACAAAGAAAGCAACTAAATGGTTCTATCGGATGGCAAATACAGAATGAGGGAGGATCCAAAAACAATTAGTTGCATATCATTTTACAATTAGTTGCATATCATTTTACGATTAGTTGCATATCATTTTATGATTAGTTGCATATTATTTTATGCTATTATCCCATATCATTATTACATCATTTCATATTACATCTCATAGCATATTAAACCACCATCTCATTTTCAAGATACATCTCATACATCCTACATAACACATTACATCATATATGTCAGCATTACATCATCATATGAAAGGAAGTAGCACACATAAAATGCATCCATAAACACATCACATCGATCAAAAATGGTGCTCCATATATAAATATCTCTCAAAAAATGATCAAAATCTACAAAATGTGTCTCAGCCATATGTCCAGTACAAAGAATGCAAAAATCCAAAACTACAATGGAGACCCTGTCTCTCAAGTGTGACTATCCCCTGATGGAGATGGTCTCGCTCTGGATGCACCTACCCCTGGATCTCCAGGAGGATCCTGCCTAGCTCCAGATACACTCGCCCCTAGATCTGCAGGAGGGTCCTGTCTCACTGGCCCTGTCACTCCTCGGCTCTCCGATCGTGTCCCGGCAGTTCGAGATCGACTCGATCTCGACTGTGCAAAACTTGCTACATGTCGCTCTCTGGGTACTGCATCCTCATAATGCCGCCGATAATACTCGACCTCCTGTACCCTCCAGGTCAGCTCTCTCAGGGTGTCTCTCAAGGGACCACCCGCCGCTGCTCTCTGTATGGTCGCTAGGGCCTCCTCTGCTCGACCCTGTCGCTCCATCTCGGTATCTCTCTCAGTGGTCAACTGAGATATCTGCCGCTGATATGTCAAAATTTGTGCCTACAGCTGCTGCACAGTAATCTATAGGGTCCGAATCTGTGCATCCTCTACATGATCCGGCACTCGTACCCGCAATGGTCCCTGTGTTGGAGGAACCCCTCCCACTCGGCCTGTCCTGGGTACGGGAGGTGGGAGTATATCTATCCTCCTCCTCTGTACTGGTCTCCCCACCTCCTCCTCTCCTCCCACTGCAGCCAGCACCTCCGTCACTCTACCCTCTCCCCCGGCCCCAATGGCCAATCCTCCTCTCCCCCTCTCAATCCTGCCCTGTCGTACTGCCCTCTGTACACCTCTACCTCTCCTCCTCCCTCTATCTCCTCCATCTCCTCCATCATCCCCATCATCTCCCCCATCTCCCTCCTCTCCCTCTGAATCGAATACCGGTCTCATCTCCTCTGGATCTGAGATCCTGGCCACGGCCCGAGCAGTAAACAAACGAGCAAACTCCTCCGTCATCCCGGCATCCTGTATCTCCGGGGCATAATCCCAGACCTGTCCAGCCAACTCGGTAAACTCCTCAATGGCCACAGCACTGTCAATGGTCGGCCCCCAATCGGCCACATCCTGCTGCCGCCGTGCGTATAAGCACGCCCCCTGTGGAATCCCCTGCTGTCTCCCGAACTGCCTCAAAACTCGGGTAACCAAAAACCGCTCTATCACGAATGGAGTCCTCCCGATCAGATACCTCGTCATAAAAATGAAAGGCATCTCCATCCCATCCTCTGCCCACACCTCACAGCCTGTATACGGTCTCCAGGTGACCGTATCTATATCATCGAACACCCTCCTCCAATGCTCTAGTTTGCCCAGCTTACGCTGGACAACTAGGCCTCTATACCCATAAGCATAGGTCGCCCCTACGGGCCTATCCCTGTCTGCCAGTGGCCTCGCTGCTGGAATGTGCTCCCAACACCATACCTGTAAAAGGGTCACCCCTGCTGATAAACTCCCATATCCGAGGTATACCACCTCATGCAAACTCCTATAGAGGTGGGCCAGCATCGCTGACCCCCATGCAAATCTCCGGCCCTGTGTGACCATCTGCTCCAGAACCAGCCCCCATCCCACTAAAAATCCCTTTGACCTACGATCAGGACAAAGGAATCCTCCAATAAATCCTGCCAATACAGATGGCAACGGTGCATAATCGAGATCCAGGAACTCCTGCCACGGGATTTCATAACCGCAGACGCTCTCATCATGAAAAATCCGGCGCAGTGCCTCTGTGCCGCCCTCCTCCGTCTGCTCATAGGGCAATATAGCTCCGACCATAGGAATGTGCAGAATGCGATAACAGTCCTCTGGCGTCACGGTCATCTCTCCCGTAGCAAAATGGAAGGTGTTCGTATCGCTGTGCCACCTCTCCACCAAAGCTGTCAATAGTCCCCGGTTCACAGTGAACCACGGCATATCCAAAAGTGAGGTCAATCCGCATCGCTCAATAATGTCCAAGTCTGCCTGTGACAGACGCGGTATCAATGTCCATGGTCTCGGGAATCTCTCCCTCGACTGCACAATGCCCAATCGCTCCTGTCAACAAACAAAACATATCCAATATCAGATTCCACATCAACAAAAAGATATCAAAATAAACCTTACATCAAAAACATGCAACAAATTTGCTCATCTACATCAAGTTCAAAAACCTATCATTTCATATCAACTTGTAAAACAACTCAAGTTCTCAAAAACCATATCAAAACTTGTAAAACAACTCAAGTACCACAATCACAAACTTGTAAAACAACTCAAGTTTCCCACCCATATCAGCTTGTAAAACAACTCAAGTTTCCAACCCATATCGGCTTGTAAAACAACTCAGGCTTTCATACACATTGAACTTGAAACAGACAACGCAAATACATCAGTTTCTGATCAAAACAACAGCTTGATAATCTATACATAACTTGGAAACATTCACATCAAAACACCTTATAAAAAGTACTCATATTGGATACGTACATCAAAAACACGACAGCCACGCAAAAACACAACTTTTCCAATTCAGCCAAAACACAAATTTTTCATGCATGCGCTAAAACAGACTCATGCGCTAGGCTGCTTGTCCTACGCGCTAACCTATCTCTCTTATGCGCTAGATTCCATCCATGCGCTATCCTTTTCTACCTGTGCGCTATTCAATTTATTCTATGCGCTAGACTCTGTCTACGCGCTACTATTTTCTTCCCACGCGCTACCCAAACTTACCTATGCGCTAGAATATATCTGCGCGCTAATCTGTCCTCCCTAAGCGCCCCTCTTTTCATCCTATGCGCTAGGTTTACCCTACGCGCTAAACCCCTTTGCCTAAGTGCTACCCTTTCAGCCCTATGCGCTAGGTTATGCCTACGCGCTAAAATCCGTGTTTCATGCGAACTTCTGCGACTCCTATGCGCTAAGTTAATCCTACGCGCTACCCTGTTCCTCCAAAGCGCTGCTAAACACATTACCTGCGCTATTCTACGTCGACGCGCTAACCCAGATTTCCTATGCGCTAACAGAATACTTTCGGACGCAACCTATCCATTGACTTCTATGCGCTACTGTTTACTTCGTATGCGCTATTTTACGTCCTAGACGCGCTAAAACGATTTATCCGAATTTGAAAATTCAAAAAAAAACCTAAAAACGACAAAATAAAAAATCAAAAAGGGGTCAAAAATGTTGACTTGCTGGTGGTCCACGCGCGGCTGGTCTCCGGTACCTCCGAACGCGCTCGAAACGGTGTCTGTGATACGGAATAGGCATTTTCTCTCCAGAGCAAATTCTCTTTTCTTCAAAGTCAACAAGCACAAATGAATTCAAATCAAGCCCTTTTCCCCTTTTATAGGAGGAAAATGAAATTAGGGTTAACTAACTGGGCCTGTAATACGGTCGCGGTCTCCCCTATACCAAAACATTTGTAATTTATCGGGAGATGAATCAATTTACAAACTAACTACACGCATGAAATCCTACACATCATACGAACGTCATCGATTTAAATCAGAAATTTTCCAAACAAAAAAATATTGATTCATCTCCCCAGGGGGCATCACATCAAACATCGAATCTGGGGCATCACATCAAATCTGGGGCACGACTGACAAATCAAAAGAGCGACACAACAAAAACTGCATTTGATCATAAATCATGATAAGGCATCATTTTCTTTGAAATAACATGTGCACACACGTCACTTCAAAGAGGGGCAAAATGTAGACGTATAAAAATGACCACATTCCTAAATGAATATTTTATGTTCATTTTTCTATTTGATTAAATCCAATTTAATTAAATTATCCACATTCTTCTATTTAATTAAATAAATTATTCAATTTATTTAAATTAAATTCACTATACCATTTAATGAATAAATCATTTTATTCAATTAAATCCCCCTAGCCACTTTTAATTAAACTCAAATTTAATTAAATAGTTATCCTAAATTGAATAAATCATATTTATTTAATTTCTCCAAATTGCAACCAAATTGAATGAAAATCAAATAATTCAATTAAATCCTATTATCCCCTCATCCACTTGCAAAATCCCAAACCCCTTCCTAACCCCTTCTAGAATCTTCTAATCGATTCTAATTAACCTAACCCTCCTCTAAACTTTGTCACATCCCTAAGTAAAGGGAGGTCACTTCTCAAATGGCCCAAAGTCTTGGATAACCATTGAAGGTTTTCAACCTTCAACCACCAAAAACCCTAAAGTCTTTGAAAACCATTGAAGGCTTCCAACCTTCAACCACTTAATCCACAAAGTCTCCAATAACCATTAATGGTTATTTCAAACCCTCCCACATGGTTAAAACATTTGTTTTGACTCAACCTCTATCCAACCCAAGGGTCTCATCAGGTCATTAATGCTTTGACCATGATTATCTCTTAATCATTTGCACAAAGGTTTATCCTTGGATTAGATCCTAATTCATTGGGTAAACCTAACTTAGACTTGACCCTTAGCCTTTAGATAACCATGAGGTCTTCTCAGGCCCTTAATGCCTCCAACCTCTTCTTTCAACCCAATCTGGTGTGGACATTTGTCACCATTTCATTGGTGCCAATTGTGCACATGGATCCCCAACTTTCAAACCTGGCCCTTGATTAAACCATTCAATCTTGACCATCCATTGCCCTGTTTGTGCTATAAATAGAGCTCTCATTCCTCCATTCTAAACAATCATCTTTTAAATTTGAAGCATCACACTTATGCTCAAATTGTTTCAAGCTTTCATTTTATATATGCTCTTCATTTAGCCTCTTTTAGATCAGAATTAATCATGAATATGCATGCTAGAGTAATTGATTTATCATTTTAGTTCAATCATAGATTAAATATAGTATGCTAGGATAGTATTCATACTAACCTTGTCATCTTATCATTTAGTTTATTGCATTTCTAGCATCTCATCTAGCTTATAACACATCTCATATTAAAAACAGTTAAAATCTCTCTCGTTCTCATATTTGCCATCCCTAAACCATTTTGCTCAGTAATCTGAGAGCAAAACATTGGTTTGAGGGACATTGTGAGATAGAGAACCATGGGACCCTCCTTGGGAAGCTGAGTAATGCATCGTTACTCCATAGCTTGCATCAAGAAGTCCTGTGTGTGTGTGTGGATTGGTATTTTACATATTTTTCACATTTTCAATTCTAACAATCCATTTTTCCCACATACAGTTTCCACTTCTTTTCTCTGCTCTTTCAACCTTTTCTTTTGAGCCTTGGATTGCATAACAATAGCAATCTCCATTAGTTCAGATGCACTCAAATTGTCCATATCAATAGGACCTTTTATGCTGAGTGTATCATCTTCATCATCAACAATTGATTTCTCCTTCTTCTTTGCTTTCTCCTCTTCCTTTTTCTCTTCAGTCTTCTTCTCTTCATCATTTTTCTCTAGTTTCTCTTTCTCTGTTTGTTCCTCTTGTGTAGTTGTAGTAACCAGTGGCAGTTGACTTTCAACATTATGATCCTTTACTGGTGGTAGTTGAATATCCACACTTGGTTCAATAACTGGTACTTCCTCTACTACTTGTTTACCAACAATATCCGGTTGTTGTTCAGTTTCCTTAAGTGGCTCAATGACATTACCAGTTGTGTCAATAGTATCCTGAATATCTTCAATATCATCCACAAAGAATATAACAGGTGGAGAAATTGTGTCGACCTTATCCTTGACAGAGTATACTATATCCAGTTGAATAAAGTCTTCGGTATCCAACTCTGGTTGAGCTCCAGTCTTAGTTTGATTAGGCTTATTCTAATAGTCATTCAATTTCTCATTCATTCCATGAATAGCTTTTTCTACCCGATGAGTATCTTCTTCAACCTCTTGAATTATTCATGCCAATAATTTCATTCTCCTGAATCTTGAATTAAATTGTCCTTTATACTTAGTAAGTATTGCTGATAATTCTTCTCAAGACAACTTAGGAAAATATTGAACAAAAAATTTATAAATAATCTCATGATCTTGTTCTACAATCATCTTCCATTTATTTTCAAGAATACGAATCAAAGAATCAAAGATGTCCTTATTAATCTCATGTGGTAACCGGTTATTCTGACACAGGTAATTGATTGCCTCTTCTACCACTTCCTGTTTCTGATGTTCATCAAAACAATCAAAATGTTCTTTTACATTACTAAATTGTTTTCTCTTTAACAGCTTCAGAGTCCTCTCAAAATGACTCTCTAGCTTCCAATATGTAACATCAATAGGAACATTGTGCTTAGGGATTTCCCCTATAGATTTAGATTTCTTACCGGTTGCCTTTAGCTTTTTCTTCTCTTTTTTAGACTCGGTTCCCTCAGATTCTACTTGAAGAATGAGATGTCTACCTCTCTTCCTCGTGACAGTAGGCTTCTTTGTATATACCTTAGGGACCGGTTCTTTCTTGATTTGAACACTCCTAGTAACTCTTGTATCGGTGGATGCAGAAGCTCCTTGATCTTCTTTCTTCTTTTTCTCTTTCACACTACTGGGTTGAGCAGGTGCAATCCTTTCTTGGTAAGTGTCCAATCTTTTCTTCTTAGGGTCCTTAGGAGATTCCAAAATGTTATTGGCATAACCAATTAGTAAGTCATAATTGACTTCATAGCTCATTTCCTCTATTTCTTCTTCTCTCAGTTCAACGACCTCCATAAGGCAAAAGTCAGTGGTTACAATGAAACGGATGTCTTTTTCAAAGTGTTTCACCACTTCATCAAATAACCTTACTCTCATGCTCATTTTCTTTTGAAACTCATTGAAATACCTATTCATTGCAACTATAAATGTGTTCTTTATAGCCTTTATGTTGTTCTTAATTTGTGTTATAACCGGTGTATCTTTAGGCCATTGTATATCACCAATTCCTGGAATAAAATTCTGAAAGTAGAAAAATAAACCAATAAACAGTTGTCCATATTTAAACTTCTGACTGTTGTCTTTCTTAATTGATTCTAAATTCAACATTAATTGACTTCTCATTGCCTTGCACAGATCATAATCTGCATCTTCTTTCATCATTTTGTAGGCGGCATACACAACAGCAGATGGTACACTGTTCATTCTGTTAGAATGGAATATCCGGTAGCCAATAACCATTGTTTCAAATCTGACTCCTTCATCCACAATGCTATTAACCGATATAGCATAGCCATCGGTAGTGGTCTTTGTCAATTTAACAATGGTCTACTTTGAAATTTTCCTCAATTTGGGAACTTCACCAGTTTGGCAGAAACCAATTACTGCATGAATAGCCTCCTTCGTGATAGTGTGAGACCTATCAAGATACATATTCCCTCCATGGACACGACTAAGGATTATCCTAACATGTTCTTCCTCAAAATCTTCAAGAAAGTAGACTACATTATTAAATCCCTTTTCATAAAACCTATTATATTCGGGTTTGATTTTTCTGCTCTTGTCGCGTAGAGATTTAAGCTATGAATAGATTGCTAATGATCCTAGATCCTCAATTTTGCAATCTATGTAACTAGACAAGTCGCCTTTAATCAGAACACCTTGGGGAACTTGAGACAATGCATTGTAAGACTTTATCTTATCTGTTCTCATAGACTCCATAGCTTCATTAGTGATAAGCAAACTTTCTACTGGAGTAGATGATGATAACATTCTACAAAATCTTGATTTGAGAGATATTAACAAAAATACCTTGTTCCCTTCGCGGTGCTAGTGTTTTTGGTTGACCTCTCACTTGCACACCCGGTTCTCCTTTCCTTTAGCTTTAAATCCAATTCAAATTTTTAACTCATATCACAAATCCATTCTCAGTCTGGTAACAGTGCTCTGAATCGCTCTGTAAATGCTCAATGCTTCTTCGAATGCAAGTAGGCAAAAATGACTTAGTGAAACTTCATTTTATTTTTACCGACTGCAATAAATACGCTACCATTAGGGTAACAAACCCTAATTACCACTTAACAAACTCACCTATACCAGTAGGTATACTAATTGGTTGGTAATCCTTCAGAAAACCAATAGATAATGATGAACTTGAAAAGCACTAAGAGGGGGGGTGAATCAGTGACACCAAATTCAACACTACTTCAAACACTAACCTATAGATGAACTTAACAAAGCTCTTAAACACAATGCATGCAATCCAAAATGATATAAAAACATCCACAAAAAGTAAAGCATCCACCATAACACAAGTGTTTATACGTGGAAAACCCAAATAGGCAAAAACCACGATGAGATGGAACTCACAAGTTAACTATCTGCAGTAATAGATAACTGACTAGTTAAGGTCTACAAAGTGCTCTGCTAGGAGCGAATCTTGTTAGAGATCCCAAAGCTTGATTAGAAGCTTATACCCTATTAAGAGTAGTACCATGTTAGGAATAACCTTGCTAGAGGATTTAAGAATCTAAGCTAATGGATCACCTTGCTAAAGGATTTATACATTGAAGCTTGTTAGAGCTTACCCGGTTAAGGGATTGATCCTGTTGTAATGGTTAGAAAACAACAAGAATGGTTTGATCTATTCTGAGTAGCAAAATACTTTCTTGATCAGATCCTTCTAAGTACATTCAACACTGCTCTTCAACACACTCTTCATCTTAACACTTATCGCTCTTCAACAAAAACTTTCTCTCGTCATGCATACCATTAGTTACATAACATCACTATAAAATGATTCACTAAGATGTCTTTAAATAGATATTCAAATCTTATGTTAGCCTAAGTAAATCATGATACAATTTCCTAGGTGCAGTGTATCTAGAGAAGTGATCATAACTCATCACAAAAATTATTGCCCAGTAGTCGGAGTTGGTAACTCATCACAAAAATTAACAAATATCGGTTGGAACAATTAATACCGGTTTGAATAAAACATATGAACCGTTGTCCTAGAGTCTCCACTTGATCTTCATCTTGATTCTGACTTAGTATAACCATAGGTTGTCTCTTATGCACATACTGGTTGACACAAAGTACCGGTTAGAGATAAACCTCTAACATACCAATTGACAGTGTAAACAATTGAAGTTACACCGATAGTCAATATAATCATATGTGTGTGTGAGAGTGTTTCATCAATGACAATAAATGATGAATACATTACAATCATCATCAAGCCAACAGATAACAACATCCAAAATTCTCATATTACAACTCGAAATATAAGACTCTCTTACCATACACTCTTCAAGGGTTCTAGAAGTAGGTTTACCGATATGCTCCCCTTAGGCTTATTGAAAAGCTCAATTTTATGGTGTATAAATCTCCACACTAGGTGAAGGATTTGATTCTTCCAGTGGTTTGTATTCACTTTTCTTCTTCCAAATCTTATTCATCTCTATTCTAGTCTCTTCAACATCAACCTTCTACTTTCCTTTCTGATCAGCATTGTGATTTACCAGTTGGTTCTTCTTAGTTCTACAAAACTTGGCAGTGTGTCTCGGTTTGTGACAATGATAGCAAGCCATCCCAGATGCTCTCCAAGGTCCTACATTACCTCTTCTAGTTCTTCTACAATTCATAGCCACATGTCCATAGTTATTGCAAATTGTGCAAATCATATTGGTTACCTTTTCCATCTCATAGGAACTAAACCGGTTGACATAAGGTCTTTGCTTGTTCATGTTTCTCCGGTTGTCATAAGTCCTTCTCCAGTCACCAATAGGTCTTTGATTCATGTGAGGTGCTAGATTGTTTGCTCATTATTTGCATTAAACTAATCTATGTCCATACATGTTTCATGTGTAACAATGACCTTCAAATATTCTAGACATATACCTAGAGTTAGGTTTATTACCAGTATTACATTAGATCTGCTTCTACACACATTAGTAGTATGTCCAGGTTTAAGACAGTTAAAGAAAACAGGTTTGAAAGCTTTCTTTCCAGTAGGTTTCTTAGCCTTAGGAGCAGTTTTACCTTCATGCATGTTTCTCTTGCTACTGAAAGATTTCTTAGATGTATTGAATCCTAATCCAGATGTGTCACCTTTCATTCTCTGAGATTGGATCTGTTCATCCAACATAGAGGAACTCTTGTTGAATTTTTCAAGCTTCCCATTGGCCTCAATAAGCTCTTTGGTAAGATCTTCATTATGCTTTGTAAGAGTCTCTCTAAGAGACATTTTCATCTCAAGATCTAACTGTAATGCTTCTTTTTCTTCCTTCTCCTCAAGCCAATGTTCATGCAAAGCTGCATTCTCTTGCTTGATCTTAAAAATCTTGTGATCTTTCTCTTTGATCAAGTCTTTAGCTGCTCTCCTTTCTTCAAGTTCATGACTCATGCGGATTTTAAGAGCTTCAAGTGTTGGAATATGATGAAGCAGTGACAAAGTATGTTGTCGTTGATGTCAATATGTGCTCAAGCAAGTACACCGGTATGAAGATTGGAAGTGGTACAGATCAACTGGTATGAAGAGATGTAGTGAACCGGTGTCAGGGTTTCACTAAGTGTGACTACCGGTTGGTAGTCTCAGCTCTAGGATTTCCGGTTTGGAAATCTAGCTTGTGTGATGCAATTGATGATATTTTGTGGTGAGTTAGCTAAGAAATAAGGATGAGATCAAGATGCAATGTCAATTTTGTGCATGTGAAGGATTTCCTTGAGGATCTTGCATGTGAAGATTGACTGCATTAAATGTCTACCTCTGGAATGAACATTCTTCTTAGTGGTATGAGAAGAAAGCATGATGGGTTACTGATTTCTATGTGTGGTGAAGAATGGACGATGCAGAATGACTTGTGATATGTTTGAGATTGTTTTATTCTATGTAAAGTGTTTGGATGGTCAGGATTGGACCGCTTGTAATTGTAAACCTAAAATACTTAGGGTTTAGGGTTTATGTTACCGACCTAATTCTTGTCTATAAGGTCGATGAGTTTTGATATTATTTTTGTTGGAAAAATTTGTGTGTGTATTCGAGTGATGAGATACTTGCTAGACCAGTAAGTGAAAACTGCAGAGTGTGATTGTAGAGTAGAGGAACTGAAAAGGATCTGCCTTAGCATATAGTGTTGTTATCAAATCAGATTTTACCTGTTGTCTTCTAACCATTTCAACAGAAGGAAAATCCCTTTGTCAGGTAGCTTTAACAGGCTTACTATAAATCCTCTAACCAGGTGACTCAAGTTCATTGAGTTCTTTAAATCCTCTAGCGAGGTAACCTTTAACAAGGTTTCAACCTTTAACAGGGTATATAGCCATCCCTTAACCAAGTGATCTTTAATAGGATCGGTTCCTAGCAGAACCTTATTGTAAAGTCTTTAACTGAACTAGGCTCCTAATAGAGCGAGCTTCAAAAGAGTTCAAAACAAGCTTGTGGGTATTCATCCCCACCGTGGTTTTTCCCATTTGGGTTTCCACATGAAAAATATGTGTGTCATGAGTTGTGCATTTTTAGTGTGATGATTGAGTATTCTTTGTTTAGGTGATTATGCATGCAGAGCTAATGGTTATGATATTACTGATACACCACATGCATATGTTTATGGGTGAAGTAGTTATCAAGTATCGAGTGATATTTGAAGTATTCAGTTTTACTAGTTTAAGTTGTCTAAAGTCTTACTGTGTTTAACCACTATTGCCATGGTCAAGTTCAGTAATGAAGACAATCGGTTAGTAGTGTTTTAACTTGATAAGTTCTGGAGAAGTTTTTGTATGTACTAATTCACCCCCCCTCTCAGTACTAGTTAGGGTATTTGTTGTTCATCATTAATCATCAATTGGTATCAGAGCTACTCCAGGTCCTCAATGATATAAGCTTAACCGCCTGAGGTAAAATATCATGCCTTAATGATGAAGAGGAAAGGTCCTAAGTTCAATAGAGATAAGTTCAAAATATGGAAGGACGGAATGAAGATCTATATCAAGAGTTTGGGTGCTCAACACTAGAGCTATGTTGAGAATGTCTATGCAATCCCCACTAGCACTCTGACCGATGATCAGAAAAGAGAGATTCAAGAAAATGGGCAAGTCATGGAAGCCCTTATTAGCAGTTTGTCTGATATTAAGTTTATTGATGTATAAGATAAGGACACTCCTAAGGATGTATGGGATACATTGGAAACTATTTTTGATCGTGATGAGCATGTCAAGCAAGCTAAGGAAGAGAGCCTTATAGGAAAATTTGAAGACATGAGGATGGTTGAAGGTGAAACCATTCATCAATATGGCATAAGGATCAAGACTGTGGTTGAAGATATCAAGAGCACTGGTGGAACAATTCAAGATGCCACCGTTGTTAGTAAAGTTTTGAGATCATTATTATCGGTCTATCCAATCAGAGTTGCTGCTATTCAGGAGCTAAGGTATATTGACAAAACCAAGGTATCCTTAGACTCTATCATTGCAAACTTGACTACATATGAGTTGAATAGCTATGATGGTAGTGTTCAGAAGACTGAGTCAACCTTTAGAGCGTCTGCTGTATCAACCAGAAAAGGAAAAGAAGTAACTACCCGTTATGAATCCAGGCAATGCAGAGATATGGATGATGAAGAGATTCTGATGGAGTTTGAAGCTCTTCTTGCCAAGAGACTTCCAAAAGGCACTAGAAAATACAGAGGTAAGCTTCCTTTAAAATGTTTTTCCTGCAATAAGATAGGACATATAGTTGTTAACTGTCCTAACAATGACAATAAGGATAAACTAGAGAGGTTTAGAAAGTATAAAGGAGGAAATAGAAGAAATTGTCTTTTTGCAGTGGATGAAGGTGTTACTGATGAAGAATATGAGGATGAAGAGAATGAGGACATAGTGTTTGTAGTTGTAAAGGAAGAAGTATCTGACAAGAAAGCACTAGTCTCTCACTTTGACAACTCTAATGAGTGAATTATTGATAGTGGTTGTTCTCACCACATGACTGGTGACTGAGGAAATTTTTTGTCTCTAGAAGAATATGATGGAGATGTTGTCAAATTTGGCAACGATGCACCATGCTTGGTAAAAGGAAAAGGATCCATCTCATTGAATGGAATGAGCAGTGTGGATGATGTCTACTGGGTAGAAGGTCTTAAGCATAACCTGTTGAGTGTTGCTCAGCTAAATAATAAAGGACTCAATTTGGAGTTCAAAGGTGGAGTCTACAGTATAATTGGAAAGAGTGGCAAGTTTATTTCTACTAGTAAGTAGACCTGAGGTAACTTGTTTCAGCTGATTGCAAAGATTAGTCGATGTCTGATGGTGAAGTTTGATGGCAGTTGGATATGGCATAGGAGACTTTATCATAAGAACTATGATAATATTGTAACGGCTAGTAAGATCAAGGCAGTAAGAGGATTGCCTTTGCTGAACAAACCAAAGAATGCTTTATGCAAAGAATGTCAACTTGGGAAGATGTCTTCCTCAACTTTCAAAGGTAAGTCTTTTTCAACAGAGAAATTACTTAATCTTGTGCATACAGATTTGTGTGGTCCAATAAAAACTAGAAGTATTCAGGGAGATCGGTATTTCATGATTCATATCGATGACTGCTCAAGAATGATGTGGGTCACATTCTTGAAAGACAAGTCTGAGGCATTTGGAAAGTTCAAAGCCTTTAGAGAATTAGTAGAGAAGGAAAGTGGTCAAAATATAAAGTGTCTTAGAACTAATCAAGGAGGTGAATTTACTTCTGATGAATTCAACAAGTACTGTGAAGAGAACAGTATCAAGAGGTAGTTGTTTGCCCCAAGGACACCACTACAGAATGGTATAGCAGAAAGGAATAACAAGACCGTAGTTGAAGTGGCCAGAACTATGCTAATCCAAGGAAAGGTTGCTCACACTTTTTGGAGAGAAGCGGTGAGCACTACAGTCTATACTATGAACCAAATACTCATCAAGAAAGGTAAAGATAAAACCCCTTATGATTATTGGACCAGGAAGACTCCCACTATGAGTTATTTTAAAGTATTTGGCAATAAGTGTTACATCAAGAGAGGTGAGCATCTAAGCAAGTTTTATGCTAAATGTGATGAGGGAATATTTTTGGGATATTCCGCTAAGAGAAAATCTCTCAAGTGCTACAATAATAGAACACGGAAAATTGTTGAGAGTATCAATGTCAGGGTTGATGAATCCCATAAGAAGCCTAAGGAAACCTACAGTGAGAAAGTGGAAGATGAACCAGATATAGCCTTCTAGGAACCGGTTAAGAAAGAAACAAGTAAAGACCTCAGTGTTCCTATATCGGTAGAAGCTGTAGAAGAAGAAGTAAGTGAAGAAGAAGAGGAGAAGCAAGCAGAACTAGCTAGAGTCATTCCTAGATATGTGAAACTACATCATGATCCAAAGTAGATCATAGGAGATAAAGATGCAAGGATACTCACAAGAAGAAAGGTGAAAGAAAACTCTTGCATGATTTCTGAATTGGAGCCCAAGACTTCCAGAGAAGCACTTACAGATGAAGACTGGATTAAGGCAATGGAAGAGGAGCTAGACCAGATAGAAAAGAATGCAACATGGTCCTTAGAACCCAGACCAGAACACAAGAATGTCATAGGTACCAAATGGGTCTTCGGGAATAAGCTAAATGAAGAAGGCACAATTGTGAGGAACAAGGCAAGACTTATATGCAAGGGATATGCTGAGGAAGAGGAAGAAGACTATGGAGAAACCTTTGCTCCAATGGCTAGACTGGAAGGTGTTTGAATGCTACTTGCATTTGTAGCATTCAAGGGATTTAAGGTATACCAGATGGATGTGAAGTCTTCATTCTTGAATGGAATCCTAGAAGAGGAAGTGTATATCAAGCAACCGGATGGGTTTGCCTTATCAGAAGATAGTAACATGGTGTGTAGATTACACAAGGCCCTGTATGGATTGAAACAAGCACCAAGGGCATGGTATGAATGGTTGCATGCTCATCTTGTGAAAATAGGATTTTAGAGAACAAGTGAGGACAATAACATATACCTGAAATCTGAAGGTGATCAGATTCTGATCTATGAAGTATTTGTAGATGACATAATATTTGGAGGAGATGATGAAATGAGCCATGCATTTGCAGATGAAATGAAGAAAGAGTTTGAGATGTCTCTAATTGGAGAAATAAAGTTCTTCCTTGGTTTACAAATTCAACAAATGAAAAAGGGTATCTTTATTACCCAGTCCAAGTATGTCAAAGAGGTATTGAAGACCTTTGGCATGGAGGAGATCAAACTGGTTGGTACACTGATGGTGATCGGTTGTAAATTGACTAAGGAAGATGATTCAATGTTGGTGAATGAGAAGGAGTACCAGTCAATGATCGGTAAGCTGCACTATGTGGTGCACATCAGACCAGATATTGCTCATGCAGTGGGCATAGTAGCTCATTTTTCAGAAGAGTCCAAGAGAATCCCACTTGGTAGAGGTCAAGATGATTCTTGGATACCTGAAAGGGACTGATGTTTATGGATTGTGGTATCCATACAATGGTGATTTTAATCTCAAAGTGTTTATCGATGCAGATTGGGTAGGTAATATGGATGACCGAAAGAGCACAACTGGTGGAACATTCTTCCTTGGTGGAAGACTAGTCTCCTGGACAAGCAAGAAGCAGAGCTGTATTTCTTAGTCTACAACTGAAGCAGAATATGTGGCAGCATTTATGAACTGCACTCAAGTAATCTGGATGAAGCATGTACTGAATGGCTTCAAAGTACCTATATCTAAACCGGTGAATATTTTATGTGATAATACTAGTGCAATCAATATTTCCAAAAATCCGGTATTGCATGCTAGAAATAAGCACATTAAGCTCAAGTATCATTTCTTGAGAGAGAAGGTTCAAAATAGAGAGGTTGTATTACAACATGTTTCCAATAAGGAGTAGCTAGCAGACATATTCACTAAGACCTTACCGAAGACTACATTTACCTATTTAAGAGGTGAATTAGGGGTTTTGCCCCTTCATGAAGCAAACTAAAGATGTGTGCTCCACATCAATCAGGTATTACAGTGACAAATATTTTAGGATTGATGTGTTGAAGCATGCTACTCCATAGGGGGAGTAGCATAGTGGAGTAGGGAAGCTTGTGCCTCCACTTTGGCATTATTGTCAAAGGGGGAGAAGATATATGATAGAGGAGAAGATATCTAATGAAGATATTTTAGATGCACTGGTCTATGATGTTTTTAGTTGCAATGCTACACTGAGTATTGCTATCACTGCCAAAGGGGGAGATTGTTGGCATATGATGAAGCATGACAAATTATGTTGTCATTGATGTCAATATGTGCTCAAGCAGGTACACCGGTATGCACCAGTATGAAGATTGGAAGTGGTACAGGTCAACCTGTATGAAGAGATGTAGTGAACCAGTGTTAGGGTTTCACTAAGTGTGACTACCGGTTGGTAGTCTCAGCTCTAGGGTTTCCAGTTTGGCAATCTATCTTGTGCGATGCAACCAATGATATTCTATGATGAGTTAGATAAGAAATAAGGATGAGATCGAGATGCCACGTCAGTTTTGTGCATGTGAAGGATTTCCTTGAGGATATTGCATATGAAGATTGACTGCATTAAATGTCTACCTGGGAATGAACATTCTTCTTAGTTGTATGAGAAGAAAACATGATGGGTTACTAATTTCTATGTGCGGTGAAGAATGGATGATGCAGAATGACTTGTGATCTGTTTGAGATTGTTTTATTCTATGTAAAGTGTTTGGATGGTCAGGATTGGACCGCTTGTAATTGTAAACCTAAAATTCTTAGGGTTTAGGGTTTATGTTACTGACCTAATTCTTGTCTATAAGGTCAATGAGTTTTGTTATTGTTTTTTTTGGCAAAAGTTGTGTGTGTATCCAAGTGATGAGATACTTGCCAGACCATTGAATGAAAACTGCAGAGTGTGATTGCAAAGTAGAGGAACTGAAAAGGATCTACCTTAGCATATAGTGTTGTTATGAGCTCAGAGTTTTACCTATTGTCTTCTAACCATTTCAACAGAAGGAAAATCCCTTTGTCGGATAGCTTTAACAGGCTTACTGTAAATCCTCTAACTAGGTGACTCAAGTTCATTGAGTTCTTTAAATCCTCTAGCAAGGTAACCTTTAACAGGGTTTCAACCTTTAACAGGGTATATAGCCATCCCTTAACCGGGTGATCTTTAAGAGGATCGGTTCCTAGCAGAACCTTATTGTAAAGTCTTTAACTGGACTAGGCTCCTAACATAGTGAGTTTCAAAAGAGTTCAAAACAAGCTTGTGGGTATTCATCCCCAGCGTGGTTTTTCCCATTTGGGTTTCCACGTGAAAAATATGTGTGTCATGAGTTGTGCATTTTTCATGTGATGATTAAGTATTCTTTGTTTAGGTGATTATGCATTCAAAGCTAATGGTTATGATATTACTGATACACCACATTCATATGTTTATGGGTGAAGTAGTTATCAAGTATTGAATGATATTTGAAGTATTCCATTTTACCAATTTAAGTTGTCTGAAGTCTTACTGTGTTTAACCGGTATTGCCATGGTTAAGTTCAGTAATGAAGACAATCGGTTAGCAGTGTTTTAACTTGGTAAGTTGTGGAGAAGTTTTTTTATGTACTGATTCATGCCCCTCCCCCTCTCAGTACCAGTAAGGGTATTTGTTGTTCATCATTATTCATCATCAAGTTCTCTCCTCAAGTTGAGTTTTTCACCATTCAGTTTCTCTAATTCTTCAGCCAATGCATCAATGTTGGCCTCATCTGAAGAGTTGTTGTCAGAGATCTCCGATAATTGCTCGGTCAGTTCTCTCCTTTTTACTTGTGAAGATTTGAATCTACCTCTTAGGGTTTCAAGCTCATCCCTAGTTGCATTAAGTACTCTAGCCATCTCTCTATAATTCATAT
The DNA here is from genome assembly GCF_030272615.1 of Cryptomeria japonica. Taxonomy (NCBI): domain Eukaryota; kingdom Viridiplantae; phylum Streptophyta; class Pinopsida; order Cupressales; family Cupressaceae; genus Cryptomeria; species Cryptomeria japonica. Next base: position 861,655,758 of record NC_081409.1, read on the forward strand.
CCCCCATAATGGCTTTAGGGTTTCCTTCCAAATGATTAAGCCTTAAGGAAGTTAGGCTCTAATACCAATTGATAGACTTATAAAGCACTAAGAGGGGGGGTGAATCAGTGATAGCAAAAACAATAAGACTTTAATCCCAGACCGATAAAAATATTAACCAGTTTACTTAAGACTTTGCATGAAATCCAAAATTATATAAAAGCATCCACAACAAATAAACCATTCACCATAACACAAGTGTTTATGTATGGAAAAACCAACTCAAAAAAACCACAATGAGATAGGACTCACAAGTTAACTATCTGTAGAAATAGGTAATTGATCGGTTAAGGTCTACAAAGTGCTCTGTTGGGAGTGAATCCTATTAGGAGCTATACCTGGTTAAATGTAACCTCAATGGAGGATTTAGATACAAATTAATGAATCACCTTTTTAGAGGATTTCTACAATGAAGCTTGTTAGAGCTTAACCGGTTAGGGGATTTAACTGTTGTAGTGATTAGAAAACAATAGGTGGTTGATCTAGGAATAGCACATTCTGCTTGTATAGATCCTTTTCTGCTCACTCAATACTGCAACACCAACATACTCTGCAACTCCTTCAATAAATCGCATCAACTCTAACTCATAACATCACTTGTATCTTGCATATCAAAATAACTCATTACAGTGTGTTTTTATAGACATTAGATTTCATGTTGGCTCAAGATCCTCAACACAATTTCATAGGTTTAGTGGCTCTAGACAATATTTCATAACACATCATAAATTATCACCAAAAATGTCGGTTAGAGATATCTCATCATGACCGGTGATAACTCATCACAAAATTTGTGAAACCGATTGGAACACAAATACCGGTTGAGTGTTAACTGCTTCCAACTCATATACCAATTGTCTCCATGTGTCTCCTTGTCGCTCTCCACTGTATCTTGAAGCTGGTAACAGTGGAATTAACCAAAACTAGTTGTCTTGATTGTATATACCGATTTTCTACATATACTAGTCAGACACTTTCATACCTGTTAGACTCCTTATATATGTAATACCAGTTTGACTTAACTAAGACAATCAAAACATATGTGTGCCATCAATGACAACACATAAAGTCATCCAAAAAATCATTATCAGGCAAACACAAGTATGTGATTACAATAAGAGGGGCCTGCACATGCAGGAAGGCACACTGCCTAGAGCACACTTCTCATCACAAAAGGAGCCTCACTGACTATAAAGAAATCCAGACTACAATCCAAAAATAAGAATGAACTGCAAGATTAGCATCTCCTATGCCTGAGTATAGTTTTGGTTAAGGTCAATACCAGAGGTCTTAAACCTCTTTCACAAACCCAATTCAATCACCTATGATCTACCAAAACCTTTGTATATGATTACAACATTATTCGCACATAGATAATCCTATATCCCATAAAACCTTGATCTACAAAGAGATCTTACATCATATTTATACCAACCTAGGACCTAAACAATTAGGTCATCTACCTAAAAGATAATACAATAGATCTGTTACATAATCCCATAAACCAATAATAAACCAAGTCGGCCTAAGATTGAAAAAACATAATCCAAACAATAAATCCAACTGGTGACGCATCGGGAGTATCAACCAAAATGTTACACAAATTGGTCCATAACCTAGCAGAATAAGACCAGACCTATAATAGGTCACCATAAGACAAATGAAACACCACCGATTAATTGCAACACGAACAAGATAACCATCAACATCCTGATAACCTTCTAGAAACCACACCAACACCACTTATCGGATTCATCAAAAGATCTTCATCAAAGCACTACCGGTAAAACCCTTACCGGTGATCAAAAGGATTACTAGAACAAATGATAGCATCCAGATCATCAAATCCTAAACCCATGGAATGTGATACACATCAGGAACACATGAATAACCAATCCAACCACTCTACTAAAATTTCATAGACAGTAAAACAACTAGTGTTGACATCAATGATAAAACATCAATGAAACACATAATCAATTCCTCCAAATTTCCAACAATCTCCCCCTTTGGCATTGACGGTAACACTAGATGTGAAAAACATCCAAGTGCCAAGAAAATGCCAAACAAGTCTCCCCCAATGGAAGACATCTAACAAACTCTCCAAGAAGATATGACAATGAAGTTCTGAATCAAAAACCAAACCCCCCTTGAGAATGCTATCACACTAAAGCTCTATTTTTCCCATATATCTCTCCCCCTTTGACATCAATGCCAGAAATATGACATAAACATCAAAGAAAAATCTTAAAACCTCTAAACCACACAACTGACTACTCCCCCTGAGTAGTAGCATCAACACATCAATCCAGAATTAATGATAGTACTGATTAATGCATATCGGATTGATGACAATCAACATCACTCAACTCTCTACCAGAGGGGTAGAAACTCCCAATCTATCTCTGAAGTACTCAAATGATTCCTTAGGCAAAGGTTTAGTGAAGATATCTGCAATCTGCTCTTTAGTGTTCACATAAACTAGTCTGACTTCATTTGCTTCCACCTTCTCCTTCAAAAAATTATACTTGATAGAAATGTGCTTAGTCTTAGAATGAAATACCGAATTCTTTGATATATCAATAGTAGCAGCGTTATCACAGTGAATAACTACCATTTCATTACAATCAACCCTTATATCCTTCAACATTTTCTTTATCCATAAAATTTGTGTATAGTTAGTAGCAGCAACAACATACTCAGATTCAACAATAGATAAAGAAGTACATGGTTGCTTCTTGTTGATCCATGAAACAATTTTCTTTCCAAGAAAGAAATCTCCACCAAATGTACTCTTGCGGTCATCAACATCTCCAACCCAATCAACATCTGTATATGCACATAGTGTAAAGTAATCATCTTTAGGATGCCACAAACCATACTCAGTTGTTCCTTGCAAATACCTAAAAATCCTTTTCACTGCACACTCATGATTCTCTCTAGGATCACTCTAATATCTTGATAAAATATAGACATCGTTCATTATATCCGATCTAGTCTAAGTCAGATATAACAAACCTCCAATCATAGATGTGTACCTTGTAGGATTTACCAGAGCTGATAGATCTTTATTTGTCAATTTCTCACTTGTAACCATAGGGGTACCAACCAGTTTAGAATTTTCCATACCAAATTTATTTAACAACTCTCTAGCATACTTAGTTTGACAAATGAAAAGACCTTTATCATTTTGAGTAATCTGCAAACCTAAGAAAAATTTAATCTCCCCAATCATAGACATCTCAAATTCATTCTTCATATTTTCAGAGAATTCCATACATAATTTATCCTCGCCTCCAAAAATGATATCATCAACAAATACTTCAGCAATCAATATGTCATCATTAGTGATCTTATAATATAAGTTATTATTAGCATTACCTTTAGTGAAACCAAGCATCAAAAGATATTTATCCAATCTTGCATACCAAGCTCTAGGGGCTTGTTTCAATCTATATAATGCTTTCCTTAACCTGCAAACCATGTTTTTATCATATGAAAGTGAAAAACCATCAGGTTGCTCAATATAAACTTCCTCTTCAAGATATCCATTCAAAAATGCACATTTAACATCCATCTGATAAACCTTGTATTTCTTATGGGCAGCATGAGCAAGAAATAATCTTGCAGCTTCAATCCTAGCTACTAGAGCAAAAGTCTCATCATAATCAATTACTTCCTTCTGAGAATATCCTTTACATACCAATCTAGCCTTATTCCTCACAACTTGTCCATTCTCATTTAATTTGTTCCTAAAAACCCATTTAGTTCCAATAACATTCTTATTTTTAGGCCAGGGAACTAAAGTCCATGTGTTGTTCTTTTCAATCTGATCTAATTCCTCTTACATAGCTTTCATCCAACATTCATCTTTACAAGCTTCAATAACTGATGTTGGTTCAACTTGATAAATTAAACATACCTCATTAGTTGCCAACCTTCTTCTTGTCATTACTCCTTTGTTCTTGTCTCCAATGATCTAATCTTTTGAATGATTTAACCTTACATACCAAGGTGTCTTCTAACTTTCTGTTTCTCTCCTCTAGTCTTCAGTCACTGTTGATTTTTTTGATACTGCCAGAGTAATTGGTTCAACATTTTGTTCCAGTACGTGCTACCGGTTCAGTTATGATCATCTCCACTTCTCTTTCTCTCTCATAAGTTATGATTTGACCTTTGTACAACTCATCCACCTTGACATTAGTGCTCTCCACAATTATTTGCAATCTATTGTTAGAACATCTATATGCTTTGCTTTCATTAGAATAACCAATAAATATCCCTTCATCACATCTAGGATCAAACTTTCCAATGGAATCATCTCTCTTGATATAGAATTTACTACCAAAGATTCTAAAATACTTAACTGAAGGTGTATGACCAAACCATAACTAATAAGGTGTCTTAAAGGTGTCTTCTTTGATATGAACTTTGTTGAATGTGTATACCACCATTCTTATAGCTTCTCTCCAATAGATATGAGGCAGATTTGCTTCCATCATCACAGTTCTAACTGCATCCAAGATAGTTCATTCTTTCTGTTCATGACACCATTTTGCTGAGGTGTTCAGGGGGCAGACAACTATCTCCTTATCCCATGCTTTTCACAATAACTATTAAATTCACCGGATGTGAATTCACCACCCTGATCTACCTTAAACATTTAATATTCAACCATGTCATTGTCTCAACTTTAGCTTTAAAGATCTTAATATTTTCAAAAGCTTCATATTTTTCCTTCAGAAAAGTAACCCACATCATGCTATAATAGTCATCAATGATTAGCATAAAATATCTATCACCCTGAAAACTCTTTATTCTAGTAGGACCACATAAATCAGTATGAATAAGATCAAGAACATCATTAGATTTATCTTGAATACTCTTAAAAGAAGTTCTGATCTGCTTTCCCAATTGGCATTCCTTACATACTGGATTATAAGGCTTCATAATTTTAGGTATATCTCTAACAGCCTTAGTTGAACTGATCTTTACAATGCAATCAAAATTCACATAACACAACCTCTTATGCCATAGCCAAATCTCATCAACTTGTGCAATCAAACATGTTTTCTCACCGGAGTTCAAATGAAAGATTTTACCTTTAGTTTATGTACTGGTTGCAATCTCCAAACCAGATCTGTTAATGATTTTGCATTTTCCATCCTTGAACTGTAATTGAAATCCCTTATCTGTTGGCATTATGTGAACCGGTATGTGGATATAATGACATTGTATGTTGTCATTGATGTCAATATATTGAAAAGGTGTGAACCAGCATATGTGAGAACCGGTATAACACCGTGAACTGGCATTTGTGCCAAAGTGAAGTGGTGTGTTTGTTCAAGGTGAACTGGCATACGGTTATGGGAACCGGCACATGGAAGTGTTGTATGACTACCTGTTGGTAGTCTCAACTTCAGGATTTCCGGTTGATGTGCTTCAATCTTGTGTGGCTCAACCGGTGACATTGTGTGATGAGTTAGCATTGTAAAGAAGAACAGATCATGTTGCCACGTAAGCCTATGTGTGTGAAGGATCTTGCATGAGGGAGATTGTTTCTATCTACCTCAGGAATGTGCGAAGTCTGTAAAATGGTGATAACGTGTGATGGGTTATCAGCCACCATAAAATCGGTGGAAATGGACGATGGAGAATGTCTTGAGATTGGATCAAGAATGTCGCATTTAATGCAGTGTGCTCAATGGTTAGGATTGATTCATTTGAATTCCTTAACCTAACAGGTTTAGGGTTTAGGGTTTATGCTACCAACCTATCTATTTTCCTATAAGGTCGATGTTGTGTCTTGTTCTGAGGTTGTTGGCAAAAGTTGTGTGTGTGTATCCAAGAGAAGGGATACGTGATTCTTGCCAGACCAAAAGGAGAGAAGTGATACTTGCATAGTGTAAGTGCAAAAGGTGAAGAGGAGCTTAAGCGGATCTACATTGGCATTAAGTGTTGTTACCAAATCATTGTAATACCTGTTGATCTCTAACCACCTCAACAGTTGGAAAATCCCTTAATAGGGTAGCCTTAACCCGCTTGCTAAAAATCCATTAACAGGGTAATTCAAAGCTACTGAGTTCAGAATCCTTTAGCTATTGAGTTCTTGAAATCCTCTAACAAGGTAACCTTTAACAGGGTTTAACCCTTAACCGGGTATTGTAGTCATCCCTTAACCGGGTGATCTCTAACAAGATCGGTTCCTAGCAGAACCTATTGCAATGTCTCTAACCGGACAAGGCTCCTAACAGAGCGGACTTCCAAAGAGTTCAAAAATAGCTTGTGGGTATTCATCCCCACCATGGTTTTTCCCAGTTGGGTTTCCACGTGAAAAATATGTGTGTCATGTGTGATGCTTTTATCTTGCGATGCTTTGCTATTGTTTGTCAAGCATATGATGGTTCTATGTTTTATGCTTGTCAATAAAACATGTTGAACTAGCTATTATTATGATCTGATGATAGATTACCTGTTTATGCATAAGGGTGAAATGGTAGTGTATTCTTGAGTTGAGTGAAAAGCTAAGTGAGTAACCGGTTAATGCTTGTCTCAGACATTCTTAGCTTTACCGGTTGCACTCTGTTTCAAACTGGTGTCTCTGTCTGCCAGTCATTTGAAGTGTCTACTGTCAAACCGGTTTAGGACTGTATATTTGTCTGTACTGATTCACCCCCCCCCTCTCAATACCAGTTTGGTACTATTCGCTCATCATTGAGTTATCATTATCCACCAATTGTCCTACACTCAAAATATTATGCCTTAAACCTTCAAAATAATAAACATTATCAGTATTATGCCTACCATCCAATGATATAGTTTATCTTCCTTTGATCATGCATGCTTTGTCATCTCCATATCTAACCAATCCACCATCAAATTCTTGCAAAGATAAAAAATTTCCTTTTATCTCCAATCATATGATGTGAACAACCACTGTCTATCACCCATTCATCCTTGTCTTCAACTTTAGCAGCAAGGGCCTTTTCCTCATTTTGAATAATAGGTACCAGAGCATCTTCCTTAATAGCCAAAAATACCCCACTACTAGATCCACTAGCCGAATCGTGTGCTAGTTCATCATCAGAAATACTTACACCTTCCTCATCCGCATAGTAACATGATTTGTCTTTGTTTCTCTTGTACTTATGCTTGTTCTGATAATCATGGTTAGGCCTAAAAGATATTTTAGCTCTCTCTTCAAATCTTGAATTCCTCTTAGGACATCTAGATGCAAAATGACCTATCTTATTACATGCAAAACATTTAAAAGGTGATTTTCCTTCATACTTACTTCCAACAGGACCTTTAGGTACTCTTCTAGCAAAGAGGGCTTCCAGTTGCTCAAACTCTTCATCTTCTTTCTTCATTTCATCCAGTTCCTTCACACATAAAGCTTTCCAATCATTCTTACTGGTTGATGATGTAGGTGCATGAAAAGCAGATTCAGCCTTTGTAGCTCCTTGAGGACCAAATTCTTCGAGCTCAAAAGAAAACAATTTTCCAACCGAAGTATCTTAGTTAATAGAAGTGTTAGCCATTGTTCTCAGCTCATTAATTGCAGTAGCCTTCATCTTGTAAGCTGGTGGCAAAGGTCTCCAAAATTTAGAAACAATCTCATCTTTTCTCAGAGATCCACCACAACACTGAATTCCCTTAGCAATTTCATTAACTCTTTCCATGAAAGCAGTAATCCTTTCATCTTCTTCCATCTTCAGGTTCTCATACCTTACCCGGTAACCATCAAGTTTAGCAATTTTAATAGTAGGGTCACCTTCATTCAAAGCTTCTAACTTATCCCATATAGCCTTCACATTAGATTAGTCAGTTAATCCCATAATTTGTTGATCGGATAGATAGCTCAAGAGTGCTTCTCTAGCTCTACAATCATTTTCAATGTCCTTATCCAAGCTTGCCAGAGGAGGATTGCCAGATGACAGATTATGAGGAGTATATCCTTTCTCTATGATCTTCCAAATTTCTTTCCCAATACATCTCAAATGAGTCTCCATCTGAATCTTTCATACTCTATAATTTGTCGAATCAAGCTTAGGGGTTTCTCTCCAGAAAACAGATGCAGTTGAATTATTAGTTGTCATGGGATCTTCCTCAAATGGTTAAGCTTCTGCAAAAGAGGACCAAGATCTGATTCCAATTGTTAGGATAACCGGTGGACAACTAAGAGGGGGGATGAATCAGTTGTCAACAAATTATAAAACTTTAAGCTCACATAACCTTCTACCGAAATGCATAAACCAAATACCAGAATAGCGGATGTAACAGTTAAGCATAAACATACATTACAAAATAATTAACCAACCATCCATAACAGATGACACCAAGATTTGTACGTGGAAAATCCGGTAAAGGGAAAAACCATGGTGGGAAGCCTACCCATAGTCAGATAATACTTTTGCAGGAAGTATGTGATTACAATAAGAGGGGCATGCATATGTAGGAAGCCACACTGCACATCACAAAAGGAGCCTCACTGAATACAAAGAAATATAGACTACAATCTGGAAATAAGAATGAACTGCAAGAATAACATCTCCTATGCCTGAGTACAGTTATGGTTAAGCTCAATACCGAAGGTCTTAAACCTCTTTCACAAACCTAATTCGATCACCTATGATCGACCAAAACCTTTGCATATCATTATTCTCACAAAGATAATCCTATCCCATAAAACCATGATTTACAAAGAGATCTTACATCATATTTATACCAACCCCGAACCTAAACAATTAGGTTGGCTACCTAAAAGATAATACAATAGATTAGTTACATAATCCCACAAACCAATGATAAACCAAGTCATCCTAAGAATGAAAAAACATAATCCAAACAATAAATCTAACTGGTGACACATTGGGAGCATCAACCAACACGTTACACAAACCGGTCCATAACCTAACAGAATAAGACCAGACCTATAATAGGTCGCCATAAGCCAAATGAAACACCACTGATCAACTAGAACATGAACAAGATAACCATCAACATCCTGATAACCTTCTAGAAGCCGCACCAACACCACTTATCGGATTCATCAAAATATCTTCATCAAAGCGCTACTGGTAAAACCCTTACCGGTGACCAAAAGGCTTAATAGAACAAATGATAGCATCCAAATCATCAAATCCCAAACCAAATGAATGTGATACACATCAGGGACACATGAATAACCAATCCAATCTAATACCACAAGCCAAACCAAATTGGAGAATATCGGAGATGGTCTCCAGATCAATATCATAATCCAACCACTCTTCTCGGAAGTCGGTAGACAACATAACAGCTAGTGTTGACGTCAATGACAAAACATCAATGCAACACATAATCAATTCCTCCAAATTGCCAACATAAATGTCTTACCAATCATCGACTACTTTCATGATGCACTGTTCACTTGCCACTTGGAGACTATAGGGCATCTCAGTCGACATCCAATTCAGCTCAGTCCATTGTGTCAGTTTAGACTCAGTCACCGACTAAACACACAGTTGGTACTTATCCTTATACTACCGATCTTCTTACCCTACCGGTCTTTTGAGCCAGACTTTTTTCAGTTCTATTAGTTGGATCATATTAGCCCGGTCATGAAACTTGCCTACCCACAATAGGTATCCAAGGTGAGTCACTATGTCCATCTCTTCTGCACCTTTTTGCATACCGGTAGCCCTATTTACCGGTTGACACTGCTCCTACCTACATACCGGTAGTCTGTAATCTTCAACTATCTCCAACTATTATGCATCAATCTCCTCATACATCCCAGTTGACTACACATCTCCTTGCATATCGGTGATCATGTTCCTTTCTATTGTCCCTTGCTTGCTTACCGGTAGATAATACTTTTGTCTGCATACCAGTAATAGACCTTACTTACGTGCCTGCATACCGGTTGACATAAATGACAATACAATGCCAACACAAAAAAATAGCCAAAATTAAAAAAATTGCACAAAAATCAGAGGTCGAGATCTTGAGTTATGCATCGCCAAAGTTGATCTTCAAAACTCAACTTTCCAAAGAAGAGAAGTCAAGATCCAAAACAATTTTTTTTTCAGCAAATTTAGCTATTGCTAAATTTAGCTATTCTCTAAGTATAGAAGCCTCAACATATTTTAGACCTTCACCAAAAAAAATTCTAGCCTAATATACTTGCTTTTGGTGACCTAGAGACTCTGTTACAGGTTAAGGGAGCTTGGGAAAACCCTTCTATTTGGCTGAGGGTGCTAATAAATCCCCGTTTTCTATTTTTGAGATCTATGTTGGCTTAGATTTGTTGTTTTTGTCAGCTTGGTTTGTATTGGTTTTCTTTAGTGGCTTGATTGGCATAGGTTTGGTTATGGTTGCTCTATTTTGCAGCCTCTTGTGCCACAAGTTTTGTAATGTTTAATCCTTCTTGTATGAGTGTGTCTTTGTTGTTGTTTGTCTTTGATAAATCTGTCTGCAGTGTCCCTTTGTTGGTTTCAGATCTGTGAAAAATCGAAGGGTTTTAGGTACCTTCAAAACTTGTTGTACAAGGTTTCTTGTCCCCTCAAAACCTATTTACCCTAATCAAAAACTCAAGGAAATTTGTGCTATTGTTCCAAATCAAGGAGCTTGTGATGTTTAGAAGCTATTCTAATAATTAGATGGTTAGTTGTACAGAGATGACCAATAATTAAATTTAGCAACAATGTGAAACTAATCTAACATGTTCATTAAATTTAAATATATTTATATAATTACTCAAGTCAACAATGAATTTATCTTTTCAAGCATTAGATTTTACCATTACATTAGCAATTTACAAGTTCTAGGTGCTACTTAGACTGACTTGACCTAGTTAATCCACTTCACTTATTGTACCCCACCTAGTTATAAAATAAGTCATTTTTCCTCTCAATTATATTTAAATATATATTATTTAATTATCCTATTTTAAATCTCACATGGCTAAAATAATTAGATTGAGGCTATATTAGCTCCACCAAATTTCAATAATGAAAAAGCCACTAAATATACTTATCCCCCATATTCTTATGGTTGAAAAAACTTACTATTTTAAGTAGATGCAATCCTAACCCTTCATTTTCAAACAAACTCCATTATGACCCTTCATCCTCTCCTCAATCCTTGTAAATTCATTTCATTTGTTCTCTACTATTGATCTTCTCATCATATTGTTGGAAGTGAAATCACTCTAAGAGGGGGGGTGAATCAGAGTGAATGAATTTTGACTCAACAAACACTTTAAAAAATTGTTTATCTTTGACAACCTTGTTTAACAATTTGAGACTGATCAGTGACAGTGAATCTGCAAGCCAAGAATTTGAACCAATGTGACTTAACCACTTAACAACCAAACTGTTATTAAAGCATGTAAATATGATCATTCAATTATCAAGATGAATAATCTTTTTGATGCTTTAAAATAGGAATGACTTTGTCTTTTCAACAAGTTTAAATTGTGTATTGCGGAGATAACAACTTGTAAACAAAATAAGAACTCAAGGACAACAATGTATAACATTTAATAACAAATGAACTGAAATATCAGAGCATCATCTAATGGAACACATTAAGAGACAAAATAGACACATAACACCATGAATTTTATGAGTGGAAAACCCTCTTGGGGTAGAAAAACCACTCGGTAAAAGTTTCTTTCTATTATCTCAAAGAGCACCAACTCTGTACATAATAATTTTGAAGCACCAACCCATGTTCCTCATGCAAAGTATATGTCTCTGATTACAAACACTCATAACCTTATAACTACACTATGTATGTGCAATTACAAAATTATCAATGACTTTATAAGTTTTGCATAATGATGTTCAATGATTCTAATTACAAGGTACTATTAATACTGTACATGAATGTCTCTCATAAATATTTGTAACAATATCAGAGAATCACAAACAAAATCTCATAAAAACTCTGTTATGAAAACCAGAGTAACCAATGAATCTCAAGTATCAACAAAATAATGCTCTGAAGAATTCTCTGAAAATATCCAACCTCCAACATTCTCAATGATGTGTCTTTTAATATCAAATGAAATGTCTCTATGTCTCCAATGTATACCCTCAAGTTATGGTATCTTAACCCTAGTTAGGGTTTGTAAAAGAACATTGTTGCAAAAAACTAAAACAAATTTTACTTTTACAAAAAAATAACTTTTACAATATGTCATTTTACTGAAAAATGAAATCAAAATGTAAGATAATCTTCCATGTATTCAAACAATACAAAACTTGTTTCCTTTTCCCCAAAGGTTGAAGTAAAAACTAGCAATGAAAAACTTCAATTTTCATTTTCTATCTCTCCCTTTTTATACTTTGATTTTGAACCCGAAAATAAAAAGAAGCAAAACCCTTTTTTTTTTCAAAGAGAGAAACTGAACTGAATAAATCCTTTCACTCTTATACTAACCAACTTCAAATGTGTTATCGTGAAAATGAAATAATAATACCTATGAAAATTCAAAGGTAAAACCTGTAGGTTAAAATGCCTTGAAATCTACCAAAGATCCCAACAAAATCGGTCATGAAACTCACCAATGAAATCTGCATTGTACGAAAATCATCATATTCGAAACCCACAAGAAATAACTGAACACAAAGTGCCTTGTAACCAAATCTAGCTCAAGCATGGCGATGGACTATATGTAGGGTTTCAAAGTGAGCAAACATAATGTGTTTTTTCCCTATTCATAATAACTCGATTCCCAAATGCAAGTGAAATGACTTTTTAAATCCGTGAGTCAAACACATAACTCCAAGCAAAATCATTTCCATGTCATCATAGTATGCCAAGTCAACAAAGTGACCCATCAAAGCATAATCATATTGGTCAAGCCAAGCATGTCATTTTGACACTTGATTAATATGTCATGCCCAAGATATTAAGTGAGTATTCACTTAAGTGTGTCGGCTAGTGACATTGTTAGCACTTTATATTGGCATTGTGTTGTCATTGATGTCAACCAGAATAGAATGTTACCAGTACAACAAGACAACTGGTATGGGAGAATAGTTGATATGCTATCAGTGTTATCAATTGGTAGTGTGGACAGTGAAGCCAACAGGTAAGCAATTTGGAGTAACCAGTTTACATGTCAGTATTGGGAAGAAGGAACCGGTTAGTGAGTATGCATGTAGAGGAGTGATTGGTGAGTGATGTGAATCGGCAAGCATGTGACCGGTAGAGCTTACTATAGTATGAACTAATGAAGGGTTAGAAGTGCAACCAATATGCTAGTACGTTGTCAACTAGTAGGACTCCCAATGAATAAAGAGAAGGTTGACAGAAAGTGTGTTGCTTTAGTGAGAAAAAATGACATATGGAAAAGGTATTGGGATATATCTCAGGTTGAAGATGTATCTTCTCCTTAGTGAAGTCACATCATTACCAACAGGTGACATAGATCCTCCTCCATTAGTGTTTAGCAGTTGAAGTGTAGTTGTCTATTCTTCCCACCGGTAAGTGGTATTACCTTGCTTATCTCACAGCATACATGGCATACATCATGACTCTCCAGGATAAGATAGTCAAAGTAAGAAAAGGCAAGTGATTGGATGCATAGACCAAATGACCAAAGTGGAAGATGAGGAAGCCTCCAGAGGTTGAGATCTGAGATATACACCGGATCAGCATGTGAAGTCAAGATGTGTTGCAGGGACAGAGAAGGAAGAGCTGAGACAATGTGTTTGCCATCTTGGCAAATCAGTTGAGAGGAGAACCGATCAGATGAAGATGAATCTCTACAGTTGCACACTTGGAGTTACCGAGGTTTAGATGGAGATTGTTTTTGCCACCGATGGAGATTGTTAGAGTACTATTTTATTAGCTAATAATTATTTATTTAATTATTAGTCTATTATACTCTATGCTTAAACTAAACTTAGGAATCTTATAATTCTTTAGGGTTTTCACCTTTAGGGTTTCGAGTATCCTCTTATAAGGATTCTCTCTTTGTATTTTCATAACAATTATAATTATTGAATTGCATTCTTATTGCAAAATCAATATGACTCCTCTTTTCTGGATCTCTAAATTTTGGCCTCCATGGCTTTTTTGCTTCTCTCCTTCTATAACAAGTTTGCATGCAGGTGATCTTTGGGAGCTAACTCCAATAGAGATGGTTGGAGGTTGATAGCAAGAAGTCATCAAGAGTCCCAACTGGTAAACAAGGATACTGGCATACAACTAAGTGAACAAAGAGACAAAAGTGAAGTGCTCTCAATCTGATGAAGGTACACATGGTGAGTCATCCTAGATAGCTGCTGAGGACCGACATGGTTGATGATTGATAAAATGTGATTCACCAGCAAGACAGAGAAGGCATGAAGGTTAACCGGTTAGGTCTAACTAGTAAGGAAAGATATACCGGTAGGGTTAGAGTGTCGATAGGCAAAGATGGACCAGTAGTGTGAAGCATACACCGGTTGTGTGCTATTGGTCGGTGAACAAGTCAGACCGACATAGTGAGCCAAGGTGGATGCCGACAAAGGTGCCACGTGGAGTTGAAGTTGCATGCATGCATAGGTCAGTGTAGTGTGTCGGTGAGGTTGGTGATTGATCCAGCATTTAATGGCAACTATGAAGCTCGAGGTATGATGGTAGAGGTTTGTGGCTCGAGATCAAGCGAACAAGCAAAGATCTAGGATAGACTGATCTAGTAGATCAAAGTGGGTGAAGGAAACCACATCATGCACATGATTGACAAGATAGAAAGCCAAAAATCATGCTACAGACAACTAAAATTAGAAGATGTGCATTAAAAGGTAAACATAATGGTGATATTGATTGAAGAGTTGCAGATCATTAATCAAGGAGATGAGATCTGATTGGATATGATACACTATGATGATTAGAGAAGAGATTTGATGTGGATTCAGTGCATGGTAGAAACCCTAGCGCACCAAAGTTCAAACTCACGTTTAGGTGGGAAAGTTTGGATATAAGTATGCGGACCAAAGATGAAAATATGTTGATGCATCATGGAAGAGTGATGTCGAGGAAGTGGAACCAAGAGGATAATTAGGTGGTGAAGTTCATTGAAGATCATAGTGATTGAATGAGAGTATGGTTAAATTGGTAAGAAGGTTTAACTGTGAGTCAAACCGGTAAAGTCTGTTGGCATTTTGAGTTTGTTGGCATTTTGCATAGAGATTGCATTAATGATATGTCATTGATGTCAATTGAACCGGTAACGGTATTCATGTTATTGTTGATATTGTTTTTTTTTATATTGGCTAGTAACTGGTAAGAAGAGATTTGTGGAAGATGTTGTAAACTGGTATGTTAAGTTTGTGAGTTGAACTGGTAAACCGGTGTAAAGGGTTAAACATTGCTATGCAATGTAACCGGTAAACCCTATCAGCTGTTAAACCCTAATCGATCAAGTTTGTTGGTTTATTATCTAATGACCAGTAATGATGGTGACACGTGTGATCATTGTATGAGGATAAGTTCAAATTGTTTTGGCATGTTTGTTTATTGTCTAGGGAAGGAGCAAAGTGGATTGCATCTAATGCACAGCACATGATGAGTTACAAAGTCCGATGGAGCAGTGATCATGGAGCAGTTAGAATTTTCTTGAATAATGTGAAGAGATTGTCATGATTTCTAATAGTCAAGATTGTACCAACTTGTTTGTAATCTCGATGATGAGAATTAGGTTTTTGTTGTGTTATCGACCTAATTGATTTATATTTAAGGTTGATGAAGTTGTTTGTAAAGTTTGTTGGCAAGATTGGCAGAAACCTGTGGAGTGTGTTGTTGCCTAACCAGTGAATGGATCTGCACTTTGAGTGAAGGAAGATTGAAGCTTAAAAGGATATGATCAAGTAAATGTAGTGCTATTCAGACATATCGTCTCACCATTATTTTTACCTATTTGGTTTTTCCACGTATAAACATTTGTGTCAAGTGGTGAATGTTTTTGTGGTTATGATCTTATTTGTTCATTTGATTAACTTCTGATAAGGCATGATAACTAGAATCATTGAGAGATGAATATGTTGAGTTATGATTAAGCATTGTTGATATTTACAAGATTGAAGTTGTTTACTGTTAAGTTGTCATAACAGTCAAATCAGTTGATGTCAAGTATTCTTATGAATATTGATCTTGACTGAGATATGTTTACTTTGTGTGATTGAATTTGAGTTTGGGAACTTTGTATCATTTTTTCAGTATACTAATTCACCCCCCCCCCTCTCAGTATTCTACCGGATACTTATCCTTTCATCATACCATCAAAGTCCAAAGTAATCGGTAAAGCAGCAAGATAGAATAAGTGCAGAGGGGAACCAATGGTGTTCAAGCCAGCAAGAAGGCAGTTCAAAGTGAAGCAGCTATATGCGTGTGTGGAAGAAAAGATCTGGTAGGTAAAGAGAAGAGAAGGGATAAACTGGTGAGCAGAGTAACCGGCAGCAAGTGTATGATCTAACTGTTCATCCAATAGATAGAGGTAGAACCAGTGTGTCAGCAACAATAGGTGAAGGTGAGTAGAGAGAAAGAGAGAGATAGAAGGAAGACTAGGAGTCAACCGATAAGGCAGAGGAGGAGTAAAACTGGTAGGGTGGAGTGTATGTAGTGGTTACAAGATTCAATTGTATCTAGGGTTACTACTATTTTATTAATTTATTATATATTATATTCACTGATTTGGAGCTCTGTGTAGGGGTTGGTGCCCTAAATCAGGAGTGGTTCTCCTTGGTTTGGTGTCCTAAATGTTGTAACCAATGTTTCATTGTGAGGCTAGATTGGAGCAGTAGACTCCAACATCATTTCTCATCGAGGTTTTTCCAATCTTGGGTTTTCCTTGTATATACCGGTGTTATGTGATGTACATTTGTGTGTGCTTGCATTGAGATATCTTTCCTTATCTTACCGGTAGGCTAACTTGGCATTAGGATTGATAGCCAGTAATTACTCTTAGTATTAAGAGGTTAAGAAATTGGAAACCATTGATTGAACCCCCCCCCCCCCCGCTCTCAGTGGCATCTTGTGTTCAACACTTTAAACATCAAACTTTAGAAGCCGACAAGCACTTGTTTATAGTGCTTTTTTTAAAAAGTGATAATGTTATTGCCCATGCACCATGGTGTGCTAACTAAATAAAAACCAAAGTATGCCATATAAGCTGTGAATTACCATGTGTCAATGCCAATGTATGAATCAATACCAAATCACCATGTGATACCAACAAGTATTGTACGCAATGTCTAAATGAATTGACATATATGGATCACTGTATAATAAAGTCAATATCAAAATAAGCACCAAGTATCCAATCATGAGGTCCAATTTATAATATGATATCAAATAAGATCACCAAAGCCACTATGAGTGCTATCAACATATTATAAACAACTGTCGCAAAAACCAACTAAAGCAGCATAATAAAATGTCATATACCTAAACCATTTGCCATATAATTATGTGATGATGTGAACTAGTGAACCTATACCGTGACTAGTTTATCAGGTAACTCTGCACATGACTCAAATATTCAGTAACCATATGAAAAACACATCTCAGGATGAACCAGAATCAATTTACTATGAACCATGACAAGTCATAAACATCCCAATACCAATACAATGAGTCTTTTTTGTCATCAAGGAAAACACACGACAGAGGGTCAAAAAACTCCCCCTTTGTGCTTGATGGCAAAAAACAAGCCATCATATGTTCTAAAATGCTAGAAATTGAATGAATAAATGATGCTCATCTCCCCCTTTTTGTCTCAAGGACAAATGGAAACAAATAGAAAACATGGTGAAGTCATGAAAAAGATAATGTTGTTGAATGTGACAAGTAGTAGAAATTATCCAAGTGAAGCAGCAAAATGTTGCTTTTGGAGAGCGAAGCTCCCCCTAAACCTGAGCATGAAAAGTAAGCAACAACAGATTGAGAGATAACTCCCAAACGGTCTCTGAGCCTTTCTCAACCTGTAAACATGATCTAGTTTATCTATAGATACAAAGCCTTTTGGTTGTTCCATATACACTTCTTCATCAAGATAGCCATTGAGAAAAGTAGTTTTAACATCCATTTGGTAAACTTTAAAAATTTGTAGCAAGAATAAGCTAGGAATATTCTGATTGACTCTAATCTATCCACATGTGCATATGTTTCACCAAAATTAACATCTTCTTGTTGTGCATTCCCCTTGCAAATAAAATATGCCTTGTTTCTAATAACATTTCCAAATTCATCAAGTTTATTTCTAAACAACCATTTTCCTCCTATAACATTTTTATCATTTGGTCTAGGCACTAGTTCCCAAGCTTTGTTTTTCTCTATCTGACCAATTTCATCTTTCATTGCATTCAACCAGCAATCATCAATTAATGATTCAAAAACAGATTTAGGTTCAAAATTAGTTACTAGGCAATAATGTTCAGCCATTTGAGCTTGCTCATTAGCTCTTGCTCTACTTCTGGTAAGAACCCCTGCATCCTTATCACCAATGATTTGATGTTGCAGATGGTTCTTGATGACAGCTTTGGAGGGTGTCTTTGCAGATGTAACTGCTTTGGGACTTGAACCAACCTTCTCATTTGATGCATCTGCTTCATCAGATTTGAGAGTTTTATCAAGTCCCATTGGAGTGTTCTCCTCAACATCCTGCAAATTATCACCTAGAAGCAACTGCTCATCAAATCTTACATTAACCGTTTCAACAATTTTATTCAACCTATTATTGAAACATATATAAGCTTTGCTATGAGTGGAATATCCAAGAAAGACACCCCCATCAATTTTAGTATCAAAGCTTCTTAGATTTTCTTCATCTCTCTTAATGTACCATTTGCATCCAAAAATCTTGAAATATTTAATAGAAGTAGCCTTACCATACCAGAGTTCATAAGGAGTGAAGGTAGATTTTACCCTAATTTGCACATGGTTCATAATATAAATAGTTGTGTGAACAACCTCTTTCCAATACCTATCAGGCAAATTTGCATCATTAAGCATTGTATGAGTCATCTCCTTATTCTTTCATTCAACCACCCCATTTTGCTAAGGTGTTTGGGCAACAACATATTGCCTTTTCATTCCATGTTTTTCACAATACTCTACAAATTCTTATGATGTGAACTCACCACCCTTATCAAATCTTAAGAATTTTAATTTCAAAACAGATCCACGTTCTACCATCTTTCTGAATACTTTAAATCTATCAAAGGCTTCAAATTTGTGCTTAAGAAAAGTGACCCATACCATTCTAGTATAGTCATCAACAAAAAGAATGAAATATTTCTCACCATTGATTGATTGTGTCCTTGTGTCCTTGTGTCCTTGTAGGACCACATAAATCTATATGCACAAGTTGCAATGGTTTTGTGGAAGAATGTTCTTTAGGTTTGAAAGACACCTTTGTCAGTTTTCCCTTTAGACACTCTTTACATATTGTATTTGTTGGTTTACTTAGGATAGGCAGACCTGTAACATTTTGGTTATTGTTGATGCGAACCAAGTTGTCAAAATTTACATGTCCCAAGCGTTTATGTCACAACCAATTTTCCTCAACTTGCCCCATGAGACACATGTCCTGGTGTAAATAAATATTCATCATGGATATTATTACACTTTACTTAAGTTAACTTAAGATAATGCATCTCTTCGTAGTTTGGATTTGAGAAACTTAGTGAAGTGTGCACATAGGGATATAGCTTGTAGGAGAAATTCCACCTTTTGTGGTCTTATTTTGCTGTTACACTCCACATTCGGTGGGTCATCCACCTCTTGTGGAATATTCTATTATTTCTCCTACCTACCCCTAGTATTTATTACCTACCCTTGTTTCTCATTGAGCCACATGTCATGATTGTGTGCTCGTACATCCATTTGGCCTTGCCTATATAAGCAAGCCCATATTCATTGTATTGGTTAATCCAATTGATCATTTGCATATTGATGAGAATATAGTTTTTCTTGTCATTCTTTTGTCTCTCTTTTATACTTTTCATTGTGCCCTTGATCTTGGCAAAATCTCACATGGTATCAGAGCCATTGGGGCTTCATTGATTGGTTTTTGGAGACATCATGAAAGGCTTCTATATTTGGATCTGAGGAACTGCACTTTTTGGAGGCATCTTAGAGTGTTTTCGACATCACCATTGTGTCTGGAAGGTCATTTCCATAAAAATCAAGTATAAACTCGACCTATTTTGGCAAAAATCGAATTTTGGGTGTTGGAGGAATTTTTTGCCCAATTTGGGCAATACGGTATGAAATTTTCAGATATCAAAAAAAAAAAAAAAATTCTGAAATTTTTTTTTCTAGCTTTTGAAAAGAATTTTTTTTGAAAAAAAAAAAAAGAGTTGTTTGGGTGTCCGTAGACCCCCCCTCTGCCCCCACCGTACTCGCAGGTTGCAAGTTGTCAGCCACCGACAGCTCTCTGCTCCACCACCAGCAGCCCCCTCGGGCGGTCTCCGCAGCCTCCTCCAGAGGTCGCAGCAGCCCCGCCAACCCTCCGGCCACCGCGACCCTGACGGTCGCAATAGCCCCGTCAGCCCCTTCGACTCCCGCCAGCTGCCGCCGCTCCGGCCGCCACTATCGGGCCCCAGCCCTCCGTCGTCGGCCCTTATGCCATCTTCCGTCAGCCGCCGGCTGACTTCTAGCCACCACCAACTAGACAGTCAGTGACCACTGACAGGGCCCACCGACAGTCACCACGTCAGCACTGGCCCAGTCACCTGCCACGTCACCCGCAGGTGCCCAGTCAGTGCCATAGTTAGTATTTTTTGCACAGTCAGCATTTTTTGAAAATCTTTTAGATCCCTCTCCATTGAGCAGTTTGGATTTTTGAGTCAACTTTGGAGGCTCATAACTTGCTCGATTTTGCTCCTTTTTTTGTGCAATTTTTTTTATTTGTGCTAATTTTTCATGCTCTTTGCAGTGGTGTGGTTATTTTTTGATTTTGGTGTACAGGTTTTTCAGAATTGTCAGATTCTCTTAGTTGTACCTGTCCAATCCTCAATTTTTCAACTTCAAAGGCTTCGTTTGAGCTCATACGACCTCCTTTTTAGGTGCCATTTTTTTTTAAAGTGCATATTTTTTTGTCTACTTTCATAATCTATGATCATATTTCAGAGATTTTGAGTGGAAATTGTACTTTCAGATATTGGTCTTATTTGGCCTATTTGGTACTTGTAAATTGCTTGGATCTTAGTTTATATCTCTTGCATTATTAGTTTGAGTCTCTTTTGGCCTTATTGAGGCAGTTTTAAAGTTGAAATCAGAAGTCCACTTTGCCATTTTTTGCAAGTGGCCCATTGTACACGCACTAAGTATAAAGTGCCAAATCATCATTTTTTTGGGGGGGGGGGCTCTTTGATTGAGTGAATTTGGGGGGGTGTCTTGTGTGATTGTGCCTCTCTTTCCTTGTGCTCTTTCATTTTTTGTTTCAATGAGTCCTCATAAATTTCCACCTTTAACTCCACATAATTATGCATCATGGAAAATTAAAGTATGGAGCAAATTAATGGAAAAAGGTCTCATGCATTACATAGATGGAACTATAACAGCAGCACCTGATCCTAAGGTTGATCCTAATGCTCAGTTAGAATGGCTCACTAAGAATTGCATGGCTCTTGGAACTTTGCGTAAGTATGTATTAGATGACCTCATTTTTCACATTGAGAAGTGTACTACAATCAAAGAGGCTTGGGATATGTTTCAAAAATTGTATGGTCAAGTTGATGAAATCAGAGGTTACAAGATTGACAATGAGCTTACCAACTTAGATCTCAAGAATTTTGATACAATCCAAGATTATGTCACCAAATCAAATGAGCTAAGAGCAAAGCTTAAGGATTGTGGAATAGACAAAAAGGATGCTCAGTTGATATTCAACTTGTTGGACAAGCTTGCACCAGAATAGGTAGTGTGTCTAGCTTCCAAACTCATCATTTGACAGTGGGGAGTTCCTACATTATACCTTCATTTGATGCTTTCACATAAATGTTGATATTGGAACAATCTAAGTTGTTGAACATGGGGCTTCTCAAGTCTTCAAAGTCCAAGGCTTTGGTGGCTAATCAATGGAGTCAAGGGAGTCAAGGCAAAGATTCCAACATGAAGAAGAAGCAATCTAAGTCAAAGCCACAGCAGGAAAAAGGGCAATCATCCTCTCCATCACAAGGCAATTTTTCATCCTCTTCCAAGAAGGGTACTCCACCTAAGAAGGATAAACCAACTTGTGCTTATTGCAAGAAGTATGGTCATGATGAGCATCAATGCCACACCAAGCAAGTTGATGAGTTGAAAAATATTCTTAAGAAAAACAACATCAACTTGCCATCCGCCTACACAAAGAAAGATTCATCTCCTTCCTCTTCCTCATAGTCTAAGGGAAAAGGGCAAGCATTTGTGGCTACAACAAGTTCTTCACAACAATGGATACTTGACTCGGGTGCCTCTTATCACATGGGTTCTACAAAGGAGCAGTTTTCTTCATTGGAGCCATCTAAGGTACCTCACATTTACATAGGTGATGATACATAAGTAGAGGTTGAAGGGAAAGGTTCAGTTGACATGGATGATGGAACATTTGAGAATGTTCTCTATGTTCCTAACTTGTCTACCAACCTTCACTCTATCTACCAAATCACTCACTATGGGAATGGGAAAAAGGTTGAGTTTACACCAGATTCAGTTGTGGTAAAGGAACTTGATGATGATGCCTTGGTAGCAGTGGGACAAGTCAATGACAACTCAAGGCTTTATTCATTCTCCCACTTTGTGCCAAGTTCTCCTTCTAGGGCCTTGCTTACTCATTCAAATTCAAAAAGTAAGTTATGGCATGAGCAGTTTGGTCACCTCAACTACCGCTATCTTCAGCAGCTCAGCACTAAAGACATGGTCACAGGTCTACCTCAAATCAATTTTTTAGAGGGTGTATGTTTAGGTTGTTCCTTGGGAAAACATCCCAAGGAGAAGTTTGATAAGGGGAAATCTTGGAGAGCTTTGGGAGTTATTCAACTTGTTCACAACAATGTAGCAGGTTCATTTCTAGCACCTTCATTTAGCAAGGCCCGCTATGTCCTCACCTTCATTGATGACTAGTCCCACTTCACTTGGGCCTACTTTCTCATTCATAAGAATGAAGTATTTGACAGATTTTAGGACTTCAAGACTCGTGTGGAGAAGCAATCCAGGAAACTGGTCAAGATTCTTCGTACAAATAATGGAAGGAAATATGTGAACAAAAGACTTGAGGATTTTTGTACATTTGAGGGGATTTATCTTCAACATTCTATTGCATACACTCCAAAATAGAACAGAGTTACAGAACGCATGAATAGAACTCTCAAAGAAATGGCTAGTTGTATGATACATGCATGTTCTCTTGATCCCGCCTTTTGGGTAGAGGCTATTAGTTGTGCCACACACATCCAGAATCGGGTTCCTCACAAAGCTTTGCAAGGTATTACTCCTTTTGAAGCTTGGGCTGGTAGGAAACTGATTGTGAGACATTTCAGAGTCATTGGGTGTCCAGCATGGGCTCGCATACCTCCGTAGAAATGCAAGGCATTGGAACCTTAGAGTAGGCCTTGCATATTTGTTGGATATCTTGAGGGTGTTAAGGCATATAGATTGATGGATCCTGAGACACATGAGGTGTTCATTGAGAGGAGTGTTCACTTTGAGGAAATCTCTCCTAGCTTAGCCTCTCTACCTCCTCCACCTTCCTCCATTGTGGATAGTGATGCTAGTGATTCAGATGATGAGACTCCTTCAACTCTGACTCACAAGGTTACACCTCTGCAAGGTCCACTTACAGTTGAGGAGCCTCTCCACCTCCACCTAGACCTCATTGGGCTCGATAGACACTTGAGTCTGTAGGTTCTCTTGTTGGGGATCCTTCAGATACATAGAGGACTCGATCACATCATCAAGATCTTCCACATGCATTCATTGCTACCGCTTCTGATCCATAGACATTTCAGGAAGCATCAGGGGTTCCTGAGTGGGACCAAGCTATGGAGGAAGAGTATAGTTCCTTGATGAGGAACAACACATGGGATTTAGTCCATCTCCCTAAGGGGAGAAAGATGGTTCAATGTAAGTGGATCTATCAAACCAAGTTTGCAGCGGATGGTAGTGTGGTTAAGTATAAGGCTCGGCTTGTTGCGAAAGGTTTCTCTCAAGTTCCAGGTGTTGACTATACTGAGACCTTTGCGCATGTAGCCAAGATGAACTCCATTCGCTTGACACTTGCTATTGTTGCAGCTCATGGTTGGGTTGTACATCAGAAGGATGTGAAGAGTTCTTTTCTTCATGGGGATCTTGATGAGGAGATTTATATGGAGTAGCCATAGGGTTTCATCCAGGATACTTCCTTGTTTGCAGACTAAGGAAGTCTCTCTATGGCCTCAAGCAGGCCCCCAGGGCTTGGTACGCCAGGATGAATTCCTTTCTTCTCTCAGCAGGGTTCACTAGGTGTCATTCCGATTTGAATGTCTACATTTTGTGACAAGATGACTCTCACTTGATACTTGTGCTCTATGTTGATGATTTGATCATTACAGGGAGCATCGCATCCATCATTAGCAGGGTCAAATCTGCTTTGCATGACAGATTTGCTATGACTGTCTTGGGTCTTTTGCACTACTTTCTCGGGATAGAGATTTCACAGTCACCTTCCGGGATTACACTATCACAGCCCAAGTATGCTCTTGATCTACTTGCACACTTTCATATGGATGATTGTAAGCCTTCCCTGACTCCCTTCCTTTTGGGAGTCAAGCTTGAGGCTCAGTGTTCTTCTCCACTAGTTGATGCCACATTGTATCGTAATCTTGTGGGTAGTCTCGTCTACTTGACTCATACACGCCTTGATATTTCATTTGCGGTTGGCATGGTTTCCCGCTTCATGCAGGAACCACATGAACTACATTGGAAAGCCACCAAACTCATCCTTCATTACATCCAGGGTACACATCACTATGGGATTCCCTATGCAGCAGACACAGGACTTCGATTGGGCTGGCGATCTTGATGATTGTAAGTCTACTTCAGGTTACCTTTTTCACCTTGGTTCAGGCCCCATTTGTTGGCAGAGCAAGAAGCAGCATGCTATTGCTCTTTCTTTGACTGAGGCTGAGTATCAAGGAGTTGTTAACACAACGACTGAGACCATTTGGCTTCAGTAGATTCTCATAGAGTTTGGGTTCACCACTCCACGACCGACAATTCTACATTGCGACAATCAAAGTGCTATTGTAATCTCAAAGAACCCGGTCCAGCACCAGTGGACCAAACACATCGAGATCCATATGCACTATATCTGCAAGCTGATTCAGGAGTAGGTCATTGACTTGCAATATTGTCCTACAGCGAAGCAAGTTGCAAACATATTCACCAAACCTTTCACCGAGAGTACGTTCCAGCAGTTGCGAGCTCTCTTCGGGGTGTGGGATGTCTCATTAGGGGGGTTTAGCTAAATTCTCCTTCCTCTCTTATGGGGGGGGACTTTTTCCTCTTTGAGGTTTTTTCCTTCTTCTTTGAGAGTCTTTTGTACATTCATCTCTCTTTTGGGGGGGCATTTTTTCCCACTGGGTTTTCTCCCTTTCTCCGTTTGTGAGAGATTGCATTGCATAGTTTTGTTTGCATTTACATTTTGTACAAGGGTACCTATCATGGCCTAGTAGCTGGGACCCATCTTGCATTATTGACTTGAGTCTTCATTCCCCTAAGTTGCACTTAAGGGGGGGTGTTGGTGTAAATAAATATTCATCATGGATATTATTACACTTTACTTAAGTTAACTTAGGATAATGCATCTCTTTGTAGTTTGGATTTGAGACATTTAGGGAAGTGTGTACATAGGGATATAGCTTGTAGGAGAAATTCCACCTTTTGTGGTCTTATTTTGCTATTACACTCCACATTCGGTGGGTTATCCACCTCTTATGGAATATTATATTATTTCTCCTACCTACCCCTAGTATTTATTACCTACTCTTGTTTCTCATTGAGCCACATGTCATGATTGTGTGCTCGTACATCCATATGGCCTTGCCTATATAAGCAGGCCCATATTCATTGTATTGGTTATTCTAGTTGATCATTTGCACATTGATGAGAATACAGTTGTTCTTGTCATTCTTTTTTCTCTCTTTTATACTTTTCATTGCGCCCTTGATCTTGGCAAAATCTCACAATATGCCTTCAATATTTTTAGATTTAGTAGAGTCAAGCAAGTTATAAATATTGCCAATAGTTCTTAATCCAGGAGCTATTGTCTTTCCAAAGCTTATTTTAATATCACAACCTTGATAATTGAAGGACACATTGTATCCACTATCACAGATTTGACTAACACTTGGAAGTTTGTGTTTTAAACCTTCAACATAATATACATCATAAATTGGAGTGACATCATTCAAAATTAATGTGCCTTTACCTCTAATGTGAATACCTGAATTGTCAACAAAATTCACGAAGCCTCCATCATAATCTTCCAAATGAAGGAACTTATCTTTATCTCCTATCATATGGTGTGAACATCCACTGTCCAACACCCACATTGCTCTCTTATTAGAAAGAAGTGCAGTTTGCACTAGCATTGATTTCTCTATGCTAGGTACAAACTTAGGTTTCCACACTTTTTCAACATTTAGCTTTGATTTGCACTAATTAGAAGTATGTCCAAAAGTATTACACTTGAAACACTTCAATGTGCTTGGAAAACCATAGGATTGTTTGTGTCCAAGCATAGGTGTTCTATGCGTGAAGATTTTGCAAGTGCTAACCTTGTAGCCAAACTTGTTGCAATAAAAACAATAGCCACTAAAGAAGCCAAAACTAAATGGTATTCTGTTATGAACATAGGGTTGTCTGTCTGTTGGCTTAAAATTTTTCTTTGATGTTTTTGTTCTTTCAAAACCTACACCAATTAAATCCTTGTGTTATTTTTGTTTGCTAAGTATCTCATTTAGATGTGTTGTACCTTCATACTGTTCAACTTGTTTTTGCAAAGAACTGGCTTGCTATTCTAAAGTGTGAATTTTCTTGTCACTATCAGCAAGCAAAGTTTTCAAATTTTCAACTGTCTGCTTTGAATGATTTAATTCAACTTGTAAAATTTGAATAGTACTTTCATGTGTAGCCACTAATTTTTTAAGCCTTTTTACTTCCTGAAGAACACAAAGAAGTTCTCCTTCTAGATCTATTTCACAATTTTCAAGATCAGATAATTTTTCTGCATTGCTAGATTTAGTCTTTTTAGGAAGTTCAATTTCAATCATAAAATGTGCCTCATCGCCTTCACAAGGTGAATCCTCTGATTCATCTTCAGAATCTTCTTTAGTAAAGAGATTCTTCTTTTTCTTCAAAGTGTTAAACTTCTTTTTAGGATTCCAATTTTTCTTTTGTAAAGTTTTTCAGGTTTATCTTCTTCACTGTTTTGATCAACAAAAGGACCTTGAGCAGAAAAATGTATAGCTTTGCCACAATTGAAGTACTTGAAGGGTAATTTGCCCTTATACGTCATTTTCAATTTTCTAACTAGCAATGCTTCTATAGTATCTAAAAGTTCAAAATCACTGTCAGGTTCTTCTTTCTTCTCAGCTTTGAAAGAAGACTCTTTAGAAGTGGAAGGATTGCTACCAATCCTCATTTCATAAGCTGTGAGTATGCCTTACAAGTTATCAAGAGCCATAGTAGAAAAGCTCTTCTTTTATTCTAAGGTTGAAACCTTAGTCTCAAATTTAGGCAACAAGGTTCTAATAACCTTTCTTACTACATCTTGTTCATTAAATCTTTCACCAAGACCCCTACGAGAATTAATAACTTCATCAATTCTGAGAAAATAATTTGCAATAGTTTCATCATCTTTCATTCTCAAAGACTCAAATTGATTCTTGAGCATGAGAATTTTAGATTATTTGACTTTTGCATCTCCTTGAAAGATAGTTTCAATCTTATCCCATATCTCATGGGAAGACTTACAATGCATGACCTTAACAAAGACATCCTTTGTGAGTCCACACAAGAGATCATGCTTAGCTCTTGCATTTAAGTCATATTGTTACTTAGCATCAGGATCTGTGGGAATAGTATCAAGTGTTGGCAATTTGGAATTGATTATGTGTTGCATTGATGTTTTGTCATTGATGGCAACATAGGTTGTTTTGGTTGTTTACCAGTTTCCGATTGGTTCCGGTAGAGTGGTTGATTATGATATTGATCCGGTAGGATCCGATATGCTTTGGTTTGAGGAATTGGTTTGGATCTGTCATTCATGCTATTTAGATTTGTATCACAATCAATCGTTCAGGATTTGATGACTTGGGAGCTATCATTTGTTCTAGTAAGCCTTTTGGTCATCAATAAGGGTTTTACCGACAGAGCTTTGTTGAAGATCTTTTGATGCATGTGATAAGTGATGTTGGTGCGGCTTCTAGATGGATTTCGTGATGTTTTTGGTTATCTTGTTTGTGTTCTAGTTCATCGGTGGTGTTGGATTTGGTTTATGGCGACCTATTTTAGGTTTGGTGTTATCTAGGTTATGTACCGGTTTCTGTAATGTGTTGGAGGATGTTCTTGATGCATTATCGGTGGGATTTAATGATTGGTTTACATTGTTTTTAGCCTAAGCCAACTTGGTTGATCATTGGATTATGGGTTTATGTTATGAATTTATTGTAATATCTTTTAGGTGGCCGACCTAATTGTTTGGGTCCTAGGTTGGTATAAATATGATGTAAGATTTCTTTGTAGATCATAGGTTGATAGATCAAGGTTATGGGATGATCTGCATGCAAATAATGTTCTAATTATATGCAAAAGGTTTGATCGATCATAGGTGATCCAATTGGGTTTGTAAGAGAGTTTTAAGGCCTCCGGTATTGAACTTAACTGGAACTGTACTCAAACATAGGAGATGCTATACTTGCAGTTCACTCTTCTTTCCGGATTGTAGTCAGATGTTTATGTAGTCAATGAGGCTCCTTTTTGTGATGATTAGTGCACTCTAGGTTGTTGGCCTTCCTATATGTGTAGGCCCCTCATATTGTAATCACATACTTATTGCATAAGTATTATCTAACTGTGGGTAGGCTTCCCACCATGGTTTTTCCCTTTACCAGGTTTTCCATGTACAAATCTTGGTGTCATGTGTTATGGATGGATGGTAACTATTTTGTGATTTATATTTATGTTTAAATGCTTTATCAGTCATTCTGGTATTTGGTTTATGCATTCTGGTATTAAGTTTATGTGTTACGGTAATAAGGATTTAAATGCTTAAAGTTCTATAATCCGGTGACAACTAATTCATCCCCCCTCTCAGTTGTCCTCTAGTTATCTGAGTTGTCTAACAATTGGTTTCAGAGCTTGGTCCTCTCTGCAGAAGCTTAACCACTTGAGGAAGATCCTATGGCATCTAGCAATTCAAGTTCATCTAGTTCATCTATTGTTATTTTCCAGAGAAAAATTCCTAGGCTTGATGGAACAAATTACAGAGTATGGAAGATTCAGATGGAGACTCATATGAGATGTCTTGGAAAGGAGATTTGGGAGATCACTGAGAATGGTGTTACATCATTTAATCCTGCATCTGGCAATCCTCCTCCGGCTGGTCTAGATAAAGAGCTTGAAAATGATTGTAGAGCTAGAGAAGCCCTTTTGTGTGCACTTTCTGATCCACAAATTATGGGACTAACTGACAAATAAACTACAAAGGCTATATGGGACAAATTGGAGACTCTGAATGAAGGTGACCCCACTGTTAAAATTGCTAAACTTGATGTTTATCGGGTAAGGTATGAAAATCTGAAGATGGAAGAAGATGACATGATTATTGCTTTTATGGAGAGATTTAATGAGATTCTTTTGGGAATTCAATGTTGTGGTGGATCTCTGAGCGAAGATGAAATAGTTTCTAAAGTACTAAGAGCTTTGCAATGAGTTTAGAACTATGGCAAACACCTTTGTTAATAGGGATAACTTGGTTGGGAAATTATTAGCTTTTGAGAATGAGGAATTTGGACCTTCTGGAGTTGTTAAATCTTAAACTACTTTTCATGCATCTACATCATGTACCGGCAAGAGTGATTGGAAAGATTTATATGCAAAGGAACTAGAGGATATGAAGAAAGAAGACGAATATTTTGAGAAACTTGAAGCCTTATTTGCTAGAAGAGTACCTAAAGGACCGACAAGAAGTAAGTATGAAGGAAAGTCACCTTTTAAATGCTTTGCATGTAATAAGATAGGTCATTTTGCATCTAGATGTCCTAAAAGGAATTCAAGATTTGAAGAAAGAGCTAGAATATCTTTAAGGCCTAACCATGATTATCAGAACAAGCATAAGTACAGAAAAAACAAACACAAATCATGCTACTATGTGGATGAGGAAGGTGTGACTAATTCTGATGATGAACCGACACAAGATTTAGCTAGTGGATCCAGCAATGGAAAGGAATGGGTATTTTTGGATATCAAGGAAGATGATCTGGTACCTAAAGAGAAGGCCCTTGCTGCTAAAATTGAAGACAAGGATGAATGGGTAATTGATAGTGGATGTCACATCATATGACTGGAGATAAAAGGAAGTTCCTATCTATGAAAGAATTTGATGGTGGTCTGATTAGATTTGGAGATGACAAAGCATGCAAGATCAAAAGAAAATGAATAATATCACTGAATGGTAAGCATAACACTGATAATGTTTATTATATTGAAGGTTTAAGGCATAATCTTTTGAGTGTAGGACAATTGGTCGATAAGGAATTTCAGTTATAGTTCAAGGATGGAAAATGCAATATTATCAACAAATCTAGTTTGGAAATTGCAACCGGTACGCAGACTAGAGGTA
The DNA here is from genome assembly GCF_030272615.1 of Cryptomeria japonica. NCBI lineage: Eukaryota > Viridiplantae > Streptophyta > Pinopsida > Cupressales > Cupressaceae > Cryptomeria > Cryptomeria japonica. The sequence goes on from NC_081409.1 coordinate 861,686,641, forward strand.
ATATCTTTCATTTGAACTCCAGTGAGAAGACACGTTTGATTGCACAAATTGATGAGAGTTGGCTATGGCATAAGAGGTTGTGTCATGTGATTTTTGATTGCATTGTGAAGATCAGTTCTACTAAGGCAGTTAGAGATATACCTAATATTTTAAAGCCCTATAATCCGGTATGTAAAGAATGTCAAATGGCAAAGCAAGTCATGATTTCTTTTAAGAGTATACAAGACAAATCGAATGATGTTCTTGATCTTATTCATACTGATTTGTGTGGTCCTACTATAATCAAAAGTTTTCAGGGTGATAGATATTTCATGCTAATCATTGATGATTATTCTAGAATGATTTGTGTTACTTTTCTAAGGGAGAAGTCTGGAGCATTTGCAAAGTTTAAAATCTTTAAAGCTAAAGTTGAGACAAAAACAAGATTGAAGATTAAATGCTTAAGGTCAAATCAAGGTGGAGAATTCATATCCGATGAATTTAATATTTATTGTGAGAAAAATGGGATACAAAAAACAGTTATCTGCACCCCGGACACCTTAGCAAAATGGAGTTATGGAAAGGAAGAACAAAACTATCTTGGATGCAACTAGAACCATGATGATGGAAGTTAATCTGCCTTATATCTATTGGAGATAAGTTGTAAACATGGCAGTATACACATTCAATAGAGTTCATATCAAAGGAGATATTGGTAAGACACCTTATGAGTTATGGTTTGGTCATACACCGACAGTTAAGTATTTCAAAATCTTTGGTTGTAAATTCTATATCAAAAGAGATGATTCCATTGGAAAGTTTGATCCTAGATGTGATGAAGGAATATTTATTGGTTATTCTAATGAAAGAAAAGCATATAGATGTTATAACAAAAGATTGTAGAGAATTGTGGAGAGTACAAATGTCAAAGTGGATGAGCAAAACAAAAGTTAAATCAGAACTTATGAGAGAGAACCAGTAGTGGAAATGATCATAACTAAACCGGTAGCACCTATACTAGAACAAATGTTGAACCAATTATTCCAATAGTATCAGGAAATTCAACAGTAACTGAAGATCATGACAGAGGAACAGAAAATCAAGACTCCTAGGTATGTAAGGTTCAATCATTCTGAAGATCATATTATTGAAGACAAAATCAAACGAGTGATGACAAGAAGAAGGTTGGTAGCTGATGAGGTATGTTTTATTTCTCAAGTTGAACCGACATCAATAATTGAAACTTTTCAAGATGAATATTGGATGAAAGCTAGGGAAGAAGAATTAGATTAGATAGAAAAGAATAACACATGGACTTTAGTTCCCTGACCTATAAATAAGAATGTTATTGGAACTAAATGGGTTTTCTGGAATAAATTGAATGAGGATGGACAAGTTGTGAGGAATAAAGCTAGATTGGTTTGTAAAGGATATTCTCAGAAGGAAAGAATTGATTATGGTGAAACCTTTGCACCAGTAGCTAGGATTGAAGCTGTGAGATTATTTCTTGCTTATGTTGCTCATAATAATTACAAGGTTTATCAGATGGATGTTAAGTGTGCATTTCTCAATGGAGATCTTGAAGAGGAAGTTTATATTGAGCAACCTGATGGATTTTCACTTTCAAATGACAAAAACATGGTTTGCAGGTTAAGGAAAGCTTTATATGGATTGAAACAAGCCCCTAGAGCTTGGTATGCAGGATTGGATAAATATCTTTTAAATCTTGATTTCACTAAAGGCAATGTTGATAGTAATTTATATTATAAGATCATTGATGATGATATATTTATTATTGAGGTCTTTGTTGATGATATCATTTTTGGAGGTGAAGATAAGTTGTATATGGAATTCTATAACAATAAGAAGAATGAATTTGAGATGTCTATGATTGGGGAGATGAGATATTTCTTAGGTTTGCAGATTACTCAAATTGATAAAGGTATTTTCATCTATCAAACTAAGTATGCTAGAGAATTGTTGAAGGAATTTGGTATGGAAAATTGTAAACCAGTTAGTACTCCTATGGTTACAAGTGAGAAATTGACAAAGAAAGATGCATCTACATCGGTAAATCCTACTTGGTACAAATCTATGATTGGTGGTTTGTTATATCTGACTTAGACTAGACCGGATATAATGAATGCAGTTTGTATTGTATCAAGATATCAGAGTGATCCTAGAGAAAATCATGAGAGTGCGGTGAAAAGTATTTTTTAGATATTTGTAGGGAACAACTGAATATGGTTTGTGGTATCCTAAAAATGATGAATTTACATTATTTGTATATACAGATGCAGATTGGGCTGGAGATGTTGATGACTAGAAGAGAACATATGGTGGAGATTTCTTTCATGGAAAGAAACTTGTTTATGTTTTGAAATTTGGAATTGATTATGTGTTGCATTGATGTTTATGTTGGAAATTTGGAATTGATTATGTGTTGAAGATCTTTTGATGCACGTTATGAGTGGTGTTGGTGTGCTTCTAGATGGCTTTCAGGATGTTGTTAGTTATCTTGTTCATCTTCTAGTTCATCGGTGGTGTTGGATTTGGTTTATGGCGACCTATTTTGGGTTCGGTGTTATCTAGGTTATGGATTGGTTTCTGTAACGTGTTGGAGGATGTTCCTGATGCGTTATCAGCGAGATTTAATGATTGGTTTACATTTTTTTTAGCCTAAGTCGACTTGGTTGATCATTGGATTATGGGTTTATGTTATTAATTATTGTATTATATTTTAGGTGGTCAACCTAATTGTTTAGGTCTTGGGTTGGTATAAATATCATTTAAAATCTCTTTGTAACTCATAGGTTGATAGATCAAGGTTATGGGGTGATCTATGTATGAATAATGGTGTAATCATATGAAAAAGGTTTGGTTGATCATAGGTGATCAAATTGGGTTTGTAAAAGAGGTTTAAGGCCTCTAGTATTGAGCTTAACTAGAACAATACTCGGGCATAGGAGATGTTATACTTGCAATTCACAATTCTTTCTAAATTTTAGTTTGATGTTTATGTAGTCAATGAGGCTCCTTTTTGTGATGAGTAGTGTGCTCTAGGCTGTTGGCCTTCCTGCATGTGCTAGCCCCTCATATTGTAATCACATACTTACTACAGAAGTATTATCTGACATTGGGTAGGCTTCCCAACTTGGTTTTTCCCTTTACCGTTTTTCCACGTACAAATCTTGGTGGTATGTGTTATGAATGGATGATAACTATTCTATGATTTATGTTTATGTTTAATTGAATTATCAGTCATTCTGGTGTTTGGTTTATGCATTCTGGTATTATGTTTATGTTTTCCGGTAATAAGGATTTAAATACAAGTTCTATACCCTCCCCCCTCTCAGTTGTCCTTTGGTTATCTAAGTTGTCTAACACTTGGTATCAAATCTTGGTCCTCTCTGTAGAAGCTTAACTACTTGAGGAAAATCCTATGGCATCTAGCAGTTCAAGTTCATCTAGTTTATCTGTTGTTGTTTTCTAGAGAGAAATTCTTATGCTTGATGGAATAAATTACAAGGTATGGAAGATTCGGATGAAGACTCATCTAAGATGTCTTAGAAAGGAAATTTGGGAGATCACCGAGAATGGTGTTACATCATTTAATCCAGCATCTAGCAATCCTCCTCTCGCTTGTCTGGATAAAGAACTTGAGAATGATTATAGAGCTACAGAAGCCCTTTTGTGTGCACTTTCTGATCAACAAATTATGGGACTAACTGACAAATCAACTGCAAAGGCTATATGGGACAAATTGGAGACTTTGACTGAAGGTGACCCTATTGTTAAAATTGCTAAACTTGATGGTTACCAGGTAAGGTATGAAAATCTAAAGATGGAAGAAGATGAAGGGATTGCTTCTTTTATGGAGAGAGTTAATAAGATTATTTTGGGAATTCAATGTTGTGGTGGATCTCTGAGTGAAGATGAAATAGATTTTAAAGTACTGAGAGCTTTGCCACTGACTTATAAGATGAAGGCTACTACAATTAATGAACTTAGAACTATGGCAAACACCTTTGTTAATAGGGATACCTTGGTTCGGAAATTATCTGCTTTCAACCTTGAGGAATTTGGACCTTCTGGAACTATTAAATCTGAACCTGCTTTTTATGCATCTACATCATGTAGTGACAAGAGTGATTGGAAGGATTTATATGTGAAGGAACTAGAGGATATGAAGAAGAAGATGAAGAGTTTGAGCAACTTGAAGCCTTATTTTCTAGAAGAGTACCTAAAGGACCGACAAGAAAACAAGCATAAGTACAGGAAAAATAAAGACAAATCATGCTACTATGTGGATGAGGAAGGTGTGACTGTTTCTGATGATGAACTGACACAAGATTCAGCTAGTGGATCCGGCAATGGAAAGGAATGGGCATTTTTGGCTATCAAGGAAGATGATCTGGTACCTAAAGAGAAGGCCCTTGTTGCTAAAATTGAAGACAAGGATGAATGGGTAATTGATAGTGGATGTTCACATCATACGACTGGAGATAAAAGGAAGTTCTTATCTATAAAATAATTTGATGGTTGTTTGGTTAGATTTGGAGATGACAAAGCATGCATGATCAAGGGAAAAGGAACAATATCACTGGATGGGAAGCATAACATTGATAATGTTTATTATGTTGAAGGCTTTAAGGCATAATCTTTTGAGTGTAGGACAATTTATGGATAAGGGATTTTAGTTATAGTTCAAGGATGGAAAATGCAATATTATCAATAGATCTGGTTTGGAAATTGCAACTGGTACACAGACTAAAGGTAATATCTTTCATTTGAACTCTAGTGAGAAGACATGTTTGATTGCACAAATTGATTAGAGTTGGCTATGGCATAAGAGGTTGTGTCATGTGAATTTTGATTGCATTGTGAACATCAGTTCTACTAAGGCAGTTAGAGATATACCTACAATTGTAAAGCCCTATAATCTACTATGTAAATAATGTCAAATGGGAAAGAAAGTCAAGATTTCTTTTAAAGAGTATACAAGACAAATATAATGATATTCTTGATCTTATTCATATTGATTTATGTGGTCCTGCTAGAATAAAAAGTTTTCAGGGTGATAGATATTTCATGCTAATCATTTATGATTATTCCTGAATGATGTGGGTTACTTTTATAAGGGAGAAGTCTGAAGCATTTGCAAAGTTTAAAATCTTTAAAGCTAAAGTTGAGAGAGAAATAGGATTGGAGATTAAATGCTTAAGGTCAGATCAGGGTGGAGAATTCACATCCAGTGAATTTAATAGTTATTGTGAGAATAATGGGATAAGAAGACAGTTGTCTGCACCCCGGACACCTCAGCAGAATGGAGTTGTGGAAAGGAAGAACAAAACTATCTTGGATGCAACTAGAACCATTATGAAGGAATTTAATCTACCTCATATCTACTAGAGAGAAGCTATAAGCACGACAGTATACACATTCAATAGAGTTCATATCAAATAAGATACAGGTAAGACACCTTATGAGTTATAGTTTGGTCATACACCAACAGTTAAGTATTTCAAAATCTTTGGTAGTAAATGCTATATCAAAAAAGATGATTCCATTGGAAAGTTTGATCCTAGATGTGATGAAGGAATATTTATTGGTTATTCTAATGAAAGAAAAGCATATAGATGTTATAACAAAAGATTGCAGAGAATTGTGGAGAGTACAAATGTCAAAGTGGATGAGCATAACAGAAGTCAAATAAGAACTTATGAGAGAGAAATGGCAATGGAAATGATCATAACTGAACCGGTAGCACCTATACTAGAACAAAATGTTGAACTAGTTACTCTGGCAGTATCAAAAAATTCAACAGTAACTGAAGATCAGGACAAAGGAACAAAAAATCAAAAGACTCCTAGGTATGTAAGGTTGAATCATTCTGAAGATCAGATTATTGGAGACAAAAGAAAAGGAGTGATGATGAGAAGAAGGTTGGCAGCTGATGAGGTATGTTTTATTTCTCAAGTTGAACCGGCATCAGTAATTGAAGCTTGTAAAGATGAATATTGGATGAAAGCTAGGGAAGAAGAATTAGATCAGATAGAAAAGAATAACACATGGAATTTAGCTCCCTGACATATTAATAAGAATGTTATTGGAACTAAATGGGTTTTCTGGAATAAATTGAATGAGGATGGACAAGTTGTGAGGAATAAAGCTAGATTGGTTTGTAAAGGATATTCTTAGAAGGAAGGAATTGATTATGGTGAAACCTTTGCACCAGTAGCTAGGATTGAAGTTGTGAGATTATTTCTTTCTTATGTTGCTCATAAGAATTACAAGGTTTATCAGATGGATGTTAAGTGTGCATTTCTCAATGGAGATCTTAAAGAGGAAGTTTATATTGAGCAACCTGATGGATTTTCACTTTCAGATGACAAAAAAATGGTTTGCAGGTTAAGGAAAGCTTTATATGGATTGAAACAAGCCGCTAGATCTTGGTATACAAGACTGGATAAATATCTTTTGAAGCTTGACTTCACTAAAGGTAATGCTGACAATAATTTATATTATAAGATCACTGATCATGACATATCGATTATTGAGGTCTTTGTTGATGAGATCATTTTTTGAGGTGAAGATAAGTTGTATATGGAATTCTCTAACAATATGAAGAATTAATTTGAGATGTCTATGATTGGGGAGATGAGATTTTTCTTAGGTTTGTAGATTACTCAAACTGATAAAGGTATTTTCATCTATCAAACTAAGTATGCTAGAGAGTTGTTGAAGAAATTTGGTATGGAAAATTGTAAACCAGATAGTACTCCTATGGTTACAAGTGATAAATTGACAAACAAAGATGCATGTACTGTTGGAATCCAAGAACTCTGAGAGGGGGGGTGAATCAGTGTTCTACCAGAATGATCAATTTTAACCTTATTAAAACATGCATTCACCAAGTGATATACCGATACATATATTATTGAAAGAAGTAAAGCAACCAATAAGCCAATCACACAAATGAATACCATAACATAGAGAATTATACGTGGAAAACCTCAAAGAGGAAAAACCACAGTGGGATTTGTGACCCACAATATTAATCCATTGGCCATATGAAGAGATATTAAAAAATATAGGGGCTTGCACTTGCAGGAAGGCATACAGCCTAGAGCACACTACTCAATCACAAAAGGAGCCTCACTGACTACATATAAATCCATACTACAATCTGGAGAAATGATTGAACTGCAAAGATAGCATCTCTTATGCCTGAATAGAATTTCGGTTAAGCTCTATCTATTTCGGTCTGAAAACATAAATCCTTACCAGAATATCCTTTTACATAAATGTCCTCACATACATGATCTCCCTCATATATCTCACATATCCATTCCATTCCATAACCTTACATCTTCATATTACAAAATGATCTAACCAACTGACCTATATACCCTTTACAAACTATCATGCCTTATGTCATCTTACAAAGATAATTATAATATGAATATTGTTGGCAATTGACACTCATTGGATTCATATGTTGTCATTGATGGCAACAAGATTCTATTGAAGGCATATACCAAAATTTGGAGGCATACATCGGTAGATATCAGCATTGGAGTAATCAGGTTCATCATTGGCACTAGCACCGGCACCGGCATCCAACACTTCAGTGAAGCCAACATCACTTTGGGATCCGAAACATTTTATTTATAAAAAAAAAATTTAATTATTGTATAGGGCCAACATTTAATATCTTTTGTATTGTAAGCCAACATAAGGCATATTGTTTGTAAAGGGTATATAAGTCAGTCTCATAGGTAATTTTGTATGATGACAAGGTAGTAGAACAAGGTGATGCGAAGGATATGTATGTAGGTCATTTGTATGCGAATGTAATATCATATTATGATCAGTAGATGGTTTGTAAAGCATTCTTGGAGGAAAGGAGATATCGGTAGAAGGGTTTAGGATTTGTGAACTGGTACAGAACAAAGCTTTAACCGAAACTCTTTTTGGCATTACAAATGCATTTTGTGAGTTCACCAGTACTGTTTTATCTCAGCAGAAGCTTGTAGTTAGTGAGACTCTTTTGTGTTAAGCAGTGTGCTCTAGGCAATGTGCCTTCCTGCATGTGCATGCCCCATGCTATGTAATATATTTCATATGGCCAATGAATTGATATTGTGGATCACAAATCCCACCATGGTTTTTCCTCTTTGAGGTTTTCCATGTATAAATTCTCTATATTATGGTGTTCATTCATGTGGTTGGTTTATTTACTTCATGTTATATGTTTCTTCATTTACTGGTTTATATGTGTATGTTATAAAAGGTTAAAATCTTGTTATACCAACAGAACATTGATTTACCCCCCCCCCCCCCTCTCAGTGTTCTTGGATTCATTGTATTCCAACAATTGGTATCAGATCGTGGTACCTCAGAGGAATTTTAACGCTTGAGGAAGATCATGAAACCGTAATAATTAAATATGGCTATGGAGAAGCAACTTGAGATGGCACTTGAGGATTATGATGCTAAAAGGATGAAGAACCTAAAACTGCAAGATGAATTGAATTTTGCTAATGAATTCATTCTTGTTCTGCAAGAAAGGTTATCATATGCTCAAGCTAAGAGAAAGGAACTTTTGCAAAACTAGGATGATGAAGAGAAAAATGCACTTAAGGAACAATGACAAAAACTAAGTCAAGCAAACATGCTCATGAAGAATGAAATGCAAGACCTGACTATGAGGTTATCAAAAGATATTAAGGACGGAAAAAAGAAGGAAGAAAATCTTTCTATATCTCTAAAGAACAAATTTGAGGAATGTGGCAGATTGGCTCATGAGAATAATCTATTGAGAAATGATTTGGTACAATCCTGAAATAATGAACAAGAGCTAGAGAGACAAATAATGACTCTGAGAGATGATCTAACTAATGCAAGTGAGTATAAATAAAAATTCGAGATTAGTGTTGCATAGTTGTATGATTTATTGAAAAAACAAAGGCAGAGTGAAAATTCCAAAGGACTTGGATTTGTACAAGATGAAAGCTCCGGTACTGCAAATGAAGATCAGATAACCGATATGCAGAACTCGTCTGACCAAAGGAAACTGGTAAGGCAATCTAATGCTTACAAATTCAATGGTAGATGTTTTGTTTGTAATAAATTTGGGCATATGACTAAACAATGTACAAATAGAGCAAATCAAAACTACAATTCAGTTCCCGATCAATGTACAAATTGCAAGAAATATGGTCATAAGTCAGAAGATTGCAGAATGAATATTAAATGTCATGCATGTGGAAAGTTTGGAAATTTGGCTAATCAATGTAGGTCAAGGAATGACACCGGATATGTCAAAGTAATTCAAAAGAACAATGTTACATGTTATGCATGCAATAAAATAGGTCATATTGCTAAGTACTGCAGAAGCAAGACTACATCATTTAGCAATGATAAAGCAAATGAGAAAGGAAAGTAGAAGGTAGATGAAATACAACAAGATCACAGCAAGAGATGGGTAAGAAAATCTCAAGAACCAAGTGGAGATGCAAATACACTGGTAACTGCACCTGTAACCATCGGTAGAACATAACATTCCTTCACCGACAGGAAATTCAACTGGTAACTGAGGCATACTCCTTAGGGGTTGGCAAATTCATTGCAAATCTTGCATATTCCCTGGAAGAGATCTGGAAGAGATCTGGAGAGTGGTATTGATCATTGATGGAGGTTTATCTGACATAAAACTGTGAAACTGACATCAGGTAGGGTGCATCGCTAAGCATTTATGAGAGTGATGAATTAGGGTTTACTCACTGATAAAAAGGGAAAATGGACTCATTTTCACTCACCCAGCACTCGATCAAACCAGAGCAAAGCAGAGGCGAATCATAGGCGATCAAGAGCGAGCAAAGGCATTCTAAAATATATTCAGCAGTCATCTGAGGAGTAATCAAAACCCCTCAACCGACGACTATTATCCAGGTATTTCATTGAAATGGCATCTGGATCATCATCTACTCCTACTTTCATTGTGAATCCCATTGTTGTTGAGGTTAAGGATAGGCTTAGGCCTGTTTTCAAGGAAGTTCCCCAAATTACTACAAAGGAAGACTCTATTGGCACATTTTCGAAGGTTCTCGATGGCATGGTTTATGTGGAAGATGTCAGGACCTATATTCATTGCACCTTGGAGGAATTAGGAACTGAGGAAATCAAGGGAATGTATCAATCTGTGATACTAGGTATCTCTGGAACAATCAAGACGAAATATCAAATCATTGAGGATCTAGGGTTAACCAGAATCCTATGCATACCAGAATTCAAGGATGAAGTGATCAGATATGTTTTGAGCGGGGTCCATAATGAATTCATCTAGCTAGACCGACCCCACATGATCTCCAAAGAAGCTATTTAGGTGGTCACCGGCTTACCCAAAGTTGGACAGGAACCAGGAAAGAAGATCTCCAATATTGCAGTTGAGAAGCTCACCGGCGCAACCCATGATTGAAGATCAATGAGGGTTAGCACCATCAAAGACAAAGATGTGAAATTTGCCAGCATGATCATTGGCTACAAGGTAACTCAATCAAGTCAATTGAACTCTGTTGCCAGTTCATGTATCCACGTTGCACACCAAATGATAAAGAATAATAAAAAGTATGACTTGTGTGAATGGTTAAGGAGTGAATTGATGATTAATCTTGGCAAGATCAAAGGTGTTAAGAAATGAACTTTTCGGTTTGGAAATCTTATTGTTTGTTTGATGATGTACTTCATGAATGAGCTATCGGGTTTGGGAAAGAAATGTTGGGCTCATGACATATCGGTAGGTATGCAGATCAAATATGCAATCACCGGTCTTTGTAGTAACAGGGATGAGAAGCTGTGGGGATACTTCAAAACTTTTCAAGAGAACATGAGACTGAGGGAGAGAATATCCAAACACATTGTGGAGAAATACTCCACTGATATTTGCTTCATGGTAAAAATAGATGAGACACTCATGGAAGCAGTGGAACCTAAAACTATATGGGTCACTGAATTGGGTTATGAAGTAGATGACATCATCTTGGAGTTATATGCTAAAATGTTGATTGATGCTCTTTTGGATGAAAAGGCTGAACACTTTGGTACTACAGAGGAGAAGGCTCTTGAGGTCAAAATTGGCTTCAACAAGAAAAGAAGAGAAAAGAAGATAGACAAAATGCCTGCATTTGTTCAGATTGTAATTCACAAGATAGATAGAGAACTAGGTTCTGGATCTAAACTGGTAGATCAATCAGCAACAGCTAGTGCTCCTAAGGTGAAGAGGCCTGAAACTTTCATTTCTTCTATCACTTCTGACTCTAATCTAGAGGATAATCAACCTCTTGCATTAAGAAGGGTATAGAGGAAGAAAGCTGACAAGCCTCCGGTAGAGGAGAAGAAGGTGGAACCAAGGAGGAAGATAATTAGAAAGCTAACAACTCCAACCACTCCTCTGGAAAGGAAACCTACTCAGAAGAGGCAGCTTGCTCCATCCGCTTTTGCAACCCCCAGAAAGAAGAAAAAGAGTGTGATTGATGAAGCAATTGAATCTGGTAATGTTACCATCATCCCCCCAATGACTTGTGCAGAGTTAATTGATGAGGTAACTAAAGATGGAATTCTAAAGAATGTGTCAAATTTCTATGAAGACTTAGAGGATAATGAGCAAAATGAAATAGAAGAAGCAATTTTGTTATATTTGGACATATATAAGAAGGCTTTGGTATAGATTTTGAAGGAAATTCCCTTATCATTGTACAATAAGTTGGATGCAAGGAGATTAGATGCAATCAAGAGGGACAGAGAAATCAAAGAAGATGAACTTTGAGTATGTGTGGCTCTATAAATAATAAGGAAATGAAAAGGTGTATAGATGTTGCAAATAGAACAATCTTTAGCAGCAAAACCTGACAAATAGGCCTAATGATGGGTAGATTCAATGAGATAATAAATGAGACCAGAGATGGTTGGGCCAAATTATTCAAAAAGAATTTGCTAAGGCAACTTCTCCCACCATTCCAAACAAATCTAAAGGGAAAGGAATTTTGGGAAGTTCAGATCAAATTTTGAATGAACCGACAGATAGTCCTAAAACTGATGAGAGTGTACAGACTAAATCGGCAGAGACTACATTTGTATAGTCTGGGCAAAGAAAAATAGATAATGTATAGGTTATAGATAATATTGTGGATAATACTCCACCGGCAGTAATAGATATTGCACCAATTGGCGAAGCCACCGGTGCAAAAGAGGATAGAAAAGAGATACACCTGGAGAAGATAAGGAAGAAAAAGAAAAGGACACTATAGTTGATTACCTAGCAAAAATTTTGGAAATTGACACTTCTCAAGTTGAGAAGAAATCAATCACAGAGATGAGTCCCACAGAGATAATGATCATGGCTACTCAAAAGCTAATGAAGGAAGGATCTGCAAACAAATGAATAATAGATCAATCAATAACAGTTTTGCATAGACTGATTCTTGATTGTATGATTGAAAATGAAGCAAGCCCTTCCGGCAAGCTTAAGGCATTAACAAAGCACATATCTAACAGTTTTCAATCATTGCAGCAGATTTCCAACAAGAAAGCACTTGAAAGATTTATTCTGGCCAAAAAAGCCGCTTTTGACCAGATTATTGAGACAGAGAAGAGGAAGGTTGAAGAGAGACTTGTACTCATTGAAAATTATTTGAAACGGTGTACTAACATTTACTGGGTCTATTGTAACATAGATATTCTTACTATTTATAGTAAAAATGGAAACAACAATATTGAAAGACTAAATGAATTCAACCACAAAACCCTAGCCTAAAAACAACAAAGATCCACCATAACATATGAAGATTACCTAAGACAATGCAAATCAAATGAAATCACAAAGATTATACCATCACATATCCAATAGGGTTTGGATCTCCATTCTTCCTATCTCTATTGATCTTGCTTGATATATTTGCTCTCAGATTTTATGTGTGCACAAGAGCTCAACAAAGAACGAAAATTTGGTTGATAGCTAGATCGCATATGAAAGTTTGAATGCTAGAATGCTTCAAAGATCGATTAGGGTTGATAATGAAGGAAGCATCTCCTTATATAGAAGACACTACAAGAAATGGAGGGATAAGATTGAGAGGTGTAAAAGATAAATGGTCGGCTATGATTAGAGGGTAGGTAGAGAAAATAAGAAAATAATGAGAGGGTAGGTGGTGTAGGAATTAAGAGATGAATGACATGTCTCATAGGTAGAAAAGGCTAATGAATTAATTAAATAAATATTTATTTATTTAATTAACAGAAGAAGTGGGATCAATTTAATAAATAAAATATTTATTTAATTTATGAAAAGGGCAATTTAAATAAATAAAAATATTTATTTAAATGAGAAATAAGGCTAGAAGAGGATAAATGAATTAATTAAATAAATAAAGATATATTTAATTAATAGAAGAATTAGGTTTAAAATAATTAAATAAATAAAGATATTTATTTAATTGGACAAGACAATTTTAGGTGTCGCATTGTTTCAAAGAAGATAAGACAAACTAATACAAAGTTGCCCCGAGATGGGAATGATATGCCTCCTCGAGAGATTGGATGAATATGTCTGGAAAGATCGCAGATAATTGCTCGATAAGAAAGAAAGGCTAGAATGGTCTGACCAGATAGGATAGGGTGACAAAGTCATGGGATAAAGAAGACTGACTTGGGAAACTAAGGCTAGGGTAGTCTATAAGATAGACTACAAGGGAAAACATCATCATTGTCATCCACACACCTAAAGAGATCAGAGTGCAGAGAGCAGAGAGCAGTCAGCAGTGATGGCATTGGTGCATAGATTCGATCGCGTTCGTCGATTTTAGAGGCCAGCAGATGCAGGAGAGCCGGTAAGTACCACAAAACCTCCTTGTACTTTGTTGCATTAATTGTTGTCATAAATGCATGCTAGGTAGAGTAATAAATGCACTCTAGGTAGGTCTAGTAAAAAAATGTTAAGCGGGGTAAAAATGGTAAGACGCGTCTGTGTTGGTGTCAGGCGCATCTAGGTAGGCTAGGTGTGTTTGCATTGGTGTCAGGCGCATCTATGTTTGCAATAGCGTCTGTATGCAATGCAAGTGCATTTGTGCAGGACAAGTGTGTCTGTGTCGAACAGAGGCACGGCTATGTGATTCAAGCGTGTTTGTGTCAAACAGAGGCACGTCTGTGTGATTTAGGTGTGTCTGTGTAGAGCATGCACATATGTACTGTATGCAAGCATGTTTATGTCTTCAAGGTCAAATCGACAGTTCTGTGATAAACATACGTTGTCGATTGGATAAGCGGCTAAGAGGATACACTCAAGCAGGTCCTCTAGGGAAGACTAGGGTAGCAGATAGGGCTAGGATTGACAATTTTGTGATAGAACATACGTTGTCAATCAGGAAACTACTCAAGAGGATACACTCAAGCAGAGGCCCTAGGATAGGAGAGATCGAGGCACTTTGTGATGAACAGGGAGTACCACTAGGATAGAAAGTAGCACTTTGTGATGAACAGGGAGTACCACTAGGATAAAAAGTAGCACTTTGTGATGAATAGGGAGTACCACTAGGATAGGAAGTAGCACTTTGTGATGAACAGGGAGTACCACTAGGATAGAGTGCCATATGATAGATATAAGCACTAAGATAAAAAGTAGCGCTTTGTGATGAACAAGGGGTACCATTAGGATAGAGTGCCATATGATAGATATAAGCACTAAGATAAAAGCAGCACTTTGTGATGAACAGGGAGTACCACTAGGATTGACATAGTTGATTTGCTTGACTACAGGAGGACCTACCAATGTTGGAGTCATGAGAGAGATTCTCTTCAACTCAGAGTTTATGAGCAGAGCTGACATTCGAGGATAGAGTAGCAGTTCAGGCTATGGGCTTGCGATATATTTTGTATGTGCTTGAGTTTTGGGTGAACATGGGATTGCTGACTGCATTAGCTGAGAGATGACACTCAAAAACATGTACGTTTCATTTGTCGATGGGTGAGATGACAGTCACCTTGGAGGATGTATATAGGATACTGAGGATACCGATCAATGGGGAGTTAATTCCTTATGATCAAGAGGGAGACAAGTATGCACTAAGACAAGTGTTTCAAGATCTAGGACTGGAGATGAGGGCTAGACATGTGGCTTCGGATACCATGACACAGACAGGATTGGTGCTACTGGTGGTGCTGGCATGAGTGATCAGTGGGTTCCTCTGTCCGGATAGGGAAACACAAGGGTTGGATGCGGGATGGGGGAGGACTCTAGAGACATTGGTGACTGAGCACACCAGGTTTGCATGGGGACCGTGTCTACTAGCACACTTTTATTATGAGCTGCATCAGTTTGTATATCACGGGTCAGTAGGATTCGGATGCGGAGTGACACTGTTACGGGTATGGGTTTATTAGCATCTATCGGTTACACGACCAATACACTTTAGGGGAAGAGTACATGGGCATAGCTATGTACATTTATATGATATGATCATGTCACAGCCATGGATTGGGAGACTAAAGTATTGGCATCGGGTGATTGATGAGATAGATAGTGTGGTATGGAGGTCGTACTTAGACTGTGAGGAGTGGGAGGATGATGCAGTGGAGATACTGTATGTATTCAGGAGAAGGTATCTGATAGGGAGGATACCATATGTGATTGAGAGGCAGTTGATAGATAGGGTATGCAGGCAGTTCGACAGGATATAGCGGATGCCACGGGGTTCAAGGATGTATGCACGGACAGTGAGGGATCAGGTGCATTTGGAGCCATTGCTTTCTTATGATTAGGCTATGACACAGATGGTAGAGATGGTTCCCATGCCTTGGGATATATGGGCCGATGTAGAGGATGTAGGGATGGATGCAGAGCAGGGAGTACCACTAGGATAAGAAGTAGCACTTTGTGATGAACAGGGAGTACCACTAGGATAAGAAGTAGCACTTTGTGATGAATAGGGAATGCCACTAACATTGTCACACTTGATTTTCTTGACTGCAGGAGGACTTACCTATGCTAGAGTCACAAGAGAGATTCCCTTCGACCCAGAGTTTATGACCAGAGCTGACATTCGAGGATAGAGTAGCAGTTGAGGTCATGGGACTGCGATATATTCTATATGTGCCTGAGTTTTGGGTGAACATGGGTTTGTTGACTGCATTAGCTGAGAGATGGCACTCAGAGACTTGTACTTTTCATTTCTCGATGGGTGAGATGACAGTCACCTTAGAGGATGTGTACAGGATACTGAGGATACTGATAGATGGGGAGTTGGTTCCTTACGATCGAGAGGGAGACAAGGATGCACTGAGATGAGTGTTTCAGGATCTAGGACTAGAGATGAGGGCTAGACATGTGGCTTGGGACACTATGACAACGACAGGATTGGCACTAGCGGCAGTACTGGCAGGAGTGATCAGTGGGTTCCTCTGTCCAGATAGAGAAACACAAGGGTTGGCAGTGGGATGGGAGGACACTAGAGACATTGGTGACTGAGCACACCAGGTTTGCATGGGGGTCGTGTCTGTTGGCACACTTGTACTATGAGCTGCATCAGTTTGTATATCAAGGATCAGCAGGATTGGGATACGAAGTGACACTGTTGCAGGTGTGGGCATATGAGCATTTGTCAGTTACATGACTGATACACTTTAGAGGCAGAGGACATGGGCACAGCTATGTACATTTATATGAAATGATTACGTCACAACCACAGATTGGGAGGCTAGAGTATTGGTGCAGGGTTATCAATGAGATAGACAGTGTGGTATGGAGACCTTAGACTGCGAGGAGTGGGAGGATGATGCAATGGAGCTACCATATGTATTCAGGAGCAAGTATCTAATAGGGAGGACACCATATGTGATTAAGAGGTAGTTGGTAGATAGGGTGGGCAGGCAGTTCGACAAGATACAACGGATGCCACGGGGTTCGAGGGTGTATGCACAGATAATGAGGGATCAGGTGCATTTGGGGCCATTGCTTTCTTATGATCAGGCTCTAACATAGATGGTAGAGATGGTTCCCCTACCTTGGGATATATCAGCAAATATAGAGGATGCAGGGATGGATGTAGAGTACACTGCATATTGGGGAGAGCATCCATTTCCATGGTTGACGGATCCAGGGGAGTTGATAGATGGAAACGGTGGAGGTGATGGGGATGATAGTGGAGATGGTGGAGGTAGAGGCCGACGGTGGAGGCAGGGCGCAGTGGTAGAGAGGAGATTGGCTCTGAGGAGAGAGGGTGGAGAGGAGAGACAGGCTCAGCAAGCTCACATAGTGAGCGGCAGAGGTGGATTGTTGTTATAGGTGCCATCAGCACAGGTTTCCAATGTTGGAATTGCACACTCCAATGATAATTGTAGATGACTGAAGGTATTGTCATTGATCACAACCTTGAAATCCTATGGCACTGGCAGGCACCGACAGACACTACACCGGCAGATAGATCACCGACAATGATAAATATGATTACCGGCACCCCAGTCGATAGGATTTTAATTATTGTATTTTGTATTTATTTATAATATCTTTTTTGTAAGCTGATAAGGCGTATTGTAATAAGACTCATATATAAGTATGAGATCTTGTAGATCATTTAAGATGCAGACATGGGAAGATTATTTGCAGAAGTAATGTGTGAATATTAAGGCAGATTTTGGAGTAAGGTTTATGGTTGTTGTATGAGCTTAAACCGGTACTAAACCTGGCATAGCAGATGCTGAACTAAAGTGGTACATTATACTCGATTTGCATAATCCATTTTGTAAGTCAGTGAGACTTCCTTTTGTAATTAAGCAGTGAGCTTTAGGCAGTTGGCCTTCCTGCATGTGCAGACCCCTATTGTAAGTAATATCCATTCATTGGTCAGTGAGTGAATATTGTGGGTCACAAATCCCACCGAGGTTTTTCCCACATCGGCTTTCCTCGTTAAAAATCTTGTGTTATGGTGTGCTTTCTATGTTGTTTTTATTGTTCATATTTACTGCATTAATTCTTGCTTACCGGTACACTATTTTGGAATGCAATTTATTTAATAAGGTCAGAAAGTATATTTACTGGTTAGATACTGATTCACCCCCCCCCCCCCTCTCAGTATCTTTGGGAATCCTAACAATTGGTATCAAAACCTAGTCCTCTATTTTCAAAAGCCTAACAGCTTGAGGAAGATTCTAACACTGGTATAGATGGATAACTTGAGAAAGCAATTGGAAACAGCTCTTGTGGATTGTGATGCAGAAAAGTTGAAAATATCAAACTTGAAGATGATCTGAAGGATGCACAGGAAATCATTCAAGGACTTCAGGAGAATCTTACTATTGCTAGAAACAAAAGAAGAGTACTTCATGAGAAGATATAGAATGATGATGATGAAAAGGAAACTCTTAATGATCTTGTAAGCAAGATAAAGCAAGAAAACATGACCTTGAGGAATGAGATGCAAGATATGACAATGAGATTTTGTAAAGACATTGAAGATAGAAAGAAAAATGAAGATGACTTGACTAGAAGAATTAATGATGCTAGAACTAAAAATCTAAGACTTAGTCATGAAAATGATATGTTGAAGACAGATCTGATTCACTTGGAGCATGATAAAACTGAACTCATAAAACAGAAGGATTTCTTGGAAAATGAGTTGGCTACTGCAAATCAACACAAAGAGAAATTCAAGAAAATTTCAGAAGAACTTAATGATATGCTGAAAAATCAGAAACCTAATGGAGATACTAATGGACTTGGCTTTGAAGTTGGTGAAAGCTCTTGTACTGTAAAAAACCATGATCACAGTAAACCGGTAAGACAACCTAATGCCTATAAATTTAATGGGAAATGCGTTAATTGTAACAAGTATGGTCATAGAGAAAATTAGTGTAGATCTAGAAACTATCAGAACACTAATGCACCCATGGGTCAATGTTCAAAATGCAACAAAATTGGTCATAATTCAGAAAATTGCAGAATGAATGTAAGATGTTATGTTTGTGGAAGATTTGGACACTTATCTAATCAATGCAGAACACATACTGGCATAGGATATGGAAAGGCTATTCAGAAAAACAATGTGACTTGTTATGCTTGTAAAAAGATTGGACATATTGCAAAATTTTGTAGAAGTAAGACATCACCGAAAAATAATAAAGGACCCAGTTTGAAAGGTAAAGAGAAGGTTGAAGAGGTAAAGCAAGAATTTTCAGAATAATAGATTAGAAAGAGAGATCAGAATGTTGATGAGACTATTCCTTCACAGGTAGAATAGAGTATCACTCCACCTGCAGGAGATTCTTCATCTAATTGAAAAGAAACCCTTTGGGGGTATGGCAACTAATTGAAAATCATGCTAGTTTACCCTCGGTTGATGGTAAGAAGATGAATTGCTTCTTTACTGGCAGATGTGTTAAGTTTCACTTAACCGGCAGGCATTTATTATGGTAGTTGAAGGAAAAGACATTATAAAGCAAGTGCTTTTCACTCTTTTTCACTCACCGAGCATTCAAATTTTCTAAGAGCATGAAAAAACCTGAGCGAAGGCATCCACAGCGAGAAGTGAAGCAAAATATTTCAAAGCATCCAAACCTAAAGGTAGATTAAGGTAGTTATCAATGGCTTCCTCCTCTACTCTAGAATTCATTGCAAACCCTCCTATTGTTGAAGTGGTTAAACGCCCTAGGCCCGTATTTAAAATCATACCCGAAGTAGCGAAGTAGGATGATACCCTAGGTGCATTCTCTAAAATCCCTAAAGGAGTTGCATATGCAGAAGACCCTAGGATATTCATACATTGTCATATTGAGGAACTAGGTGTTGATGAAATCATGAATATGTATAAGACTGTCATTTGTGATGAGAATGGTGTTGTGAAACCGGAACATAAAATCATAGAAACCTTAGGTTTTGTGGAAATACTTGATATTCCAGATTTCCCTAAGGAAGTTGTGAGGATTGTACTCAGTAGAGTTCATGGAGAATTCTTTTGGCTTGATTCTATCCATAAGATCACTAGAGAAGTAGTAAAAGCAGTGACTGGCTTACCTTCCACTAGTAGTAGGCCTGAAAAATCTAAGAAAGTTCCAAATAACACTTTGATGACATTAACTGGTGCAACCCATGATAGTAGATCCTTGAGAGTCAATGATGTGAAAGACATAAATGTCAGATTCATTAGCATGATACTAGGATACAAAACTACACATGCTAACATATGAAACTTTGTTTCTAGTTTATATATCAAGAGTGCTTATGATATGGTGAACAGTAATGCTAAAATAGATATATGTGAATGGTTGAAGGATGAATTGATTGACAACTTGAAGAAAATTAAAGGTGATAAGAAAGGTACTTTCAGATTTGGTAATCTACTTGTGTGCCTAATGCTATATATTACTAAGGAAGTTCTTGGTATAGGCAGGAAAGAATTTGGTTTTGACATACTGGTAGGTAAACAACTATTGGATATCTTTACCAGCATGGGAACAGACAGGGAAAACAATATAATTGAATATTTCCAAGCATTTAAGGCTAGAATGAAAACAAGGGAAAGGCTACCTCGGGACATTGTTGACAAATATTAGAAAGAAATTTGTTTTCTTATTAAGAAAGATGAAATCTGGATGGAGGTAGTGGTTCCTAGAACTATTTGGGTAATAGAAATGGGTTATGAGGCTTATGTAAACATAATTGAGACATATGCCAAAGCCCTACTTGAAGCCCCTAGAGAACTTGAAGAGAAAATATTTGGTAGTGCTGAAACCATTGAGAGCAAGGTACAAACACTTAAACAAAGGAAGAAAAGAGAGCAAACTATCAGAAAAGCATCAAAACGGGTGAAAGAGATCAAGGAAAATATATTGAATATCACCAGTATTAAGGAAAGTGACTTGGAAGGGTTACAACCGGAAGCTCACCTCTCACCGGTTGGAACTTCATCTGACAGTGAAATCCCAGCTGAGTTTAAGGGAGTAGAAAGGAAAAGAAAACCTTCACCGGTACCCTCTCCTACACCAAAGTGAACAAGAAGGAAACAATAGATAGTAAGGCCACTAGCAAAGAAAATGACACCAAGGAAGAAGAAGGAAAAATAGGTTATTCCTCCTTTAGACAGTCTTTTGAATGAAATAACAGATACTTTTACAAATGAGGAAAAGGAAAGCATAGAAAATATTATCATTCTACAAATAGATATCTATAAGAAATTTTTGATAGAGGTTGTAGATTATCTGCCCAGTGACTTGTATAGACGAGTTGATGCTAAGAGACTAGCTATTATGGAATTGGATAAGAAAATAAAAGTTGAAAAGCTACTTGTTGTACACCCTGTTAAATCAGTAGAAGAAATTGATGAGTTAATAACTGAGGCTAACAGGACAGTATTTTTCAGTGATCACCGACATGTATCCTTAATGGCAGGCAGAGTTAATGAAATCACTGAAGAGACATCAGATAAATGGGATATCTTCTTTGTGGAGAAAGAGAAGCAAGAAGAACTCAATAGACCTAAAACATTTAAGGTATATCAAAAGGATAAGGACAAAGGTAAAGGCAAGGTAGGTGGACTACCCAACATAAAAGTAATAGACAATTTTCCACCACCTCCTTCTATTACTCCACCAGTTGAAATTGTTGACACACCAGCAACTGAGGATATGGAGACTACACATGAGGATACAAATCCTGATTCTGAAGTTTTGTATACAATGAATATTGATACACAAGAGGTCAATATTGTGGTTGATAAGGAAACCACTGGTGAGAAGAAAGATGTGGCTATTGAGCCATCGGTTGACAATATTGCAATTGAAATACCAGCCGATAATGTTGAAATTGGGGTTGAGACACACCTTGAGCAAACTGAACAATCAGTTGATCCCCTGGTTACTGGAATGGATATTGATAATACATTAATGCAAACATTGAAAAACCTATAGAGTTAGAGAAACCAGCTAATAAACCAGTTGAGATATCGGCAGTGGATAGTATAGAGGTGCATACTGAGAAACCGACAATGAATACCACTGAGACTTCATCAGATAAACCGGAAGTAGAGAGCACAATGAAACCCACTGAGGTACAGGTTGAGAAACAGGAAGACAAAAAGGTTGAGTCACAAGTTCATGCAAAGACAGTACCACCGGAAACAGCTGAGAAGCCTAAACCTTTGCTGATAGAAATGCAGACACAAAATGACCTACCAGAGGTCAATACAAGCAAAGAGGTTACTCACACTGGCGAAATGCAGATTGTTAAGGTAGTTGGACCATCATCTAGTTCTTCAATGACAGAATTCAAACCAACTAATGTGACAAAGGTATTATTGGATTCAATTAAGAAAATCATAGAGTGTAGTGCACTAGCATATAAATCTATTGATATACCATTCCTATTCTAAAACTGATTGCACCCAAGTGCAATGAGGAAAATAAAGATTCTTTAAGTCAATTAGACACATTGTCTAAGTATATCATCTGTAACATATTGACAGTTGAACAGATAAATGAGGAGACATTTAGAGAGAAAATGAATAAGGAACAAGAGAAATTCCTTGATGAGACAATAAAGAAGTGCATGGAACATATTAACACACTCCTACCGGCACTAAGCAAAACAATAATGGAGTTTAAGTAATTGTACAGAGACACATGTAAGACTAATATTTTGACAGTGGATATAGACAAGAAGATTAGTAATGTGCAGAAAGAAATAAATGATATAGCTGACAACATCATTGGTTCACCTGAACCAATATCAGTTATAGAGAAAAAGATAGCTGAATTTGAGGAAAAACTTGAGAAATTGGAGAAGGAAAAGGAAAGGCAAAAGATCTAAAATGTACACTCAGTCCCAAATTGGATTACCTCATCTCTTTAAGGAAAGAGATATCAGAGGCACTTGCTCAAGGACTGAAGACATTGAAAGAGAAAATACATCACCTCACCGGTACCATTCAAAGAACAGAGGCAACATTGAAGGATAGTGACAGGTTCATTGAGAGCCTGAATTTTGTATTAGCAAACCTTTTTCAGATTGTAACCAACTAGGTACAAGGTTTTAGCTGATAACTACACTCAATTGACATTTTGACAACCTTTGTCATTGATGTCAAAGGGGGAGTAGAAGGAAGAGAAAAATCCAATGACTTAGAGATCATCTGCTCTGGGGGAGCACACAGTTTTTGTAAGATTTTTGGACTTCAATTTTTGGATACAATTTTGAATTTTTCTCATGGGTGTTGCCATCAATGCCAAAGGGGGAGATTGTTGGCATTTCACACTCCAATGAGAATTGTAGATGATTTAAGGCATTGTCATTGATGGCAACCTTGCAATCCTATGGCACCGGTAGGCACCAACACCGGCAGACTCTACAGCGGTAGATAGATCACCGGCAGTGACAAAGATGATTATCGGCACCCCAGCTGATAGGATTTTAATTATTGTATTTTGTATTTATTTGTAATATCTTTTTGTAAGCCGACAAGGCATATTGTAATAAGACTCATATATAAGTATGAGATCTTGTAGATCATTTAAGATGCGGACATGGGAAGATTATTTGCAAAAGTAATGTGCAAATATTAAGGCAAACTTTGGAGTAACGTTTATGGTTGTTGTCTAAGCTTAAACCGGTACTAAACCTGGCATAGCAGATGCTGAACTAAAGCAGTACATTATATTGGATTTGCATAATCCATTTTGTAAGTCAGTGAGACTTCCTTTTGTAACTAAGCAGTGAGCTTTAGGCAGTTGGCCTTCCTACATGTGTAGGCCCCTATTGTAAGTAATATCCATTTATTGGCCAGTGAGTGAATATTGTGGGTCACAAATCCCACCAAGGTTTTTCCCACACCGGGTTTCCTCGTTAAAAATCTTGTGTTATAGTGTGCTTTCTATGTTGTGTTTATTGTTCATATTTACTGCATTAATTCTTGCTTACCGGTACACTATTTTGGAATGCAATTTATTCAACAAGGTCAGAAAGTCTATTTACCGGTTAGATACTGATTCACCCCCCCCCCCTCTCAGTATCTTTGGGAATCCTAACACCCAGATAGGTATAGGGATGGGGACAGGGATAGGAGCAGGCACAGGAGCAGCCATAGGGATAGGGTGAGGGGGGAGAGGAGGAGGATGAGATACTATCCTTGAGGGAGATCTACCAGGAACAAGCAGATGAGACCCAAGATCTAGAGAGGGAGATAGCTAGGCTCAAGAGACAGCTGAGGCATACTAAGCGAGAGAGGGATTAGGCTATTCAGCGCTATACAGAGGCTAAGATAGCACTGAGGGCAGGGAGGCAGGCAACAAAGGACACAGGGGCCAGATATGCTTGTGTTCTGCGGGCAGGGGAGGAGATAGCCTACTGGAGAGACCTGTATTATGGGGTGATGCCACCAGATCAGTGGGCTAGTGATAGGGAGGTGATGCAAGTGGAATGCTCAAGTGACTTGTTTATTCACTAAGAATAGGTCCTTACTCATTTCAAGGTATTTTTGTTGTACTCAGAGTGCAAAGGTTCATAGACAACCTGAAACTTCCTCTTGTTCCACCTCCCTAAGACAAGACTTCTTGGTTGCTCAAGGGCTTCAACCCCATAACCACTCTGGCTTGGTAAACTGACTCCTTGTTCATCCTTTAGTCTTTCATAACTCTATCCTTAACTTGCTCCCTGACTGCACAAGGTCTCCTTTTGTTGGTTTACACATTGAAACTAACTTTTTCTCCCAATGGTGTCTTTTGTCTTCTACGTTTTGAGATGTAGAAGTCCTCCTCAAGTGCTAAAACTATGTTTTTTGAGTCTATCCCACAAAAGGTGTCAAATTAATGTGAGGACAACTTGTTTCAACTGGCATTGATGTCTTTTGTGCTTTTCATTCACCATTTGTATACCCGATTTGACCAAAACTCAATTTTAAGGCCTAAAAAGGCTACAAGCAATTAGCCCTCCTTTTGGGGTTTTGTGCTCACCCTGCTCAAGCGATGGACTTCCAAACTAAAAGTATCACATTTTTTGATACCCTTTTGGGGGTTCTTGAAGATTCATCAAGTTTGGGGGTCCCTAAAGCCTTCGCCGTGACTGTCCCAAAAATGGGCATAAAAGGAGGGTTTTGGTAGGGTTTGTTGGCAAAAACCACATTTCAAGCTTGGGAACCTCAAAATGACTCAAAGGCACCTATTTCTACCTTGCTATTGGCTAATAAGGCCATAAACAAAAAGTTTTAAACCTCACAAAGTGAAGAACAAGATTTTCATAATATGCACAAAAAAGAAATGCAACATTTGACAACTTTTCACTTTTGCATTCTACAAGCACTTTTTTGCAAAATTCCAATTACAACTGAAGCATATGAACATAACCAACATTAGAGACAAGAAGGAATCCAATTTTCCCTACACAAAAGGCATTAGGCAATTACGAATAGTAAATAGTTCACTGTCAAAGTAAATAGGACTACACTTTTCCTCTTTTCACTGTTTTCCCATTTTGGACCTACACTTTGCAATGTTAAAACTCTTATTTGAAGGTTTGTTTGTGCTTTATTAGTAATGCTTTGCCTTCTTCATACATTAAGTCCTTCATACCTACAATTTCAAGGGGAGAAATCCATATACAACTTCAACAAATAAGCAAAAATCAGTCATACTTGACTGTGACAGCCTGCTGGGTGTTTTTCATTTTGCCTAAGGAGATCATTGTTTGATCTTGGATTTTACATTACCCATGAGCAGGGCTTACACCTCTCTTTGTTCTTTTTTACAATCAAACAAAGTATAGACAGAGGTTTTCACACACCAATGAATGGTGGAGAGCAAACTAGGAAAGAAAACAACTACCAAACAGTGACTCACTGTTTTGGCTTACAATTCATGAAATTGAAACATATAACCTTCCTCTTCTAGACTTAGGAAGTCTCTTTGCTTGCACACTTCACTTGTTCATCACATAGGATTGTTCACCAAAAGAATGCAATTGCTATGGGAGAGCAAAGCATCAAATTTATGCAAGACCCTAGCCAAATGGCATACTTGCCTAGGGCTCCATGGCCACAAAACACCTTGTACCTGCACTCTTGAAAGCAAAACTCATATTTACATAATATACAAATTGACCAACTAGTTCTTGAGAATCCATGAACACTTTAGGACTCCAAGAAACCAAGTTGGTCAAGCATTCTTGCCCAAATTCCTAGACTGGGCAGTGAAACTGTGAAATCAAAACAATTTTGCTACAACTTCAAAACTTAATCAAATTTAATGCCACCAAATGGAGGAGTCTAAGAAAACATAGTAGAAACTGAAAATGCAAGAACAGTACGGAAAATTACAGCAGGTGTACGGACTGCTGCTCACACCAAGTTAGAAACTAGGGAAAAACAAGGTAAAATGAGTGCAAACTTTCATAATCATTAAAAAATCTGATTGAACAACCCTTACAATAGTTCCAAAAAGAGAATAAATACCATTCCAAGTTGGTTAACCTTTTTTACGGACAGGTACATGTCCAAGCACACTAAAAATTGACATTTTGGATGCCTAAAATGACAACTTTTGTGCCTAGAAGGTGTAGGGTTGAACTCAAAACCCACAAAACACCTAAGAACACTTCACACACCTAAAAACCAAACACAAAACATGCCTAGACCTTTTCAAAACAAAATCACATAAAAAACTCACTTTTTACAACATTTTACCAAGCAACTCCAAAACTGGCAATTTTGAGCAAAAGATGAAAACAGGAAAACAAAACCTCACAATGAGTTCAAAACTCATCCAAACAACTTAAAGCAACACAAAAACACTTAAACAACCATTCCCACTCAAAGCTAATGAAAATAAAACTTTCTCTCAAACCTATGTTGAAAAATGAGGCCTAGGTGCTCCTGCACCAGCTAGTAGCTTCCGGAGACCATCGCGGACTATGACGACCTCTAGAGGGAGAGACAGGAGACAAGCATCTAGCGGTGGGGTCATGGGTCCTCCACCACCACCAGATAGAGGGGGTAGGAGATATGATCTTGGGGCAAGTCCTTCCAGTGCTCAAACTCTATTAAGGCCAGCCAACTATGAGGAAGGGAGTTCATCATAGCCTTAGAGGGCTCCCTATGTATCAGTTTTTTTATCATTTTTATATGATGATGTAGACACCTTCGGGTGATTGTAGCCATACGTATTTTGACATCATTGTATCATGACACATGATTTTTTGAGATATATATGAGATGATTTATCCTTGCAGCAGCTATATGCATGTGTACCTATGTGATGTTTCTATGTGTTAATGCATTATTTATATGTGATGCTTATGATATGAATGCAAATATGTACATGATACAATGCAATATTTTTGTTCTTTTATGTTTTTAATATGTTATGCAAATGCAAATGTGAATGTATGAAATGCAGATGAATATGATAATGCAAATAACTATTTACATGATGAGAATGTAAAATGTGCTAACATGTGTTGTGTGCAAGATGTGATGCAATTGTGATATCTATATGTATGTATGAAATGCTTATATGTGGTAATGCAGTTGCAAACTACATGAAATGCAGATATTTTTGGTGTGTCATTATACTCAGTCGTGTGATAGCAGGCTACACGGATTCAAGAAGGACGATGGAGGTCAATCAAGAAAGGGGGATGGAAGATAGAAGATATGGAAGTGAAAGAGCTTCTTGTGCATTAACATCATTGAGCTTTATTATGGCAAATAGGTTATGACAATCCAGATATATGTTCGACCCAGAAAGTCATTGTACCTATTTGCATGGAGATCAGACAGTTGCAAACAAGGAATGCCCCAGTTCACACTAGACTCATAGTATCCTCATATCCTTGGACAAGACATGGCATTACTGAGAGACAATCCACAAACAGCAAAGAAAAATAGGTGATGATACGCCATCCTTACCTTTCTAGTCAAAGACATCCTGGAGATAAAATCTATAGTCAGAGACATCCTGTAAAAGCTAAAAGACATGTCACCAAAAAGATAAAATCAAAAGAAAACCAAGACTCGACACCAATATTTACTGTAGTCCTCAAGTTTAGTGTCTCTTGTCACTTGTATAAGTCTATTTGATTGTGGTCACAATGTTTACTTTCACAAAAGGATAGATAACACTAAACAATAATGTTGTCTGAGTCTATTGAAAGATTTGATTTGTTGAAGCCCATTGTTGTTGTTGTGTCTCATTTGAAACTGAATGAATTCATGAAACTGATACTTTATTGCGGAGAAGACGGGTCTTTATTGCGGATTGGCAATGCAAATGTTTTATTGTGGATTGTATGCGGATAGACTGAAGAAAATTGGAAGAAATTGTACCCCTCAAAACGTGTGATGCTCTCAATTCCACACCCATCACTAGACTTAGAATTTGTCTTAGCCACAAATAGGGGTTGATTTATTATTGATGGAAGGAGTTGTGAGTGTGTGCAAGAGTGAAGGATGAAATGGTATCCTGAATGAGGGAGGAGCAATGTCTCTACACATGGCATCGGTGACCCATTTTTCACCATGGTACTTGCCCAAGGTGCCACCGAAGTGGTTTTCACCATTGGGCGAAATGTTTTTCTATTTACTTTTTTTATTTTTTTCAATTTTTTTTGTGTCACAAGGGCCCTGTTTGCCAGGTTTTCACCAAGTAACAATTTTATATTTTTATGATTTTTTTTTGTATTTTTGAATTTTTTTTATTTTTTTTTGTATTTTTGAATTTTTTTTATTTTTTTGTATTTTTTTATTTTTTTTATTTTTTTGTATTTTTGAATTAGGATACTCTTGAAGAACTATGTGTAAAACCTGCGAAGGTGCATGTTGTTGATAGGATCCTCCAAAGGTTCACCCTCTATGGTTGAGAGTTGATATGCACCGGATCCATAGGTTGTTGTAATGATGTAACGACCAAGCCAATTTGGTTCGAATTTGCCTTTCTTCTCTTTGTCTTGCTGATTCTTAGGATTTTCTTTGAGAACTAAGTCACCTACCTCAAATGTGTGAGAATTAACCTTGTGATTGTAACTGCGACTCATTCGTTGTTGATAAGCCTTGAGATGATTAAAAGTAGTTTGTCTTCATTCATCCAATAGTTCTAATTCCTGTAAGCGAGAGACCATGTAGTCTTCATCACTGATAATGTTTTGCAAAGATACTCATAAAGATGGTAACTCGACCTCAATAGGCAAGATAGCTTCAGCGCCATAGACAAGTGAATAAGTTGTGGCTCCTGTAGGTGTGCGAACACTTGTGCGATAAGCCCAAAGTGCGGGATTGAGTTGGATATGCCAATTGCGGCCAACGTCATCAACTATCTTTTTGAGGATCTTAAGGATAGTTTTATTAGATGCCTCAGCTTGACCGTTACCTTGGGGGTAATAGGGCGTGGAGAAATGATGGGTAATATGGAAGCAATCACAAAGTTCATGAACATCTTGATTTTTGAAGGGACGTCCGTTATCAGTGATAATGGAAATAGGAATAGCGTACCGACAAATGATGTAGTTGAGAATGAATGTAGCAATCTATTTTCTAGTGACTTGTGTAAGAGGCATGGCTTTAATCCATTTTGTGAAATACTCTGTGGCAATGATAATGAATTTGTGGCCATTGGAAGAAGGAGGGTGAATCTTGCCTATGAGATCGAGTCCCCATTGACAATAGGGCCAAGGAGTCGCAATTGGTTGAATTTCTTGTGCTGGTACATGAATAAGGTCTCCATGTATTTGATATTGCTTACATTTCTTGACAAACTGATATGAATCTTGCTCCATATTGGGCCAGCAATATCCAGTCCTGATGAGTTTCTTGGCTAAGGTAGGACCACTAGAATGTGGACCACATATCCCTTCATGAACTTCGCGTAACATAATTTGAGCTTCGTCCCTTTCTAAACATCTAAGAAGAGTGCCATCTAGACCTCGACGGTGTAGGATATCGGCTAAAATGACATATCGAGAAGATTGGCCAATGAAAGTGCAATGTTGGTTGTTGGATAAGTCAGGAGGAAGGGTATTATTATGAAGGTATGTGAAAATGGAAATGTATAACTAAGAATCAAGACCAATGACACATATCATCTTAGTAGGAGTGATCTCATACGAGGGAACCAAAAGGTTATCCACCAAGAACTCATAGTGGGTTTCATTTTGCGGTAGATCGATCAGCGAGGCAACAATAGCCATGGCATCTGCACCTCGATTCTGCTCAAAGGTTAACTTCATGAAATGTTGCTTTAGGTCATCCACCATTTTTTTGTAAGACATTAATTTTTCATCCTTTGTTTGGTAGTCATCAGTTTCTTGATGAATTACAAGTTGAGAGTCCCCAAAAACATGGGGTTCCTTGATCTTCCACTAAACTGCAATTCGCAATCCAATTGTTAATGCCTCGTATTCTTCTATGTTATTAGTGCAAGGATATGATAATCGATATGATTTTGGAATGGAATCCCCTTGAGGTGTGATAAAGAGGATGCCAACTCCTACACCATGTTGTGTGTATGAGTCGTCAAAGTATAGTTGCCAAGGCTTTGTGTGTGATACCGTCAAGATAGATTCATCTGGAAATTTTGAAGTTAGAGGAGAATCATCTATCATAGGAGCTTTTGCTAATTGATCTACGATAGCTTGTCCTTTTATTGCTTTTATGTCTACATATTCAATGTCGAATTCACTCAGGAGCATCACCCATTTGGCTAGTTGGCCAATAAGCGTTGCTTTATTGAGAAGGTACTTCAATGGATCAATCCTTGCGACCAACTTACTTTTATGAGTTAGCATGTAGTGTCATAATTTCTGTGAAGCAAAGACCACAACAAGACATGCACGCTCAATTGGTGTGTAGTTTAGCTCATAGCCTACTAGAGTACAACTGATGTAGTAGGCCGCCTTTTCTTTGCCCTCAACATCTTGTTGCACTAAGAGTGCCCCCATTGTTGTTGATGTAGTTGATATGTAGAGTAATAGAGGTTGTTCTGGAACTGGTGGCATCAAGACTAGTGGATTCAAAAGATAATCTTTGAGTATCTGAAAAGCCTGTTGATAGTTATCATCCCATTTGAATTTGATGTTTTTGTGTAGCAAGTGTTGAAAAGGATGACATGTATCTGCAAGTTGTGCTATGAATCTTCGTATGGACTGGAGTCTTCCTTGCAAAGATCGAAGTTGACTAATATTTTGCGGTGGTGGCATCTCCAGAATCACCTTGACTTTTGCTAGATCGGCTTCAATTCCTCTTTTTGAGATAATGAATCCCAGCAGCTTCCCGAAGGTTACTCCAAAGACACATTTCTTGGGGTTTAATCTTACTTTGTATTTTTCCAACCAATCAAAATGACTGAAAGTATGTCCAAATGTGTATCTATGTCTATTGATTTTCCCAAGATGTCATCAACATAATCTTCCACAGTTACGTGCATGAGATCATGAAAGATAGTAGTCATGGCTCTTTGATATGTAGCGTCTGCATTCTTTAGCCCAAAGGGCATGACATTCCAGCAGAAAGTTCCCTAGGCACAAGTAAATGTTGTTTTGTACTGATCCTCGGATGCAATTTTTATTTGATTGTATCTAGAGAATCCATCCATCAAAGATAACATCGCATGACCTGTTGTGAGATCTACAATCAGGTCGATATTTGGCAATGGAAAATCATCCTTGGGATAAGCTTTGTTGATGTCTCTGAAATTTGTGCATATTCTGATGCTATGATCTGGTTTGTTGGCTGGTACTAAGTTGGAGATCCATTCAAGATAATCAATTGGGCGTATGAATCCGACATCCAATAATTTTTCAAGCTCTGCTTTGACTAATAATGCCACTTGTGGATGCATCTTTCTTAATTTCCGTTTCACTGGTTTTGCCTTCGGTTTAACTGTCAAATGATGCATTACTAAATCTTGATCCAGTCTAGGCATATCAACATATGACCATGCAAAATTGATTTGTCACTCTCTGAAGAAACTTATGAACTTCGGTCTTTCTGTCTCTATCAGAGATTGTGCCAAGAATATGTTATGTGGAATTTCTTCTGTACCGATGTTTGTTTTGATGGTCTCCTCTACTAACATAGATTATTTTTCTTCATATGATGTCGAGAGAATGTTGAGCCTTCCATCTTCGGGTGCCTCGGAGAGGTTTTCACCCTCATATATGTCCTTTCTTTTTTACTTTTTGGGGTCAGATAGTGCCACAATGTGGTTTTCACCATAAGACCCATGATTTGTTTTTTATTTTTACATTTTTGTGACTCGAAGGTCTTGCACCCTCACCAAAATATGCCACGATGTTGAGTTCTATAGTGTATCTTTCCTTATGGTTCCCAAGCGGAAGATCATCTTGTATGCCTAAATAGTCAATAAAGGCTTCATCGTTTTGGAATGTGTCAAACTATACATGTCCTTCATGGTCCCAATCAATAAGTTGGTGGTGAACAAGGGGAAGGCCTTTAATATTTTCAAATTCATCGGGACTAAGGGTGAAGATGCGGTTATATTCAGGTATGTCGAGGTCATCGTTGGCACTCTCCTCATCTATCTCGATCGTGAACAAGTCCAAATTGTCATCACTAAAAGTGCATTCAAGGATGGGTGTCCTCATCCTTCATGATTTTGACCTAGAACCTAGAGGCAAAGACTATGTGGGATCCTCAGGGGTTGTTTCTTGACCAACTTTGAATTTTCTATAAAATTCCTCTTCTTCTGTGGGTTCACCTAGTTCTTTGAATGTCTCGGTGAGTTCATTGTCACTAGAGGATTTGTCTGAACCCCATTCCCATTCATTAAATTCGATGGAATAGCGGTTCTCTTGTTGATCTATGGCAGCTTTGATTTGTAATGCATCTTCTGCCTTTCGAGTATTTACCCTGGAAGATATGAAACCAAACCCTTTCGAGTGCTCTTTTTTAAATGTCAATTATGGCTACAAAGGTTGAGTGATACCTTATTTTCTTAAGCCAAGAGGACTTTTGCCATCATACCCAAACTTTTGTAGGATCTTGAATCCTTTGCCATATTTTTCACATGGTATGCTGATGTGATCTTGTGTACCATCTTCGGGGTCTTTGTAAAGCATTTTGTATAAGTCTTCTTCATCCATTTCACCCCACTTTGGGAAGATAGTAGGATCCCATTTTAGTGTAATGATAGATACCTGTTTAGAAGGATGTGGTCACTCGTATTCTTTTGGTGAACTCATAACTTGTTGTAAGAACATGGTTTGATTCAAAGTGTATTCAACCATGCCTTTGTCCTGATATTTCCCTTTAAGCTCACCTTGTTTTGAGGTGGAATGATTGTCTCAATTTTTGGTCTCAAGTTATTGCAGTATATAAATGGATTAGGATCACCATTAATTGTTACTTCAACTCCATTGTGAGGAAACTTAATACATTGGTGGTATGTAGATGGGACTGCCCTCATCTCATGAATCCAAGGACGTCCCAACAATATGTTGTATGTGAGATCGAGGTCTAGGACTTGACAAACCACATCCTTTGTAACTGGCCCAACTCTGAGAGGCAAGGTGATTGTGCCTTTGGATGAACGCTCTTCATCATCATATGCCTTGATGGTAATTTTGTTTCTAGCATTCACAGCTTTGTCTGAATATCCCAATTGTATTATTGTGTTTAAAGTACATATATTGAGACCACCTCCTCCATCTATCAGGACTCATTTTATTTGATGTTTGTGTAGGAAGGCTTCGATGTGTAAATGTGCATTATATAGTTAGCTCACGGAGGCATCGTCAACTTCTGTGAATGTAAGGGAGTGTGGAACGGAAAGGTATCCCACCATGGCTTGAAACTAGTTCACATTCAAATCAGTGGGGACAGAAGTGTCTCTCAAAGTTTTGTCAAGAATGGCCTTATGTGCAGGGGATATGCGTAAGAGCTCAAGGATGGAGATAAGCACGGGTGTCTTCCCTAATTGTTCTACAAGGTCATACTTAGGTCTAGTTGATGAGAAAGAGACGTTTTTAGCTGGAGCACCTTGCAAAGTGAATTTACCTCGATGAGTTGTAACCTTACATTCAGAGGTAGGTTTGGAAGAAGATCCAATGCCTTTTAGGACAACCTTGGGTCTTTGGGTAGAATTTCCAAGCGTTTTGTCCTTTATAATAATGGTAGAGACGTAATTGTCCATTGAAATGTGATTGACAATTGAATCATAGTTATAGGATGCTCTAGTATAGTTGGTTTTCTCATCTGTGGCTTTAGCTTTTCCCTTGTCATGCTTTGGGAATTGTTCCTTAAACATCTCATGTTCTTGATTGGATGAATGTCCTTCAATCTCAATGTCACCTCTATCAATAAGGTCTTATATGATTTTCTTCAGTCGATGACAATTTCCTGTTTTATGTCCCTTGCTCTTGTGATATTCGCAGTATTCATCGTCATTCCACCAATTTGGTTTGACCTTTGGCTCATATGGAGGCAAATCTGGAATTGTGATTATCTTGTTTGCTACTAGCTTCTTGAAAGCTGACTCAAGTGGTTCTCCCAATGGGGTGTACTTCCTTCATGATTTTGAAGTTGTTTGAGTATTCACTTGATTGTTTGTAGAGCTTGATCTGGAAAAAATGATTTTGGGCCATACTGTATTGGCATCAACAACACCATCATTGACTGTGTTCTTGTTTTTATTCCAAAATCTTGGCTTGTCTTTTCCTTTAAAGTCCTCTTTGTTTTCTTTGAATATTTTAACGATGCCTTTCTCAATTAGGACCTTCTCTGTTGCTAAGCCTTTTTCAATGATGTCCTTGAAGGTGGACAAACAAGCTTTTCTCGGGTCATAACCAATGTCTTTGTTAATATTCTAGGTGAACATCTCTACCATTTATTTTTGTGGAATTTCACAAGAGCATCTACTGGCTACATTTCTCCATCTTTGTAAAAATGATGAAAAAGACACTCCATCCCTTTGTTTGGTGTCACACAAAGTAGTAACTGATATATATGTCTCTATGTTGTATGAGAAATGTTGGATAAATGCCTCTACTAAGTCACCCCACAACTTAATTCCAGGTGGAAGTTGGGAGAACCATTCCATAGCTTGATCACCTAAGCTTTGTGGGAATAATCTCATCAAATATGTCTCTTCTGCTGCTACCTCAATGCAAGCTGTGAAAAATTGTCTTATATGTGCCTTAGGATCCCCTTTTCCTCTATACTTATCAAACTTAGGTGTCATGAAATGTGTAGGAAATGGTGGCATTGGAATGCTTTTGTCAAATGGATAGGGACATATGTCTCTCATTGTGTAAGTTGGCTTCGGTGTATTAATGTCCTCCATTTTCTTTTGTAAGTCCTTAATTTGTTGTTCCAAATTGTTCTTAGGTGGAGACCAACTTCTTGGACCATATCCCAAGCCCGAGCCAACGGGTGGAGGAGGAGCATGTTGCATATATGGATGGTATTGATCATACACATGTTCATATGGAGGAGGTCTATTATGATGATGCGTATATGGACCACTTGATATAGAGTCATGATGAGGAATGGAATATCTGTTTTGTCCATGTATACCATACTCTATAGGCATGTCATGAATTTGTTCTAATGTGTTGCCCCCAAATTTGACGCGGTGTTTCCTTGTGCCCAAATTTTGATCATGCCTTTGGATATCCAGTTGTTTTGGTGGTTGGTCCTTAGCATTGGTATGTGATTGAGTATATTTTTCTGCATAAGACTTCCATAATGGTTTGTGAAGGTGAGTATCATATGCTTGACCATGTGTATGAGGGACCTTAGGTTTTTGAAACAAAGATGATGGTGATTCAGGCACCATATGTGGTCCTCTATTGCCTCCACTATTAGGCCTCCTTTGATCCATTTTGAGGTGAGGCTGTTGCAAAGGTCGATGTTCCATTATTTGAG
This sequence comes from Cryptomeria japonica, assembly GCF_030272615.1. NCBI lineage: Eukaryota > Viridiplantae > Streptophyta > Pinopsida > Cupressales > Cupressaceae > Cryptomeria > Cryptomeria japonica. The sequence goes on from NC_081409.1 coordinate 861,722,526, forward strand.
ACATGTCAAAATCATGAGGGATCTTGGCTCCACTTTGTGCCATCACTTGTAAGAAATATTGTCTATCTCTCCTCATTATTTCCTCAACCAATCAATTGAAACGGGGATCCATAATGGAGTCTTCCACTTCTGCTGAATGTACGAAAAAGTTGTCCATATTGTCATTGTGTGTATCATTGTTGTTTGTAGTGTCCATGTTCTCAACATTTGGAATGTTTCTATAGGCATCTATGTCAGGTAATGTAGTGTGATCAGAATTGAAAAGACATCATTGACATACTCATAGGCACTCATGTTTGCGAATTCTTGAGCCTCTTTAGTTTCTCTCCTAGATTTTTGGGAACGGGTTTCAACCATGAACTAGATCTTGACCAAGATGTGGGAGACTAGATGAAAATGGAAAGAGTATGAAAGACCAAGAGTTGGATGGAATGTAAATGAATCTGAGGTTTACTTGCAATGTCCAAAGTGTAAGACCAAGTATGTATGTAGTAGAGTAGTTGTGACTTCCAAAGAGATGATAGTTTCTCTTGATGAGGTAAGTTGACCTTGACTCTAAGTAAGACCAAATGAGACCCAAAGGTGATAGACCTTGATGAGGGACCACTTAGAAAGATGTTGTTGTATGTAGTGTGTTGACAAAGTATGATGAGGACAAGCAAGTGACCTTTCAACTCAAGTTTAGACAAATGTGAATGTAATGTAAGGTGTAAAGCAATGATGAACTTTGTGAGACCCAGAAATAGGTTGAATGCTAGATGAAAACTTGAAGAAATAACCTAGGAAGCTCAATAAGTCTGAAACTGACTGCTTTTTTTTTTGTCGGACTATAAGTTTTTCCAATTTTGAACACAGATGTTTTTGAATACTGCACAGACGCGTTTATGAGATTTTGTAGATGCAGTTTTGCTTATGATGACACAGACGTGTTTCTGTCCTACACAAACACGGTTAAATGACACAGACATTGTTGAATACTGCACATACGTGTTTCCAGAAACTAAGTGCAATTTTTTCCAATGTGTAAAGTTGTTGTTGTGACTAAATCTGAATTTTTTACTGTTTTTCATAACAAGAGGACACAATGTTGATGAGGACTCTATGTTTGCAAGTGTTTAGACTCAAAATGACTCAAAGAAAAGTGTGTTGTTTGATGTAAAAATATTTTGCATACACTTGAAGACACAAAAGACATGATGTTTTGATGTTTGATCTTGAATGTTTGGATGTTTAAAAGAAGACAAGCACAATTCTTATGGTTGGCCAGGACAATAGTTGTTGATCCCACATGGGGTTTCCCCCGAGGCTACATCATTCAGAGCGGATACTTAGATGCTTGACCCCACTGGCTCCACCCTCGACACTCACTTCTCCGGGGCAACCAAGCATCAGTCCCCACAAAAACTCCCTATGGCGAACTTTGTATCTCTACTAAGAACCGTATGTGTGTGGGTTGCTCCAGAGGTTTGACCTCCTGCCCCAACAGCTAGAAGGATTTTGGCTTTCTAAAACAAAAAGGTGCTAGTAAGGGCATCCACTCATGTGGCCATACATGTGGCACTTTCAACTCTGTAAATATAGAAGGCTCCCAGCTGATAGGGGTTATGCCCTACAACTGATCAAATAAATTTTATCAAACGAGTTTATGGGGAGACATAGTGTCAATATGAACTAATCAGCACACATTACCCATGGCTTTCACCATGGATACAATTATTTATAGTGGTTCAGAAGAGGTGGGTTTTCCTCGCTACCACTTGGGTCGTTCTCTCCTCACTAGTAGTCCCAATGACCACACGGGGAGACAGTCCCTCTAGAGATTAAACAAAAAGAGCCTATTGCTTAAGACACAAAAGGCATTGGTTCAATTTTAGTGCACCAATTGAAGTGTTTAGTAATCTATGAAAATAAGGCACACAATAAAGATCAAAAACCCTTGCCAAGATCTTGCAACAAAGATTTGTTAGTAGTTTGGGTTGCTTCAAATGATTACCCCTTCATGTAAGCAAATAAGTTAGGTGAATTTTAAATCCAAAAGATTGTGAAATAGGGGCCTTTGATAAGACGATTTGTTTTCAAGACAAGTTGCATCAATTTTGTTAGCTAGATCACAAGATGTTAGCCCGAAATAAACTAGATCTGAAATCCAAATGACGAAATAAAGCCTCAAAACTGGATCAAAAACTAAAAAATGCAAGATCTGAAACACAGATGCAGTTGAACCTAACACAGAAGCGGCAAAAAATCACAAACGTGCCTAAATCCATCATAGACGTTGTAGACACCTAAAATTAATATTTAATTAATTTAAGCCTATCAATATAATTAATTAACTTAATTGTGTTATCCTTATTCCTCTCAGAGTCAATTAAATCTAATTTAATTAATCATGTCACTATAGTCCAATAATTAATTTATCAAATAAATTAATTTCCCCTATTCTTCTAAAGTCCCCTCCAATAATTATTTCCTCTAAAACCCACTCAATTAATTAATTATAATTAATTAACCTAGTCATGTGATTCCTACAAATCACTTTTCCTAATCCCACTCAACCTAATGAATCCTCCTTGAATCTCTCATAATCATGCTTATCATTATTCTCCAATTTTTAATTCCCACTCATGTCACATCAACTTTGAATCTCTCAAATAAATTCAAATTTCTTTGAATCCCTCAATGCATCCTTATTTTGGAATTTTTAATTCCTCAAGTTTGAAATTCAAATTTCTTCCCCCTTTTTCCAAAGGAATTTTATATTCTTGTTTATTTTCCCAAGGCACCCTTGATCCATGCCTTTTATCCAAAATCGATCTCAACCCTTCATAATCAAATCAATCTTGGTCCTCCATTGGCCTTCTCCAATCTATAAATTGGAGCTAATCCTCCTCACAAATTTTGACTTCTCATGCATCCTAATGCTGCTCTATTCACCTCTCATCCTCTTCTAATTCCTCTCTCAAATCTATCAAATTCATAATCCATCACTCAAATCCAATAATCCAATAATCCATCCACTTACCTTGTTGAGCACAAAGAAGAGCATTCCACATCACATGCAATCAAAGAAGCACATCAAGTGGAGCATCATCAAAGGGCACCTTCACTTCATCAAGCTCAATCCAAGGGAGAGGTAAAGATAGCAAGGTAAAAAGTATTATTTTCATATTTTTATGTGGTCTTATGCATGCTTCATGTTTTTATGCTTTTAGTGTTTGATTTGTATGCTAACCACCACTAATCCACCTTGTTGGCTTTTCCCCTCTTCATTTTGGCACGCCCGGTGGGACCCATGTCCCGAATTTAACAATTTTTTGAGTTTTTTTTGTGGAGTTTTTTTGTGAAGTTTTTTTCACAAGTTCACACTTCAGCGCGAGCACACGCGCATCATCGTGACCGTTTCTGAATCAGCGCGAGCGCCTCGGGTTCGGCACGACTACAAGAAAAATTCAAAAAAAAAAATTGGCGACTGTGTTTCGCAGCTTCACGCTTCAGCGCAAGCGCATGCGCATCAGCGCGACCATTTCTGAATCAGCGCAAGTGCCTCGGGTTCAGCGTGGCCACGGGAAAAATTCAAAAAAAAAATTGGCAGCTCTGTGTTTCATAGGTTCTCGCTTCAGCGCGACCGTTTCTGAATTAGCGCGAGCGTCTGTTAATTAGCGCGAGCGCCTCGGGTTCGGCGTGACCGCAAGAAAAATTCAAAAAAAAATTTGGTGGCTCTGTGTTTTAGCGTGACCACTCTGTGCATTCTTCTATCTCCTCATTCTTCCTCTTATTCATTCTTCTCGCTTCTCACTTCTGTTTTAGTTTCGGCACGACTGCTCTGCGAGGAGCGTTTCTGTGAAAAAATTTGAAATTTTTAGGCACTAACTTTAGTTGTATTAGTGCGAGCGCCTATGTATCAGCGCGAGCGCCTGGTAATCAGGGTGACCGTATTTTTTATGTTTTCTGTTATTTGTCTGTTTAAATTTTTAATAATCAGTGCGACTATCTACAAATCAGCGCGTCCGCAGGATTTAAATCAGAAAAAAAAAATCGATTTTTTAGTCATATCTTATTTATCTTAATTTTGTCTTCCTCCAAACTCCACTAGATCCCCCACAATATCATTTTGCACATTTCCTTCCTTGGGGACCTTATCCCAAAATCCACCTTTTGAAGCCCGAAATCCCACATTCCTCTATTTTTAGGGTTTGTCATAACTCCTTCCACTTTTATCCAATCACCTCCAAATTTTCCCACATTGTCTATCTCCAACTTTTGCTTCTTTGTCCCTCTTGGACAAATTTTTTCATTCCTTCACCTCTCCTCCAAAATCCTCATTTTATGCTTGCCTATCCCTTAGACTGGCAAAAACCTAGTCAAACCCCATTTACCCATCAAAGCTTCCTCCAAATCCACATTTGTCATTAGTAGAAAAGTTTTTATTCATGTTTTTCTACTCATTCCTAAAAAATAAAAATAAAAAATATTCTTGTCATTTTGTTGTCTTTTGCAGGATGTTTGTTGAAGACTTCATTTGCAAACTACTAATCAAGTTATTTTGCAGGTTACCTAAGGAAATTCGACCAAACATTGTATTTTTCTTAATCGTTTTATTCTAGGCACCTAGATCTTAATTAGGGGTAAAAGAACTCTTGCTTTTTGTGTTTGAGGAAAGTGTAGAGGTAGGAGAGTATGCTCTTGTCTACATAGACAATCAGAAATCCCAACCCTTGAACCTTTTCTTGTTTGATTGTATGCTTACCATTAGCGGGTCTGCCCTCCCAACTTTCTCTTTGAGAAGGTAAGAGGGGAACGACCCAAGTGAGTACACCCGGACCTGGGGTTCCCAACTCACTATAATAAATAGGCCATTGACTACGAAAGGGTCAATGGTTGGGGCTATATGAGAGTTCACTCTCACATTGGGTGCTTAGTAGGATCCTAGAGATCTCAATCACACTTGCGTGACTACTAAGTTTTTGGTCCTTCGTTGGGCTATAGGCCTCAATTGCGCTTGCGCAACTTCGAAGGGTAGCTCCTAATGGGAAGACTTACTAAACACCTTGTTCATAGTGGCCAAAAACCTTCTGGTCATTGGTGTAGGAGGTCGGACCTCCGAAGCCGCCCATATTTTTACGGCACTTAGTAGAGACACAAAGTTTGCCATGAGGAGTTTTCATGGGAATTGATGTTTGGCTGCCCCGAGAAGTGAGTGTCGTGGAGGGGAGCCAATGGGGTCAAGTATCTAAGTGTTCACTTTGGGTAAGCGTAACTGGGAAACCAATTGGGATCCATTGACTATTATTTTTTCTTGTCATAGGATATATTGTGAATGAGCATGAGTGTCTTTTGAGCCTAACTTCTTTCGACCATTGTGTTTTCTTTACTTGAGATCTCTTGCCAAGTCCATCCCCCACAACCAATAAATCATCCCTCTTTCCAAATCCCATCTTTCCATCACCAAATCTTTAATCCATTTCTTTCTATCCAAGAAATTCTCCAATTCCCAATCCAGTTTCATCCATTCAAACAATCATCTTTCCTCAACTAATATTCATTCTTCCTCTAGTCCAATCAAATCTCCAAAATTCCAATCAATCAAATCCATCCATCTCCCTAATCTAATTCAACCTAATCCAATCCAATCCAATCCAATCCAATCCAATCCAATCCATTCAATCCAATCCAATTCAATTTAATCCAATCCATTCAATCCAATCCAATCCAATCCAATTTAATCCAATCCATCCAATTCATTCAATCCAATCCAATCCAATCCATTCAATCCAATCCAATTCAATTTAATCCAATCCATTCAATCCAATCCAATCCAATTTAATCCAATCCAAACCAAATCCAATCCAACTAATCTAATCCAATCAAATCCAAATCCAATCAAGTCCTAATCCAAGGACTCATCCAATTCCAATCCAAATCAACTAATCAAATCAAATCAGATCAAAACCAACTCAATCCAATCCATTCAATCAATCAACTAATCCAATCAAATCAAGTCCTAATCCAAGGACCATTCCAATCCAATCAAATCAATTCCAATCCAAATCAAATCCAATCTAATCCTAATCCAAATCCAAATTCCAAATCCAAATCTAAATCCTAATCCAAATCCAAATCCAGATCCAAATCAAATCAAATCCAATCAAACCAAGTCCTAATCCAAGGACCAATCCAATTCAATCCAATCAAACCAAGTCCTAATCCAAAAACTAATTCAATCAAATCCAATTCATCCTCCAAATCCAATCAAGTCCTAATCCATCATCATTCCAAGCCAAGTTCTAATCCATCATCATTCCAAGCCAAATCCAAATCCTCATCTTCATTTAACATCATCTTCATAATCTTTCCCAATTTCAATCTAATCCTTCACTCTCAACATGACTACCCATCATTTCAGAGCTTGGTATGAGAAGATGCTCATGGAAATTCATGAACCTGCCTACCAAGTTAATCCCATAATCTCCCACTCGCCTATCATACCTCCATCCATCTCATCTCAACACAATACACCCAATCCCAATCTATACCATATCTCTTATCCTTCCTGTACCTTTGACAAGGGAAATCCATCTTAGTCCTCATCCATATCTTCATATTATCCCTCATCCACATACTCCTCTAATCCAATATGTATACCTCCATTTCCCCCCCCCATCTACATCCCAATCCCCTGTTGGCATTTTTGTTGTTTATGTTGTGATTGTCATTTATGGACACACACTTGTATTGAGATCCCCTTTTTATGTATGAGCTCATGCTCAACCGGTATTTGTTCCAATCGGTATGTTGTATACTAGTCTCTAGACTAGTGATTTTGTAGAATGTGTTTCCCAGTCTGAAGCGGCATGTCGACCCCAAGCTGTACGAGGGAGCAAAGTGGCACAACACATTCTTACCAGTCTTCATTTTTGTCAAACTGGCAACCGGTATTTTGTATGAACCGGTAATACTCTGTGATGAGTAACCAACCGACATTTTGTGATGAGTTACCAATCCACCGATTGTTTGACGGTGCCGACACATTGACGGTGCTTTTTGTGTCGTGTTACTGAGTATGTCTAGATTCATTGAACCTAGGAAATTGTAATGTAATCCTATTGGACTGACATGAAATCAGATTCCTTTAAAAGGACATCATGTCTAGGGCTTTAAGTTGTTGCTGAAAGGGTTAATGTTGAGCTAGGGTTTGAGGTGGAAGTTGAGTTGTTGTGAGAACGATCTTATCTGAGAAGATCAAGTTGTAACTGTGAGAGAGAGAGAGAGAAGACTGAAGTAATGTTGGAATGCATTAGCTGTGAGAAATACTGGATCTAACCAAGCAGTTTGTGCTATTAGATAGATCAAACACTTGTTGATTACTCACATCTTTGACAAGTCTGTAGCCCTTAACCAGGTAGGCCTCGAAGCCTTTGTAAAATCCTCTAACAAGGTGGTTCACACATGTGAATCTAAAATCCTCTAACAAGGTAGTCTTTAATCGGACTTATCTCCTAAAAGAGATTGAGATTCCTAACAAGATCTGTTCTGGTGAAGAACATTGTAAGACCTTAACCGGTCTGACCTTAACTGGTCTGGTTTCTATTTTGCAGATAGTGACTTGTGAATTCCATCTCACCGTGGTTTTTCCCAGTTGGGTTTCCACGTCAAATATCTTGTGTTATGGTTGTATTGCTTTTGTGGGTGAATGCTTTATTCGCATTTTGGTTTGCATGTGTGGTAACCAGTTTGACTGTCAAACTGCTTTACCGATTTATCTTTAGACTGTGTAAGTGTTTTAGTGCAGTAATTTTTGGCATACTAATTCACCCCCCCCCCCCCCTCTTAGTATTTATCATCCCCATCCTTCTACAATGCATTCATTACCTCTACTCCCCATCCAAATCCTTTACTCCATAGTCCTCCAATCATTAATCCTAATTCCCCAATCCATTATCCTAATCCTCCATGCAATTCCAAACCCAATTTTCCATCTAATCCCAATCCTCCAAAATCCATATTGTCCACATCCTCCAAATCCATCATCCATAATCTTATCCAAGACATGCTAACAAAGGAGACAAAATCCTCACCTCAAAGCAAAGTGGCCAAGTCTCCTCAAGTCCCCCATCCACCCCAATTACCTCCACCTAAAAACAAATCCCAATCCCCCACACTTAATGATACTCCCATTTCCCCATCTACTCACATCAAATCTTCCATACCTTCCTCCATCACACAATCCCCACAACTCCAAACAGGCCAAAAACTTGTTCTAAAGCATGCTAGCATAGAAACCTCTCCATCTCACAATACATCTCCCTCCACTCCATCTCATGATGCATCTCCCTCCACTCCATATAATGATCCCATCCCCTCCACTTCCTCTCATGATCATATGATTCCTCTATCATCACAAGATCCTCCTCCATCTCATGATCCAATCACCCCTCCCACTCCATCTCATGATACCCTCCCTAGTCAATATCAAAGTATCTCTTCATCCCCATGTCACAATCCCAATCCATCTAAAGATCCTAATCTTCCTCCCACATCTCATCCCCCTCAAAATGGACTCGCATCTTGTTTCCAAAATAATAAGGGCCCTCAAGATAATGCTCAAGATGTTGGTACATCCTCTATTCCTCCTAAATACAAATTTCCATACAAATCAAAATTTCGTTATCCCTCATCTTCCACATCCATTTTGGGACCCTATGTTCCAAAGTTAAACCCTTCATTCCTTCCATCCATTTTGGGCCCCTATGTTCCGATGCTCAATCCTCCATCTCTTCCATCCATATTGGGTCCTTACATCCCTCCATCCACCACTCCATCACCTCAAATAACCCCTAAGCAAGATCAACAAAGGCACACATCCTTGAATTCCTCCCAACACTCTTTTTCCACCATCCCATCCATAAAATCCATCAATCCTTCATCCTCATGCACCCATCCCATTGCTATTGGAAGCAATTTGGATGCCCAATCTAAAAAGCATAAAGCCCAAAATCCACAAAAATCAAAGGATCAACATGTCCCCTCAAAACGACATGCTCAAAAGAAAAATATGATCCGAAAGAAAGAAAAATCAAAAAGGCCACAAAGGCCCCAAAAGAAAAAATCAAAAACTATGTGGATTCCCAAAGAAGCAATGCATCCCAAAGTAAAATCAAAATTGGCATCCAAACTTGCTAATCCAAAATCTCCATCCATTCATAAGTCCTTCAATCCTCCATCTAATTCTCCTGCATCTTCAAAATCCATTTTGGGTCCTTATGTCCCAAAATCCACCATCCCAACTCCTTCTTCTATTTTGGGTCCTCATTTCCCAAAATCTACATATAATCCAAAATCCTCTCCTCCACTACTCCAACACCCTTCAAGGTGTGTGCCAATGTTGATCTTCCACAAATTATTCAAAACCCCATCCATTATCCACCATCCACTTTTCACAATCCCATTCCACTAGTCCAATCCTTTCCAAATCCTTATCTTTCATCCCCTATCCATTTCATCTCCCCAATTATTGTTACCAACATCTATGAGCATACCTCTAGTTCAAAGAAATACTAAGGGATACCATCTATGGAACTATATGCTTGAGTCCTCCCTTCCTCTTTCACGCATCCACTATCTTTCATATTCACTCATCCTCATCCTTATCCATCCAAACTATTCCAAAAATTCAAAAAATCAAGAAAAATGCAAAAAAAAAAAAAAAAAAATCATAAAAAAGTAAAGAAAAATCATTTCATCCAATGGTGAAAACCACTTCTTGTGGCGCCTTGGGTAAGTACCATGATGAAAACTTGGCAAACAAGCATCATGTGTAATCCCCTCATCCCCTTGCACTCTACACTTGGGGGCAAGCTTCATCCACACAATCCTCCCATCCATCTACATCATATCTAAGTCCATTCTCCTTTCCTATCTTTGATCTTTACTATCATATCCCTCATCCTATCAAAATAAATCATCCATTCCTATCTTTCATCTTGATCATATAAGGGGCAAAATAAACAATCATGCATGCATGCTTTGGAGCATTCAAGCCTTAATCGCCTTAATCCTCTACCATCCATATCCATTACACATTATCCTCCCATCTCATACATCTTTATCCGCAATCCTTTTATCCTTAATTTCACTACCTCTAGTGTGGGGCATTGCACTCCTTTGCAGCATAGTCCTTGGGTCTCCATCACCCTACCCTCCATCCTTTATTCCTCCATATTTTATCCATATCCATCCACTCCATCCATCTGTCTCTTGTCCAAACAATAACTCCCTCCTTTCATCCATCCATCCTTTTACCAATCCTCGGTTCTCCCTTGTCATTGGTTTCATTCAATCCAATCCATCCCATTCAATCAAATCCTATCCACCAATCCAATTTCCAATCCAATTTATAATCCAATCCTCTCTTATCCAATCATATTCTCCATCTCTTCCAATTCAATCAATAATCCCATCCTCAATCTAATCCTATTCAATCATCCATCCCCCCTTTCATCCTATCTAATCATGTATCCTTCTTCCAATCCTATCCAATCCATCAAACTGAGCTTTCCCACCTACCTGATCTCGCACTGACTTGTGCCTAATCCAAGCACCCATCCATACTAAGCTAATCAAATCCAAGCAACAATCCTCTCATCTGTAGATCTTGCACATCCAACTTGTCTTTTGTCATCCATCAATCAATCCATCACCCTACCCATCAGGATTCATCCTTGCCTAGTCCGGTAGCTTAGCCAAATCCATATCCTACTCTTGGCAAGAGATACCAGTTGGTCATGTGCAGGTTGTTTGCATGCTTAAGCTTTTCGCTTTGTTTTCATCTTGTGTCTTGGGACTATACTTGTTTGGGACTGCCTTGATCATCCTATATCTCGATATGTCTTGGTTGGTGTATAATGGGGCATAGTTTTCATAGCATGGTGTGTTTGAAGGTCTTCCTTGTACGAATCGACAACCCTGCATTAGTGTTTATCAACACTTGCATGATTGTGTGCAAGGCATTCCTGTTTGACTGAGCGTTCGTCCACGCCTCAGATCTTCATATCATCTTGGTTCTTATAATCAGTGGTGTAGACTATCCATGGCAATATCAAATCTAGGTTTTCTCTCTATACTTGCTCAACAAGAAATCCAATCCATTTATCATTTCTTTGTCTCACTTCATTCACAACACTCCAACTCATCCTACTTCCCTCTTTCATTATCTTCATCCTTTCATCACTTATTCTTCTAATTCCTTTCAAGAGTACACCCGTGTTCTTCAAACTCGCATGTCCTCTCGAGGGGGCATACCACTCCTTCCTCGTCATCCTTCCTCCTTATCATTCTTCCTCATCCCGTGACTGGGGCATCATGCTACTAGTCCTTATCCTTTTTCTTCATCTCATGACTGGGGCATCATGCTACTAGTCCTTATCCTTTTCTTCCACTATGTTTTATTCTTCTTTGATATAACATCATTTCACGATGCTATATCAAAGAGGGGCAAAATGTAGACACCTAAAATTAATATTTAATTAATTTAAGCCTATCAACATAATTAATTAACTTAATTGTGTTATCCTTATTCCTCTCAGAATCAATTAAATCTAATTTAATTAATCCTGTCACTATAATCCAATAATTAATTTATCAAATAAATTAATTTCCCCTATTCTTCTAAAGTCCCCTCCAATAATTATTTCCTCTAAAACCCACTCAATTAATTAATTATAATTAATTAACCTAGTCATGTGATTCCTACAAATCACTTTTCCTAATCCCACTCAACCTAATTAATCCTCCTTGAATCTCTCATAATCATGCTTATCATTATTCTCCAATTTTAAATTCCCACTCATGTCACATCAACTTTGAATCTCTCAAAGAAATTCAATTTTCTTTGAATCCCTCAATGCATCCTTATTTTGGAATTTTTAATTCCTCAAGTTTGAAATTCAAATTTCTCCCCGCTTTTTCCAAAGGAATTTTATATTCCTGTTTATTTTCCCAAGGCACCCTTGATCCATGTCTTCTATCCAAAATCGATCTCAACCCTTCATAATCAAATCAATCTTGACCCTGCATTGGCCTTCTCCAATCTATAAATTGGAGCTAATCCTCCTCACAAAATATCAACTTCTCATGCATCCTCATGCTGCTCTATTCACCTCTCATCCTCTTCTAATTCCTCTCTCAAATCTATCAAATTCATAATCCATCACTCAAATCCAATAATCCAATAATCCATCCACTTACCTTGTTGAGCACAAAGAAGAGCATTCTACATCACAAGCAATCAAAGGAGCACATCAAGTGGAGCATCATCAAGGGGCGCCTTCACTTCATCAAGATCAATCTGAGGGAGAGGTAAAGATAGCAAGGTAAAAAGTATTATTTTCATATTTTTATGTGGTCTTATGCATGCTTCATTTTCTTATGCTTTTAGTGTTTGATTTGTATGCTAACCACCACTAATCCACCTTGTTGGCTTTTCCCCTCTTCAGACGCGACTCCTAAACACAGACGCGACTCTCGAACACAAACACATCTGAAAGGTGCACAGATGTGGTTTGAAAATAGAGACGCAACCCTGCAATCTGCAAAATAGGATAAAATAATGCCAAACACAAACACGAATTTGGAGGTTACAAACGCGATTTCGGAGGTCATAGACACGGCAGAAAAACAAAAACGCAGTTCCAGTATGCGCAGACATGGAAATGCCGAAAGTTTGGCGAAAATGTCAGATCTGCAACTTCAAAAACACAAAATCTACAACAAGATATGTTAAATGCAAAAAGAGACAAGAGTCCCATCGGGCGTGCCAATATTTTTATGGTAAAAATAGAAACAACAATATTGAAAGGCTAAATGAATTCAACCACAAAACCCTAGCCTAACAACAACAAAGATCCACCATAACATATGAAGATTACCTAAGACAATGCAAATCAAATGAAATCACAAAGATTATACCATCACATGTCCAATAGGGTTTGGATCTCCATTCTTCCTATCTCCATTGATATTTCTTGATATAGTTGCTCTCAGATTTTATGTGTGCACAAGAGCTCAACAAAGAACGGAAATGTGGTTGACAGCTAGATCGCATATGAAAGTTCAAATGCTAGAAAGCTTCAAAGATCGATTAGGGTTGATAATGAAGGAAGCATCACCTTATATAGAAGACACTACAAGAAATGGAGGGATAAGATTGAGAGGTCTAAAAGATAAATGGTCGGCTATGATTAGAGGGTAGGTAGAGAAAATAAGAAAATAATGAGAGGGTAGGTGGTGTAGGAATTAAGAGATGAATGACATGTCTCATAGGTAGAAAAGGCTAATGAATTAATTAAATAAATAAAGATTTATTTAATTAATAGAAGAAGTGGGATCAATTAAATAAATAAAATATTTATTTAATTTATGAAAAGGGCAATTTAAATAAATAAAATTATTTATTTAAATGAGAAATAAGGCTAGAAGAGGATAAATGAATTAATTAAATAAATAAAGATTTATTTAATTAATAGAAGAATTAGGCTTAAAATAATTAAATAAATAAAGATATCTATTTAATTAGACAAGACAATTTTAGGTGTCTACACTTACAACAAATGTAGATCAGAGGTTAAAAGATTTACATGAAAAGATTGCTAATATTGCTAATTCTTTTGATGGACTAACTTCACTTACAACTTCCATTGATGGACAAATTTTGACCTTGGAGAACCAAGTTTTTGCTTTTGAAAAGGAAAGAGACAAGATCATTCAGAGAGCAAGGAGTCTCAGAGGTTTGGTGAGTCCAAGATTGGATTCACTTGGTGTACATAAGAGGGAATGTATGGATATGCTTGCGAAGCCCACATCGGCAAAAGTCATTGAGAAAGAAACACTTGCACATTTACTGAGTGGACTTGTATCCATATCTGAAACATTCAAAACCGGCTGGGATACCTATGTACAGTTGCTAGAGAAAGCTTACCCGGAAATTTTGAGATTGGTCAAGCTCCGATAAAGTAATCTGTAATTATTCTTTCAATTCTTTCACCAGTCTTTGGCATTGATTCCAAAGGGGGGGTGTATATTATGTGAAAAATATGTATATAATCCTAGAGGGAGGATATCAACAGAGTATATTGCAGACAAAGTCAATCAGCTCAGGGGCAACATGTTTCATGTTTCAATTGAACCGGCAGGGAATCCATTTTTTTCACATGAGTGTTGCCATCAATGCCAAAGGGGGAGATTGTTGGAAATTGACACTAATTGGATTCATATGTTGTCATTGATGGAAACAAGATTCTATTGAAGGCATATATCGGCATTTGGAGGCATACACCGACAGATACCGGCATTGGAGTAATCAGGGTCATCACCGGCACTGACATCTAGCACTTCAGTGAAGTTGACATCAATTTGGGATCCGAAAGGTTTTATTTGTAAAAATATTTTGTAATTATTGTATAGGGCTGACATTGAATATCTTTTGTATTGTAAGCCAACATAAGGCATATTGTTTGTAAAGGGTATATAAGTCAGTCTGATAGGTCATTTTGTATGATGACAAGGTAGTAGAACAAGGTGATGTGAAGGATATGTATGTAGGTCATTTGTATGTGAATGTAATATCATACTATGATCAGTAGATGGTTTGTAAAGCATTCTTGGAGGAAAGGAGATACTGGTAGAAGGGTTCAGGGTTTGTGAACTGGTACATAATAGAGCTTTAACCGAAACTCTTTTTGGCATTGCAGATGCATTTTGTGAGTTCACCAGTATTGTTTTATCTCAGCAGAAGCTTGTAGTCAGTGAGACTCTTTTGTGTTGAGAAGTGTGCTCTAGGCAGTGTGCCTTCCTGCATGTGCAGGCCCCCATGCTATGTAATATCTTTCATATGGCTAGTGAATTGATATTGTGGGTCACAAATCCCACCGTGGTTTTTCCTCTTTGAGGTTTTCCATGTATAAATTATGTATTATGGTGTTCATTCATGTGGTTGGTTTATTTACTTCATGTTATATGTTTCTTCATTTACCGGTTTATATGTGTATGTTATAAGAGGTTAAAATCTTGTTATACCAACAGAACATTGATTCATCCCCCCCCTCTCAGTGTTCTTGGATTCATTGTATTCCAACAAATATACATGTCGTCTCAATAACATAAATACATATATATCAAAATCAATTGTCAATGTCGGATCTCCCAAATGATGTCAGCCTCCAATACCGATAACCTGAATATAAACCATGTCGGCCTGCATAGCTGATAACCAAAGAATTCCTTCCAACCTGCCGTTGTCGGTGAAGTGTCTGTCGGTACACTACTAAACCAAAATATGAAGTCGGTACATGTTTCCATCAATGAAAACATATTGAAACCAATCAATTGAGTTTCAATTGCCAACAATCTCCCCCTTTGGCATTGATGGCAACACTCATGTGAAAAATGATCATGGTTTCCATTTGTCGGTTTCATCCTAAGCCTGCTCGCCCTGAGCTGAATATCCATCTGAACAAAATACTCCATACCTCCAAATCTCCTGAATATTTTTCACCTATACCTCCCCCTTTGACATCAATGCCAACCAAAAATACCAAAAACCAAAATACCAGGACGAAAAATGAAAGACTGTACAATGAATATATCCCAAATTACTTTACCGGAGCTGAATATATTTGAAAATTTCCGAATAGGCTTTCTCCAAAATCTCTAGATAATTATCCCAACCAGATTTGAAAGTGTTGGAAATAGATACAAGTCCATTTAGCATATGGGCATATGACTCTTTCTCATTAAGCTCTATCGGTGTAGGCTTACCAACCATATCAATACACTCCTTCTTATATACACTTAATGAATCTAGTCGAGGACTCACCAATCCTCTAAGACTTTTGGCTCTCCTTATGATTTTATCTTTTTCCCTCTCAAGAGCTAAAACTTGGGCTTCCAAAACCAAAATCTGACCATCTATAGATGTAGTTAAAGAATTTGATCCATCAAAAGAATTGACTATACCTATAATCTCGTTTTGAACATCCTTAATCCTTTTATCTGTCTCTGCAGTAAGTAAAGTCGTGTTACAACATACTCTATAAATATTAGTACACTTCCTCAAAGCATTATCAATCAACTTCAACTTATCATTAATCTCCTTCTTCTTCGACTCAATCATCTGATCAAATGTATCTCTCTTTGCCTGTGTAAACCTCTCCAATGCCTACCAATTTGATATATGTTGTAAAGACTGAAAGTCCTTTGAAATGTGCTCCATGATTGTTTTATGCTTGCTGGATGGGCTTGCTTCTTTGTCAAATTTGCACTCTGAGACAAATCTATGCAAAACTGGGATAGACTGATCAATAACTCCTTTATCCATAGATCCTTCCTTCATCATTTTCTATGCAGCCATCATCCTGAGCTCAGTAGAACTCATCTCCATTATGCTTTTCTTTTCAACCTGCAAGGTGTCAATTGACAACAATGATGGGCTCACTATCGGTTCCTCGTCAGATTCATCTTTCTCCTCCTCTGATGGTTTAACTTTTATAGCTTCCTCACTTGCACCGGTGGTTCGCCACTTGGTGCAGTCTCAATTACTGTTGGTTCCTCCTTAGGAACTATGTCCTCAACCTGTACATTCTGATCCGGAGGACTATTGTCCTCAACATTAGTAATCTGTACACTTGCAACCTTTACACTCTCTGATTTTGTTCGATATCTCAACATTTGCCTGTACATTAGTTTCTATCGGGGGCTCATTATCCAATATCTTAATTTTTTTCAAAATTGTAGATGTGGTACCCATTATATCAGTTTTAGCCTTCGGTGAAGTATAAAACTAGGGTTTTTTGCAAAGAATTGAATCCATACCTTGTGGGTCTCCTTGACTATCTCATTAACCCTATCTAACATAAGATTTACTATCCTGTGTTTGCTGTGAAAAATCTTCCTGACTGCAACCTCAAGTGTCTTGTCCATCTCCTCTGGAGTAATAAAAGCACAAATAGTTAACAATTCCTGAATCTTTATATGCTTGTCCTCCTCCATTGCTGATAATCTTCTAGCATTTAATTTTTCCTATAACTATGCTGGTATTTGATTTTCAATTTCTAACAAGGCTTTCTTATAAATATCCAAATACAACAAAACTGCTACCTCAACTTCTCTATGTTCATCATCATCCAAATGCTCATAATAAAATTGTACATTCTTCAACATACCATCCTTAGTTATTTAATCAACCAATTCTGCACAAGTCTTGGGTGGAATAATAGTTACAATAACAGTTACAAGTGTCAAATTAGTGTCATCCTTCTTCTTTCTTCTTCCAGTACTAGATGGGGCAGAAGGTGTTTCCTTTGGAGCTCTTTTCTGTGCCGGTACCCTGATTGTAACTTTCCTAACCGGTTGCTTCTTTGCTTCCACCTTAGTTTCTTCACTTTTCTTCCTCAATACCCTTTTGAATGCTAAGGGTGTGTCATCATCAAATCCAGATTCTGATTGAATAGGCTCAATAAATATTTATGGTTCTTTTCTCTTCCTTCCTTTCTCTGGAACAACATCAATTAATTCTTTGATGTCCTGTGAAACCTGTTCCACAAACTTGCTTGCCTTTCCCTGCTGCTTCTCCCTCTTCTTTCAGTTAAACTCAACTTCAACCTCTTGCTTCTTCTGCTTAGCAACTTAGCAGTACCAAAGGTTTTTACAATTTTATCAATAGGTGCATCAATTAGCAACTTTGTGTAAGCATCTAGAATCTGTGCATCAACTTCATAACCCATTTCTTCAATCCAAATCTTCCGGGGCCTAACACCCTCCATCAAAGTTTCATCTTTCTTAACCATGAAGCATATCTCAGTTGAGTACTTCTCAACAATGTGTTTTGGAACCCTCTCCCTAGAATTCATAGCCTTCTGGAATGCCTTAAAGTAACGCCACACTTTGGCATCTCAATGACTACCCAATGTTGCAATAGATTGTTTTAGTTGCCTTCCTACCGAGATATCAAACGCCCATTGTCTCTTCCTAAAACTGGGAGTTTCATTTATGAAAAATAACATTAAACAGACAATAAGATTACCATACCAGAATGTTCCCTTCTCTCCTTTGATCTTCCCTAGGTTAATTAACAATTCATCCAACATCCATCCACATAGATCTAACCTCTTATTTTCTCTCATCATCTTATGTGTTGCATAAATGCAAGAGCTAGAAAAATAATTCAGACGGTTTGACTGATTTACCTTGTAACCAATGACCATGCTTCTGAATCTGATATCTATGTCGGTTATAGTACTAACCCCCATTGATCGCTTGTCTGATGTTGCGTCGGTGATCTTGTTGACCTGATCATTAGAAATCTTCTTCTCGGGATGTTGTCCAACCCATAGTAAACTGGTGATTGCTCTGATGGCCTCTTTCGAGATCTTATATGGTCTGTCCAACCAGATAAATTCTCCATTCACTCTTCTCAAAACATATCTGACAATCTCATCTTCAAATTCTGGAATATCCAGAATGTCGGTAAACCCTAGATCCTCAATATACTGATACTCGGGCTTAATCTTTCTAGAATCTCCCATTAACTCGCTCATGTACATGCTCTTAATATCACTGGTTTACAAATCCTCAATATGACAGTGAATATAAGCTCTAACATCTTCAACATATACAACACCTTCCAGGACATGGGAAAATGTGCCAACTGAATCGTCCAAAGTAGCAATATGCGGATATCGCTTGAAAATCGGCCTAGGACGGTCCTTGACCTCAACTATAGTAGGATTTGCAATAAAAGTAGGTAAAGATGATGATCTCGCTTCCATGATGAAAGATAAATACTTGCAAGATAGTTGCTAGTGAAAAACCCTAAAGAACTCTTCCGATCACTGGTGAAATCGCTCAAGATGATACCGATCACACTGAATCACCTTAGACTTCCTCTTAATCACTCTGAATTACTCTAAATGCAAAGTGATCAGAAATGAAGTGAATTCAACCTTTTAACCTCCAAGAAACCCTAATCCGTCATTAATATGAATGACTTCCGGTGAAAGATACCGAATCTTGATCAAACATCTCCTTGTCGGATAAGCATCTCCAATGTCTGGAAAATCTTCCAGAACCTCTTCTCGGGGCATATGCACTATCTTCATGAATTTTTCCTACCCCTGATACATCTGCCTTAGTTAGCGGATGAGCTTCTTGCTGGTGCAGGAGCAACCTCCTATGTCAGTTGAGTAACCAATTCATTACCATCTACTGATTGATCTTCTGTCTTCCTGACCCATTTCTTGATATGTTCTTGTTGGATTTCATTTACCTTCTCTTTCCCTTTCTCATTTGATCCATCATTACCAACCGGTGGATTTATGCTTCTACAGAACTTAGCAATATGTCCAACCTCATTGCATGCATAACATGTAACATTGTTCTTTTGAATCGCTTTACTAAAACCGATATAATTGCTTGACCTGCACTGATTTTCCGTATGTCCAAAATTTCCATATGCATAACACTTTGCAATCTTTTGTCTTATGACCATACTTATTGCATTTAGAACATTGATCGGGAGAAGAATCAGGGTTCTGATTTGCTCTATTTCTACATTTCCTAGCCATGTGACCAAATTTATTACAAACAAAGCATCTACCATTAAATTCATAAGCATTAAGATGCCTTATCGGTGCCTTATTGAATTTTTATTTATACTCACTTGCAATAGTTAGATCATCTCTCAGAATTATCATTTGTCTCTCAAGTTCTTATTCATTTATCTAGGATTGCACTAAATCAGTTCTCAACATATCATTTTGATGAACCAACCTACCACATTCTTCAAATTTGTTTTTCAGAGATACAACAATATTTTCTTCCTTTTTCTTCTGGTCCTCAATTTCTTTAGACATCCTCATAGTTAAATCTTTCATTTCATTCCTCATGACCATATTCTCCTAACTCAGCTTTTGACATCTCTCATTAAGGGCATCTTTCTCTTTATTATCCTTATTTTGCAAAAGTTCCTTCCTCCTAGCTTGAACAGATGACAGACTGCCATGTAGGACAAGAATGAATTCCTAAGCATAATTCAATTCATCTTGTAACTTCAAGTTCTTCATCCTTTCAACATCATAATCTTCAAGTGCCACCTCAAGTTGCTTCTCCAAACTCGTATCCATGGATTTTGAATTCAGGATCTTCCTCACGCTATTAAACTTCCTCTGAGGCACAAGGCTCTGATACTAATTGTTGGAATCCAAGAACACTGAGAGGGGGGGGGTGAATCAGTGTTCTACCAGAATGATCAATTTTAACCTTATTAAAACATGCATTCACCAACCGGTATACCAGTACATATAAGATTGAAAGAAGTAAAGAAACCAATAAGCCAAACACACAAATGAATACCATAACACAAAGAATTATACGTGGAAAACCTCAAAGAGAAAAACCACAGTGGGATTTGTGACCCACAATATTAATCCACTGGCCATATGAAGAGATATTACAAAATATAGGGGGTTGCACTTGCAAGAAGGCTTACAGCTTAGATCACACTACTCAATCACAAAAGGAGCCTCACTAACTACATATAAATCCAGACTAACATCTAAAGAAATGATTGAACTGCAAAGATAACATCTCATATGCCTGAATATAGTTCCAGTTAAGCTCTGTCTATTCCGGTCTGAAACCCTAAACACTTACTGGAATACCCTTTTACATAAATGTCCTCACATACATTATCTCTCTCATATATCTCACATATCCATTCCATTCCATAACCCTGCATCTTCATATTACAAAATGATCTAACCAACGGACCTATATACCCTTTACAAACTATCATGCCTTATGTCAACTTACAAAGACAATTACAATATGAATATATATATGTCAACTCAATAACATAAATACATATATATCAAAATCAATTGTCAATGTCGGATCTCCCAAATGATGTCGGCCTCCAATACCAATAACCTGAATTTAAACCATGTCAGCCTACATAGCCAGTAACCAAAGAATTTCTTCCAACATGTCGGTGTCGGTGCTAGTGAAGTGTCTATCGGTACACTGCTAAACCAAAATATGAAGTCGGAACATGTTGCCATCAATGACAACATATTGAAACCAATCAATTGAGTGTCAATTGTCAACATCTACATCGGTAAATCCTACTAGGTACAAATCTATGATTGGTGGTTTGTTATATCTAACTCAGACTAGAACGGATATAATGAATACAGTTTGTATTGTATTAAGATATCAGAGCGATCTTAGAGAAAATCATGAGAGTGTGGTGAAAAGGATTTTTAGGTATTTGCAGGGAACAACTAAATATGGTTTGTGGTATCCTAAAAATGGTGACTTTACATTATGTGCATATGCAAATGCAGATTAGGCTGGAGATTTTGATGACCGGAAGAGCACATCTGGTGGAGCTTTCTTTCTTGGAAAGAAACTTGTTTCATTGATCAGCAAGAAGCAGTCATGCACTTCTTTATCTACTGCTGAAGCTGAGTATGTTGTTGCTGCTACTAACTGTACACAAGTTCTATGGATGAAGCAAATATTGAAGGATATAAAGCTGGATTATAATGAACCGGTAGTTATTCACTGTGATAACTTTGTTGCTATTGATATATCAAAGAATCTGGTATTTCATTCTAAGACAAATCACATATCTATCAAGTATAACTTTTTGAAGGAGAATGTGGAAGCAAATGAAGTCAGACTGGTTTATATGAACACTAAAGAGCGAATTGCAGACATTTTCACTAAACCTTTGCCTAAAGAATCATTTGAGTACTTCAAAAATAGGTTGGGGGTTTATACCCCTCCGGTAGAGACCTAAGTGATGTTGATTGGCATTGGTCTGGTATGCATTATCATATTTATTACTCATTCCGGATTGATGTGGTGGTGCTACTTCTCAGGGGGAGTAGTCGGCTTTATGTTTCAGAGGATTTATGATCTTTCTTTGATGTTTTATGCTAGATCTTTGGCATTGATGTCAAAGGGGGAGAGATATATGTGAAAAACATAGCTTAGCAGAATATTAGTCAAAAGGGAGTTTGGTTGAGAACTTCATTGCTATGTCATTTTGTGGGAGATTGTTGGTTGTCTTCCATTGGGGGAGACTTGTTTGGCATTTCTTGGCACTTGGATGTTTTTCACATCTAGTGTTACCATCAATGCCAAAGGGGGAGATTGTTAGCAATTTGGAATTGATTATGTGTTGCATTGATGTTTTGTCATTGATGGCAACACCGGTTGTTTTGGTTGTTTACCAGATTTTGATTGGTTATGGTAGAGTGGTTGATTATGATATTGATCCGGTAGGATCCTGTATGCTTTGGTTTGAGGAATTGGTTTAGATCTTTCATTCGTGCTATTCAGATGTGTATCACGATCAGTTGGTTTGATATTTGATGACTCAAGAGTTATTATTTGTTCTAGTAAGACTTTTGGTCATCGATAAGGGTTTTACCGACAGAGCTTTGTTGAAGATCTTTTGATGCACGTGATAAGTGGTGTTGGTGTGGATTCTAGATGGCTTTCGGGATGTTGTTGGTGTAGACACCCAAAATTGTCATGTCTAATTAAATAAATATTTTATTTATTTAATTATCTAAGCCTAATTCTTCTATTAATTAAATAAATTTTTATTTATTTAATTAATTCATTTATCCTCTTCTAGCCTTATTTCTCATTTAAATAAATACATTTATTTATTTAAATTATCCCTTTCCTATATTAAATAAATATTTTATTTATTTAATTATCCTACTTCTTCTATTAATTAAATAAATCTTTATTTATTTAATTAATTCATTATCTTTTTCTACACATGACACATGTCATTCATCTCTTATTTCCTACACTACCTACCTCTTTCATTATTTTACTATTTCTTTTACCTACCCTCTAATCCTAGCCGACCTCTCTTTTTACACCTCTCAATCTTAACCCTCCATTTCTCATTGTGTCTTCTATTTAAGGAGATGCTTTCTTCATTGACAAAACCTAATGACTGATTTTGGAGGACTTGGCTACACTACAATTCTACTTGCAACCACATTCCGTTCTTTATTGAGCTCTTGTGCACATAAAAATCTGAGAGCAAGCATATCAAACAAGATCAATGGAGATAGGAAGAATGGAGATCAAAACCCTAGTGGACATGTGATGGTATAATCTTTGTGATTTTGAGTTATTTGCATTGTCTTAGGTTATCTTCATATGTTATGGTGGATCTTTGTTCATTGTTAGGCTAGGGTTTGGTGGTTGAATCCATTTTAGTCTTTCAATATTGTTGTTTATTGCTATCCATTTTCACCATATACATTTTGGCACGCCCGGTGGGACTCTTGTCCCTTTGCATTTAACATTTTGTTGCAGATTTTGCATTTTTGAAGTTGCAGATCGGACGATTTCGACGACATTTTAGGTTTTTTTCCGCGTCTGCGAGTGTTCGGATCGCGTTTTTGTATTTCAGAGGCGTTTGTGATATCTTGGATCGCGTCTGTGTTTCTGTCATTTCTATTTTTGCAGGTTTTCGAAAGTCACGTCTGTGATCCCGAATCGCGTCTGTGCACCATCTGATCGCGTCTGTAGAAGAAAGAGGCGTCTGTGTTCTTAGATCGCGTCTGCGAATCACAGAACCGCGTCTGTGTCGGAAAGTCGCGTCTGTGTCTGGTATAACAGCGTCTGTGCATTCTGTTTTGCAAATTTTTCAAGTTTTTCGATTCGGGTTTTCGGATTTTTGTACTTAGGGTTCCAGATCTGGTTTATTTTTGGCTAACCTTTTGCAGATCTAGCTAACCTGATTTGTGCAGCTTGCTTTGGAGGCAAATACGTTTTTGTTGAAGGCCCCTTTTCACAAAGTCTTTTTGGGTTTTCTAAAATTTACCTAACTTGTGTGCTTGCAGGAAGGGGTTATCATTTGAAACAACCCAAACTACTAACCATTTTGTTGCAGGGCCTTAGCTAGGGTTTTGTAATTTTTATTGTGTGCCTTGTTTCATAGCTTAGCAAACACTTCAATTG
Source organism: Cryptomeria japonica (assembly GCF_030272615.1). Lineage (NCBI taxonomy): Eukaryota > Viridiplantae > Streptophyta > Pinopsida > Cupressales > Cupressaceae > Cryptomeria > Cryptomeria japonica. The sequence continues at coordinate 861,746,571 of NC_081409.1, forward strand.
GTGCACTAAAATTGAACCATTGTCTTTTGTGTCTTGAGCAATAGGCTCTTTTTGTTTACTCTTTAGAGGGCCTGTCTTCCCGTGTGGTCATTAGGACTACTAGTGAGAAGAGAACGACCCAAGTGGTAGCGAGGAAAACCCACCTCATCCAAACCACTATAATCAAATGTATTCATGGTGAAAACTATGAATAACGTGTGCTGATTAGTTCATACCGACACTATGTCTCCCCATAAACCCGTTTGATCAAATTTATTTGATCATTTGTAGGGCGTAACCCCTACCGGCTGGGAGCCTTCTGTATTTACAGAGCTGAAAGTGCCGCATGTATGGCCACACGAGCGGATGCCCTTACTAGCACCTCATTGTTTTAGAGGCCCAAATCCTTCTAGTTGTTGAGGCAGGAGGTCGGACCTCTGGTAGCGGCCCACACACATACGGTTCTTAGTAGAGATACAAAGTTCGCCATGGGGAGTTTTCATGGGGACTGATGCTTGGCTGACCCGAGAAGTGAGTGCCGAGGGTGGAGCCAGTGAGGTCAAGCATCTAAGTATCCGCTCTGAATAGCGTAGCCTCGGGGGTAAAACCCCATGTGGGATCAACAATTATTGTCCTGGCCAGCCATAAGAATTGTGCTTGACTTATGATAAACATTCAAACAATCAAGACAAAACAGCAAAACATTGTGTCTTTTGTGTCTTCAAGTGTATGCAAAAACTTTTTACATCAAACAACACACTTTTTGGAGTCTAAACAGTCTGCAAACATTGGGTCATCAACACTGTGTCCTCTTGTCACGAAAAACAGTCGAAAAATCAGATTTGGTCACAGCAAAACAAATTCACAGATAGGAAAGATTGCACTAAGATTGCAGAAACGCATCTGTGTCGGTTAAAATCGCGTCTGTGTCTGATAAACGCATCTGTGAAGTACAGAATAGCGTCTGTGTTTTTATCAGCGTCTGTGTCGAACATAGACACGTCTGTGTCTGAAAATCGCGTTTGTGAAGTATACAGGCGCGTCTGTGTCCAAAATTGCAAAAAACTGTTACAGTCCCAGCAAACATCAACAGAAAATCTCATAATCGCGTCTGCGTCAAACAGAATAGCGTCTGTGTATTAAAACCACGTCTGTGAAGTATACAGAGGCGTCTGTGTCAGGATTTGAAAAGTTTAACAGTCAAGCAAACAAAGAAATCAGTTTCGACATACTTGAGCTTCCTAGGTTGTCTCTTCAGATTTCATCTAGCATTCAGCCTGTTCTAAGGTCTTACACAGTCCATCATTGCTTCATACCTCATTTTACATTCAGACTTGTCTAAACTTGAGTCAAAAGGTCACTTGCTTGTCCTCATCATACTTTGTCAACACACTACAACACTTTGCTAAGTGGTCCCTCATCAAGGTTTCTTACCTTTGGGTCTCATTTGGTCTTACTTAGAGTCAAGGTCAGCTTACCTCATCAAGAGAAACTATCCTCTCTTTGGAAGTCACACCTACTCTACTACATACATACTTGGTCTTACACTTTGGACATTGCAAGTAAACTTCAGATTCATTTACATTCCATACAACTCTTAGTCTTACATAATCTTGTCATTTTCGTCTAAGTCTCTCACATATTGCTAAACACCTAGTTCATGGTTGAAACCCGTCTTCAAAAATCTAGGAGAAAAGCTAAAGAAGCTCAAGGGTCCGTAAACATGAGTTCTTATGAGTATGACAATGATGTCTTCTACAATCCTGAGCACACTACATTACCAGACATGAATGTTTATAGACACAATCCAAATATGGAAAGCGCAAACGCTATACACAACGCTACACACAATGATAATGTGGACAATTCTTCAATACTATCAGCAGACATACAAGAATCTATAATGGATCCTCAATTCAATAGATTGGTTGAAGAGATAATGAGGAGAGATCATCAATATTTCCTAAACATGATGGCACAAAGTGGAGCTAAAATACCACATGATTTTGACTTATCTCAACTTATGGAAAGTAGACCTTCACAACAAACTCAACTTAATAGTGGAGGACCAAATAATATGATGCCGGAGTCACCATCAGTTTTGCTTCAGAAACCAGCAATCCCACATGCACAAGCTCAAATGCATGATACTTACACTCAAAGACCATCATGGAGGCCCTATGCTCAAACACATGCTCAAGATATGGGTCAACCAAGACAAATGGATACTCAAGGACTTCCTCAAAATTTTGACACAAGGAGACCTCATGCCAAAATTGGGGGCAACACAATGGAAAATGAAAGGCCTATTGAATATGGTTTATATACACAAAACAGATATGGGGTTCCCCAACAAGAAATTATGCCAAGTGCTCCATACATGTCGCAACAATATAGACCTCCATATGGACATGTCTACGATCAGTATCATCCATACATGCAACAAGCTCCTCCTCAAATGGGTGTTTCAAACATGGGGTATGCTACAAGAAATCCATCTCCTCCCAAAAATAATTTGGAGCAACAAATTAGAGATCTACAAAAGAAAGTGGAAGACATGGGCACATCAAAACCCACATATACTATGAGAGATATATGCCCTTATCCATTTGATAAGAGCATTCCAATGCCTCCGTTTCCTCTGCACTTTACAACGCCAAAATTTGACAAATATAGAGGGAGAGGAGACCCCAAGGCACATATAAGACAATTCTTCATAGCTTGCATTGAGGTAGCCGCAGAAGAAACATACTTAATGAGGTTGTTCCCACAGAGCTTAGGAGATCAAGCGATGGAATGGTTTTCTCAATTACCTCCTGGTATTAAGTCATGGGGCGACTTGGCAGAGGCATTCATCCAACATTTCTCTTACAACATTGAAACAGATGTCTCAGTTACTACCTTGTGCAATACGAAACAAAAAGAAGGAGAATCTTTTGCGTCATTTTTACAAAGATGGAGAAACTTAGCTAGCAGATGCTCTTGTGAAATCCCGCAGAAACAAATGGTGGAGATGTTCACACAAAATGTTAACAAGGCTATTGGCTATGATCTCAGAAAAGCTTGTTTGTCTACATTTAAGGATGTCATTGAAAAGGGCCTAGCAACAGAAAAGGTCTTGATGGAACAAGGAGTTATCAAACTATTTAAAGAAAACAAAGAGGACTTTAAGGGAAAGGACAAACCAAAGTTTTGGAACAAGAACAAGAACACAGTTAATGATGGTGTTGTTGATGCCAACACAGTGAGACCAAAGTTCGTCTTTTCTGGATCAAGTTCTACCAACAATCAAGTGAACAATCAAACGGCTGCTAAACCACGAAGGAAATATACTCCATTGGGAGAACCACTTGAATCAGTATTCAAAAAGCTTGTAGCAAACAAAGTGATCACGGTCCCAGATTTTCCTCCATATGAACCAAAGGCAAAACCGAATTGGTGGAATGATGATGAATATTGCGAATTTCATAAGAGCAAGGGTCACAAGACAAGTAATTGCCATCGATTGAAAAACATTGTACAAGATCTCATTGACAGAGGAGATATTGAGATTGAGGGACATTCATCTAACCAAGAGCATGAGGTGTTTAAGGAACCATTCCCAAAACATGACAAGGGAAAAGGCAAAGTCACAGATGATCAAGCCAATTACACCAGAACATCTTACAATTATGATTCCACTATTAATCACATCTCAATGGACAATCATATTTCTACCATTACTATCAAAAATAAAAATCCTGAGAATCCTCCTCAGCGACCCAAAATTGTCCTAAAAGGTGTGGGATCTTCATCCACATCTACCTCTGAATGTCATGTTACAACCCGTCGAGGTAAGATCACATTGCCAGGTACCTCTACTAAGAATACCAATCTTCCGTCAACTAAGCCTGAGTACGACCTTGTAGAGCAATTAGGGAAAACACCCGCACTCATCTCTATTCTTGAGCTCTTACGTATATCTCCTGCACATAAAGCTATCCTTGATAAAACCTTGAGAGATACTGCTGTCCCTACTGATCTGAACGTGGATCAGTTTCAAGCCATGGTGGGATACCTATCCGTTCCACACTCCCTCACATTCACAGAAGCCGATGACGCCTCCATAAGTCAGCCTCATAATGCACCTCTACATATTGAAGCCTTCATACATAAACACCGAATAAAACGAGTCCTGATAGATGGAGGAGCAGGTCTTAATATTTGTACATTGAGCACCATCAGACAATTGGGATATTCTGACAAAGCTGTGAATTCTATGAACCAAATCACCATTAAGGCTTATGATGATGAAGAGCGTTCGTCCAAGGGCACGGTCATCTTACCACTAAGAATAGGGCCAGTCACAAAGGACGTGATTTGTCAAGTCCTGGATCTAGACCTCACATATAACATATTTCTAGGACGTCCGTGGATTCATGAAATGAGAGCAGTCCCATCAACGTACCATCAGTGCATAAAATTTCCTCATAATGGAGTCGAGGTAACGGTCAATGGTGATCCAAATCCATTCATATATTGCAATAACTTGAGATCACATACTGAGATTATCATTCCCAGCAATCATGAGGCTACTCCTTCTTCAGCATATATTGATCCTGAGTCATTAAAGCCCTCGACATCCAAACAAGGTGAACTTAGAGCCAAGTTTCAAGACAAAGGCATGAGAGAATACACTCTGAATCAAACAATGTTCTTACGACAAGTCATGAACTCCCCCAAGGAATATGGGAGGCCACATCCTAATAAGCAAATCTCCATCATGCTACTCAAATGGGATCCTACCGTCTTTCAAAAATGGGGTGAACTAGAGGAAGAAAATTTATATAAAATGCTATATAAGGACGCTGAAGATGATACACATGATCAAATTATAATACCTTGTGAAAACTATGGTAAAGGTTTCAAAATTCTGCAGAGATTCGGGTATGATGGAAAAAGCCCTCTCGGACTACGCAAAGAAGGTGTCATGGAGCCTCTACAACCTGAGCTAACTACAAGAAGGGAACGCTCCAAGGGGCTTGGTTTTCTAAATCCCAAGATTCAAAATAAGAGAACAAAACAAATATGGCGAGTCAAAGTGGCTGAAGTTCAACAAGAGGATAATTATTCCACAGACTCCAATGAGTGGGAATGGGGTTCAGACAAATCCTCCAGCGACTATGAACTCAATGAGACATTTAGAGAGCTAGATGAACCTACAGAGGAGGAGGAGTTTTACAAGAAATTCAGAGTTGGTCAAGAACCGACCCATAAGGATCCCGCACAAGCTTCGTTTCAAGGCCCTAGGTCAGGATCACATAGGATGAGGACACCTGTCCCTGAGGGTGCTACTAGTGATGATAATTTGGACTCACTCACGATCGACACTGATGAGGAGAGTGCCATTGACGACCTCGATGACTACCTTGACATACCTGAATATAACCACATCTTCACTATTAGCCTTGCGGACTCTAAAAACACTAAAGACCTTCCCCTCGTTCACCCCCAACTCATTGACTGGGATCAGGATGGACCACCACAGTTTGATACCTTTCAAAATGACGAAGCTATTGTTGATTATCTTGGCATTCGCGAAGATCTTCCTCTTGGAGATCATAAAGCAGGATACGCCATAGAGCTAAATAACATGGCATACTTTGGTGAGGGTGTCGGGCCTTCTAGTCGCAAAAATGTGAAAATAAAAACAAAACAAGGGTCTTATGGCGAAAACCACACTGTGGCGCTCTCCGACTCTAAAAAAGTAAAAAGAAAGGACGTATCTGAGGGTGAAAACCTCTCTGAGGCGCCCGAAGATGGAAGGCTTGACATTCTCCCAGCATCATACGAGGAAAAATCATCCATGTTGGTAGAGGAGACTATAAAGACAAACATTGGTACAGCAGAGGTTCCACACAACATATTTTTGGCTCAATCATTGACAGAGGCCGAGAAAGCAAGGTTCATAAGCTTCTTTAAGGAACGACAAGTCAACTTCGCATGGTCTTATGCTGATATGCCTGGACTAGACCCCGACTTAGTAATGCATCATTTAACAGTCAAACCGGGGGCAAAACTAGTAAAGCAGAAATTGAGGAAAATGCATCCACAGGTGGCATTATTAGTCAAGGCAGAGCTGGAGAAATTACTAGATGTCGGATTCATACGCCCAATTGATTATCCTGAATGGATTTCCAACTTAGTACCTGTTAGCAAACCAGATCGCAGCATCCGAATATGTACAGACTTCAGGGATATCAACAAGGCTTGTCCGAAGGACGATTTCCCATTACCAAACATTGATTTAATTGTTGATCTCACAGCAGGCCATGAGATGTTATCTTTAATGGACGGATTTTCTGGATATAATCAGATCAAGATTGCACCTGAAGATCAACATAAAACATCATTCACTTGTCCATGGGGAACCTTCTGCTGGAATGTCATGCCCTTTGGGCTGAAAAATGCAGGTGCCACGTATCAACGAGCCATGACTACTATCTTCCATGATCTCATGCATGTAACGGTGGAAGATTATGTTGACGACCTTTTGGTTAAATCAATAGACAGAAATACACACTTGGATATACTTTCAGTTACTTTTGATAGGCTGGAAAAATACAAGGTAAGATTAAATCCAAAGAAATGTGTCTTTGGAGTAACCTCCAGGAAGCTCCTAGGATTCATTGTGTCTAAAAGAGGAATAGAAGCGGATCCAGCAAAAGTCAAGGCTATCTTGGACATGCCGCCACCCAAGAATATCAGTCAACTTCGATCTTTACAAGGGAGACTCCAGTCCATACGAAGATTCATAGCACAACTTGCAGATAAGTGCAATCCTTTCCAGCACCTGCTACACAAAAACATTAAGTTCAAATGGGATGAGAACTGTCAACAGGCTTTTCAGGCGCTCAAAGACTATCTTTTGAACCCGCCAGTTTTGATGCCACCAATTCAAGATCAACCATTGCTACTTTACATATCAGCTACTCCGACAGCACTAGGGGCACTCCTAGCACAGCAAATACCTGACGGCAAGGAAAAAGCAGTCTACTATATCAATCGCACATTGGTGGGATATGAGCTGAACTACACACCAATTGAGCGTGCATGTCTCGCTGTGGTCTTCGCTTCACAAAAATTACGACATTACATGCTTACTCATAGGACCAAGTTGATTGCCAAAATTGATCCACTAAAATATCTGCTCAACAAAGCTACACTTACTGGGCGACTGGCCAAGTGGGTAATGATTTTGAGTGAATTCGACATTGAATACGTGGACAGAAAAGCCATAAAAGGACAAGCCATCACAGATCAACTGGCAGATGCTCCCATGATAGATGATGTTCCTCTACAGTCAGAATTTCCAGATGAGTCCATTCTAACAATATCACCTGCAAAGCCATGGCAACTATACTTTGATGGCTCATACACACAGCATGGGGCAGGAGCGGGTATACTCTTTATAACTCCCCAAGGTGATTCTATACCAAATTCATACCGCTTATCATTTCCTTGCACCAACAATATAGCGGAATACGAGGCATTAACAACGGGGCTAAGGATTGCAGTTCAGTGGAAGATCCAAGAACTTCGTGTTTTTGGGGATTCTCAACTTGTCATCCGTCAAGCAACTGATGATTATCAAACAAAAGATGAAAAGCTAATGCCTTACAAACAACTGGTAGATGATCTGAAACAGCACTTTGCAAAGATAGAGTTTGAGCAGATACCAAGAGAACAGAATCGTGCTGCTGATGCCATGGCTACAATTGCTTCGCTCATTGACCTACCGCAAAATGAGACCTGCTATGAGTTCCTGGTGGACAACCTGCTGATTCCGTCATATGAGATCACTCCTACGGAAATGATATGTGTTATTGGTCCTGAATCCCAGTTATATGGTTCCATATTCACATACCTTCGCGACAACATCTTACCTCCCGATTTATCGAACAACCAACGCCGCACTTTCATCCGCCAATCCTCCCGATACGTTATCCTAGCTGATATCCTATACTGACGAGGTCTAGATGGCACCCTCCTTAGATGTTTAGAGAGTGACGAAGCTCAGATTGCGTTACGAGAAGTGCACGAAGGGATATGTGGTCCGCATACTAGTGGTCCTACCTTGGCCAAGAAACTTATCAGGACTGGATATTACTGGCCTACTATGGAAAAAGATGCATATCAGTTTGTCAAGAAGTGTAAGCAGTGTCAAATTCATGGAGACCTCATACATGCACCAGCGCAGGAACTACAGCCACTTGCATCTCCTTGGCCCTTTTGTCAGTGGGGACTCGATCTCATAGGCAAGATTCACCCTCCTTCTTCCAATGGACATAAATTCATTATCACAGCCATAGAGTATTTCACAAAGTGGATTGAATCCGTGCCTCTCACACAAGTTACTGGGAAACAAATCGCTACCTTCATCCTGAACTACATCATTTACCGATACGGGATTCCTACTTCCATTATCACCGATAACGGGCGTCGTTTCAAGAACCAGGATGTTCGTGAACTCTGTGAGCGCTTCCATATCTCTCATCGTTTCTCCACACCATATTACCCCCAAGGTAATGGCCAAGTTGAGGCGTCTAACAAAACAATTCTCAAAATACTTAAGAAGACAGTCGACGACGCTGGCCGTAACTGGCATGTCCAACTCAATCCCGCACTTTGGGCCTATCGTACCAGTGTCCGCACACCTATAGGAGCTACACCTTACTCACTTGTCTACGGTGCTGAAGCCATCTTGCCTATTGAGGTCGAGTTACCTTCTTTACGGGTCTCCTTGAGAAACATAATCAACGATGAAGACTACGGGGTCTCTCGCTTACAAGAACTAGAACTGCTGGAGGAACGACGACACACTGCTTTTAATCATCTCAAGGCTTACCAACAACGAATGAGTCGCAGTTACAATCACAAGGTCAAGCCTCGCACATTTGAGGTAGGTGACTTAGTCCTCAGAGAGAACCCCAAGAATCAGCAAGATAGAGAAAAGAAGGGCAAATTTGAACCCAACTGGCTGGGTCCTTACATCATCACAGCAGTATATGGATCTGGGGCATATCAGCTCTCAACTACAGAAGGTGAACCCTTAGAGGATCCTATCAACAGCATGCACCTTCGCAGGTTCTACACATAAGCTCTTCGGAATATCCTAATTCAAAAATACAAAAAAAAAAAAAAAAAAAAATTCAAAAATACAAAAAAATTATAAAAACAAAAAAATCGTTACTTGGTGAAAACCTGGCAAACAGGCGCCTTGTGACAACGAAAAAATTAAAAAATCCAAAAAAGTAAAGAGAAATAATTTCGTCCAACGGTGAAAACCACTTCGGTGGCGCCCTGGGCAAGTACCATGGTGAAAACTGGGTCACCAGCGCCATGCGTAGGGACTTTGCTCCTCCCTCCTTCAGGATTCACTTTCATCCTTTCACTTTGCACACACTCACAACTTATTCGCTCACAATAAACTTACCCATTCCCATCATGGCTTGTTATTGATCTACCCAAGATTGGTTAGCCATCCATAACCCTCCCCTTTCACTCCCTTTTCCATCCATAATAAATCAGATCCTATCTGTGACTACGGCCAATTCCTACGTCTAGTAATGGGTGTGGAACTGAGAACATCACATGTTTCGAGGAGTACAGTTTCTTTCAGCTTTCTTCAGTCTATCCGCGCACAATCCGCAATAAAGCAACATTTGCATCGCAAATCCGCAATAAAGTTTCGTCTTCTCCACAATAAAGTATCAGTTTCATGGATTCAGTCAGTTTCCAAGGAGACACAGCAGCAACAATGGGCTTCAACAAATCAAATCTTTTAACAGACTCAGACAACATATGGTTCAGTGCTATCTATCCTTTTTGTGAAAGTGAACATTGTGACCACAATCAAAATTTGACTTATACAAGTGACAAGAGACACTAAACTTGAGGACTACAGTGGATGTTGGTGTCGAGTCTTGGTTTTCTTTTGATTTTATCTTTTGGTGACATGTCTTTTAGCTTTTCCAGGATGTCTTTGACTAGAGATTCTATCTCCAGGATGTCTTTGACTAGAAAGGCGAGGATGGGGTATCGTCACTTATTTGCATTTGCTGTCTGTGGATTGTCTTTTAGTAATGCTATGACTTGTCCAAGGATATGAGGACACTGTGAGTCTAGTATGAACTGGGGCATTCCTTGTTTGTGACTGTCTTATCTCCATGCAAACAGGTGCAATGACTTTCTGGGCCGAACAAATGCCTCGATTGTCATAACCTATTCTGCCACAATAAAGCTCAATGATGATAACGCACAAGAAGCTCTTTCATGTTCATATCTTCTGTCTTCCATCCCCCTTTCTTGATTGACTTCCATTGTCCTTCTCGAGTCCACGTAGCCTACTATCACATGACTGAGTATAATGACACACCAAAAACATTTGCATTTCATATAGTTACACCTACATCACCACATATAAGCATTTTATACATACATATAGATATCACAACTGCATCACATCCTGCATACAACACATGTTAGCACATTTCACATTTTCATTAAGTAAATAATCATTTGCATTATCATATTCATTTGCATTACATACATTTACATTTGCATCATGCATCACATATACAACATAAAAGAACAAAGATGTATTGCATTGCATCATATAAGCATCTATATCATAAAACAGGTATCACATAAGAACATCTCATCACATAAGGTACGCATGCATATAGCTGCCGCAAAAATGAATCATCTCATATATAATCAAATGTGTCATAATACAATGATGTCAAAAGAATCATATGGCTACAAAAGAATCACCCGCAGGTGTCTACAATACAACAATGGTACATCTACTGATACAATGGGAGCCCACTATAGCTATGAGGAACTCCCTCCCTCGGAGCCGCCTCACCTCGACGGAGTCTGAGCTATAGATGGACCCGCCCCTGGATCCCCCTGTCTCTCTGGTGGTGGTGGAGGCCCCATAACCCCACCGCTGGATGCCTGCCTCCTGCGGCTCCCTCCCGTAGCCGTCGCTGTGCGCGACGATCTATGGAAGCTCCTAGCCCGCTGATCTGCTGGCACGACTGCATAGTATAGATCCCTCCAGTAGGCGATCTCCTCTCCGGCTCGCAAAACATATGCGTAGCCTGCCCCTACATCCTCTGCTGCCCGCCTCCCTGCCCTCAGAGCTGTCTCGGCCTCTGTGTATCTCTGGATGGCCTGATCCCTCTCCCGCTCTGTGTCTCGGACCCTGATCCTGAGGTGGTTCCTCTCTCGAACCAAATCCTCAATCTCATCTGCCTGGCCCTGGCAGATCTCCCGCAGCCTCACCACCTCATCCTCCTCGGAGTCTCCGCTCTCCGTCCCTGCCTGTGGCTCCTCCTCTACAGGTGCCTGTCCCTGTGCCTCTTCCTGCACCTGTCCCTGTGCCTGTATAGGTACCTGTGGCTGTACCTATCTCTGTCCCTCTGGCTGCACCTGTCTCTGTCCCTCTCTGGGACCCTGTGCTGCTGGCACCTGTAGGGGCAGTCCACCCCGTCCTCTCACCACTAGAGCTGCTCTCTCCTGTCCTCCCTCCCTCCGAGGTGCTACCCGTCTCTCTCCCACCACTCCCCTCTGCCTCCGCCGGCCCCTACCTCCATCCCCTCCTCCATCATCATCCTCTCCTCCACCCTCTCCATCCACTGGCTCTGCTGGATCTGTCAATCTAGGAAATGGATGCTCTGCCTAGTACGCAGAGTACTCTGCGTCCATCCCTGCATCATCTACCTCTGGCCACATGTCCCATGGCATCGGCATCATCTCCGCTAGCTGCATCACTGCCTGATCATATGATAGCAGTGGGCCAAGCTGCACCTGATCTCTAACCGTACGGGCATACATGCCCGAGCCTCGTGGCATCCTCTGAATCCTGCCATACTGCCTGCATACCCTGTCCACCAGCTGTCTCTCTAATATATAGGGCGTCCGCCCAATCAGGTACCTACTCCGGAAGGTGTAGGGCAGCTCCAATGCGTCGTCCTCCCACTCCTCGCACCCCAGGTACGGCCTCCAGATCACCATGTCAATGTCATCAATGACTCTCCTCCAGTGCTCCAATCTCCCAATCCGAGGCTGGGATGTAATCATGGCATATAGGTGCACAAAACTCTGTCCCTGTCCTCTACCTCTGAAATGAATAGGCCGTGTGATGGGAAGGTGCTCATAGGCCCACACCTGCAAGAGAGTCACACCGCAGCCCAAACCCACTGATCCATGGTATACAAACTGATGCAGCTCATAATACAAATGTGCTAGGACACATGGCTCCCATGCATACCTAGTGTGCTCTGCCATCAGCGTCTCCAAGGCCCCTCCCCAGCCCACTGCCAATCCTCGTGTGGCCCTGTCTGGACACAAATATCCACTGATGACTCCCCCAACAACTGCCGGCAATGCTAATCCTGTGGCAGTCATGGTGTCCCAGGCTACATGACCTGCTCGCATCTCCAACTCAGGATCCTGAAAAACCCGTCTCAAGGCCTCCCTATCACCGTCACGGTCGTAGAGGATCAACTCTCCATCAATAGGAACATGTAGAATCCTATATACATCCTCTAATGTCACTGTCATCTCACCCATCGGCAGGTGAAACGTGCATGTCTCTGAGTGCCATCTCTCGGCCAACGCAGTCAGCAACCCCATGTTTGCCCGAAACTCGGGCACATAGAGCATATGTGTGAGACCCATCTCCTCAATGGAAATCATGTCCTGGATAGACAACTCTGGTCGCAGTCTCTGAGTCGATGGGAATCTCTCCTGTGACTCCAACATCGGCAAATACTCCTGCAGTCAAGCAAATCAATCTTGTAAGTTATCGTGGCATTCACTGTTTATCACAAAATGCTACTCGCTACCTAAATGCATATGGCTATCTACCCTAGTGACACTCACTGTTCATCACAAAGTGTTGCTATTTATCCTAGTAGTGCTCCCTGTTCATCACAAAGTACTACGTGTGTGACATTCCCTGTTCATCACAAAGTGTCACTCACATTCGCACTCCCTGTTCATCACAAAGTGCCTTGATCTATCCTAATCTTCCTAGAGGACCTGCTTGAGTGTATCCTCTCAGCAGCTTATCCAATCGACAGCGTATGTTCATCACAGAACTGTCGATTTGACCTAAAGGACTAAAACCATGCATTTAAACACACAAACGCACTGTTTCAACACACACGCGCTTTTAACTCATAAACGCGCTTATAGACTGCATACACGCGCCTATGCAACACAGACGCGCTTTCTGAACACAAACGTGCCTATGCCAGACACAAACGCGACCAGGGAACACAGACGTCCCTACATGACATAAACGCTACTAAAAATCACAGACGCTGCTACATTTCACAAACGCGTCCGCATTCAACACAAACGCGGTTCCAGGCACAGACGCGCCTGGATCCGACACAGACGCGCCTGTTGGACACAGACGCGCCTGGCGCTGACACAGACGCGGTTGCGCATTTTTGCACTTTTAAACTATCCTATTCCTAGCGCATTTATTGCTCCTAAACATGCATTTATGACAAAACTCGAAATGCGTGAAAGTACGAGGAGGTTTTCAGGTACTTACCGGCTCTCCTGCATCTGCTGGCCTCTGGAATCGGCGGACACGGTCGAATCTGTGAATGAATGCCATCGCTGCTGACTGCTGCTGCTCTTTTCTCGCTCTGCACTGTGATCTTCTAAGGGTGTGGATGACCATGAGGATGTCTTTTGCCCGTGGTCTATCTTATAGCCTACCCTAGCCCTGCCCTTCATTTCCCGAGTCAGTCTTTCTAATCCCGTGACTTTGTCACTTTATCCTGCCATTCCATTCTGGCCTTTCTTTCTTATCGAGAGATTGTCTGCAATCTTTCCAGACATTTTCATCCAATCTCTCGAGGGGGCATATAATTCCCATCCTGGGGCAACTCTGTATCAGTTCATCTTATCTTCTTTGAAACAACGCGACAAGCCGCATTGTCTCAAAGAGGGGCAAAATGTAGACACCCAAAATTGTCATGTCTAATTAAATAAATATTTTATTTATTTAATTATCTAAGCCTAATTCTTCTATTAATTAAATAAATTTTTATTTATTTAATTAATTCATTTATCCTCTTCTAGCCTTATTTCTCATTTAAATAAATACATTTATTTATTTAAATTATCCCTTTCCTATATTAAATAAATATTTTATTTATTTAATTATCCTACTTCTTCTATTAATTAAATAAATCTTTATTTATTTAATTAATTCATTATCTTTTTCTACACATGACACATGTCATTCATCTCTTATTTCCTACACTACCTACCTCTTTCATTATTTTACTATTTCTTTTACCTACCCTCTAATCCTAGCCGACCTCTCTTTTTACACCTCTCAATCTTAACCCTCCATTTCTCATTGTGTCTTCTATTTAAGGAGATGCTTTCTTCATTGACAAAACCTAATGACTGATTTTGGAGGACTTGGCTACACTACAATTCTACTTGCAACCACATTCCGTTCTTTATTGAGCTCTTGTGCACATAAAAATCTGAGAGCAAGCATATCAAACAAGATCAATGGAGATAGGAAGAATGGAGATCAAAACCCTAGTGGACATGCGATGGTATAATCTTTGTGATTTTGAGTTATTTGCATTGTCTTAGGTTATCTTCATATGTTATGGTGGATCTTTGTTCATTGTTAGGCTAGGGTTTGGTGGTTGAATCCATTTTAGTCTTTCAATATTGTTGTTTATTGCTATCCATTTTCACCATATACAGTTGGTTATCTTGTTCATGTTCCAGTTCATCGGTGGTGTTGGATTTGGTTTATGGCAACCTATTTTGGGTCCGGTGTTATCTAGGTTATGTACCAGTTTCTGTAGTGTTGGAGGATGTTCCTGATGTGTTATCGACGAGATTTAATGATTGGTTTACATTGTTTTCAGCCTAAGTCAACTTGGTTGATCATTCAATTATGGGTTTATATTATGAACTTATTGTATTACCTTTTAGGTGGCCGACCTAATTGTTTAGGTCTCAGGTTGGTATAAATATGATGTAAGATCTCTTTGTAGATCATAGGTTGATAGATCAAAGTTATGGGATGATCTATGTGTGAATAATGTTGTAATCATATGCAGAAGGTTTGGTCAATCATAGGTGATCAAATTGGGTTTGTAAGAGAGGTTTAAGGCCTCTAGTATTGAGCTTAACTGGAACTGTACCTAGGCATAGGAGATGCTATACTTGCAGTTCACTCTTCTTTCCAGATTGTAGTTTGATGTTTATGTAGTCAATGAGGCTCCTTTTGTGATGAGTAGTGCTCTCTAGGCTATTGGCCTTCCTGCATGTGCAAGCCCCTCATATTGTAATAACATATTTACTACAAAAGTATTATCTGACTGTGGGTAGGCTTCCCACTGTGGTTTTTCCCTTTACTGGGTTTTCCACATACAAATCTTGGTGTCATGTGTTATGGATGGATGGTAATTGTTCTATGATTTATGTTTATGTTTAAATGCTTTATTAGTCATTCTAGTATTTGGTTTATGCATTCTGGTATTAAGTTTATGTGTTCTGGTAATAAGTATTTAAATGCTTAAAGTTCTATAATCTAGTGACAATTGATTCACCCCCCCTCTCAGTTGTCCTCTGGTTATCTGAGTTGATAAACAATTTCATGGATCAACAAGAAGTAGTCATGTACTTTTTTATGTACTGTTGAATTTGAGTATGTTGTTGCTCCTACTAAATGTACACAAGTTCTATGGATGAAGCAAATGTTGAAGGATATAAAGATGGATTGTAATGAACCGGTAGTTATTCACTGTGATAACTCTACTGCTATTGATATATCAAAGAATCTGGTATTTCATTCTAAGACAAAGCACATATCTATCAAGTATAACTTTTTGAAGGAGAAGGTGGAAGCAAATGAAGTCAGACTGGTTTATGACTAATGATAGGAAAGAGCTAATGACAGTCAAGAAAGAGAGCAACATTCAAAGATATTCATTAAGCAATAAGATCATAGCATTGCAATGAGAGGAAAAGATACATCTACAACGACAATAATAATAGGAAACAATCTAAGGGAAACCCTTGAATTACAGATAGAGACATACCAGCTCGGCCTGTCAACATCCAGATCTGCAAACAATACTTCTAGAAATATCCATTCTAGTTTTCACAGCATCAAACCCTCGTGGTGACTTCTTCATAGCAAAGACAAGCAAATGATGCAAAGAATGCAAAATGAAAATATGACCGTAGTTTAGGTTTTCCAAACCCTAAAGGAAGTTTCCTTTTGAAAAGGCATTTTATGCTTTTTATTTTATTTTGCTCATTCAAAATAATGCTCTTGTGGTGTATACATGTATACATGTTTTTGGTTAGGTCAAAAACACTAAGATTTTATTTTTATGTTTTGGTGTAATTGCATTGTAAAACCATTTTAATAAATTGTGTTGTTATAAATTATTTTATTAATATGGTTAATAATCCAAAATATAAAGAGGGGGTATGCAAAATAGGTTTTATTTATATTTCATCCATATTATGATTAAATTATATTAAAGTGATATTTGTTACTCACTTTAACGTAACTTATGATGCAAGAATAAATAAATATCTTTAATTATGAGTCAAACTGAGTTGTCATGGAGAGTGCCTTATGTGTAGGGAAAAGCTTGACTTGGTTGAATAAGTTGAGAGAAATGAGGAGGGAATATAGAGGTTGTTTGAGCAAATTTAGGGGTTGTTTGAGTCAATTTAGGAAAGGTTAATGTATTTTGAGGATTCATCATGTTTGACATAGTCAAATTTGACTTTTTCACCCATTTGGAGCTCTTTTGAAAGAAATCTAGTGGCTAGATTTTAGGGTTTTTGGTTGAATTTGACCAAGGAGGTTAGGGCTCCTGTTTTCTTGTAACTGCTCAAGTGAAGCATAAGTATGCTTCTAACTTATTTTGTGAAGTTAGTTCTTGTTATTTTCATAAGCAGTATTGTAATTCATTTTGAGAATTTTCTATTGGAGAGATAGACTTGTAACTCATATTTTCAAACTTTATATATCAGTATTTACCTCAACTATCAATAGAAGATAAAGGATTTACCTTCTCATTCCTCTATTTCATTGTGTGTGTTGGTGATTGATGTTATTACTTGTGAAAAAATTTGTTTCCTAGTAGTTTTGTCTCATTTCAAGCACCTATTATAGAGTTATATTTATGTTGCAAGTTATAAGTTGTGTTTAAGTTGCAAAACTATTCTAGTTGTGGAAGTTTCTTTCCTTCTAGGATTTATGTAGCATAACCTTCTTGTGAAATATTTATGCAAGAAAATATAGGCTTGAGTTGTGTATAGTAAGCTTTTTCCTACTGATTGTTGTGTGTATGCAACTAGTTTACATGTCTTAGAGTATAATTTGGTGCATCACCTATTAGTTTTTAGATTTGATTAATGCATTCCTTCTTCCTCTTTTCTAAAAAAGATCATTAGAGTAGTTATTTTTAGGTGAAGCCCTTAAGAAACAACTTTCTCTGGAGGCTCACTCCAAGTTTAGGCAACCCATAGGCCTAGGAGTGTTCCCATGTGTCACAAGCCTATTGAGTTGATAGCTTAGCAATAGGGTGCAAGTTTAGGTGATAACATCTCCAACACAAATTACTACTGAAGGGATAGGACATTATCATGATTCACCTATGGATGATCTCCTTAAAATTCAAAACTTTAAGGATTGTCTTGCAAGACATAAGACTTATCGTCCATCTAAAGGTGCTTCTTCTTCAAATACTCATTTTTGTTCATATCATCAAACTCAAGATCATCATGTTAATGATTGCTTGGATTTTCAAAAAGGTATGAAAGAACTAGTTGATAATGGAACTATTAAAATCATAGATGACAATCCATCTTCTTCTAACCACCCTTGTCCTAAATCACAGGAGACAAGACCTACTCCTATTGATGACCAAAAGAAATTAGCTACTAGAATCTTTTGGAGATTGAAATATGATAAGAATGTTGTCTTTCCTTTCATTAAAATTAAATACAATTATAAGCATAAGGAAGGTGATGAACATTGTCTTTTTCATTGTAGTTACTCTCATTCTCTTGTAAAATGTAAAACATTTAAAACTTTTGTTCAGGACCTATATGATAGGGCTCGCATAGGTCTTACAATGGATCTTCCACTCTTCCTTAGTGAAGAGGTAGTGCCTTAGCACTCCATTCACCCTCCATGTTTCTACTCACCATATGGCACAAGTATTTAACTTAGTTGGGGGCTTTTTTTCATAAGAAGTGATGCTATTTCAATTACAAATATCTTGGGGCAGCAACATAATTCAATCTTGCCTATATCCTATTCCTTCTCTCTATTCAAGGTTTCACTATTCCCTTAAGGGGCTGCATTTTTCATGTTATGATGTCCTTTCTTACATGGAATGGTATGTCTCCTATGATTGATCTCTCCTTAGGGGATTTTGTGATCCTTAATCTAATTTTTTTCTTCTCCCTTTGAAGATTACCTCTTCTTTAGAGTTCCATTTTACACATTTTAATGTCTTTTATTGCATTGAATATTCCTTCATGTGATCACATTATTCATTTTCTTATGTATAATATCTCCTTAGAGATTGCATAATTCTTCTCATTATCCCTATGCTCAGGGGGGATTGATCTCTCTCTCTTATCCTTTCTAAGGATCCACTTTTTCTTTGTTGAGTAGTGTTTGCTTATGATTTGATGTGATTCCTTGTGTGAAGTTGTTATTTGTTCAAGTATTTTCTCTTATGCAAGAGGTGTGTATCCTTGATTACAACCTCTTTACACTTGGCAATGTATATCTATTATAAACAAACCCTTCACTTTGGGTCAAAAGTGTGTTATCCTTCATCAAGAATCCCTTTCACCTACCAATAGGGGGAAGCTACACATTGTTGTTCTACTTCCCTTCTTTTGGTAGAAGATACTATGTATGTTGAAGAACTCCTCTTGGAGGTAGATGTCTTTTGAGCAAAGATCTCTTCTCCTCCAAGGATCCTCTTTACACTTGTTGCAAGATATCTCTTTTTCAACTATCTTACCCTTGCTTGTAAGAGTATTGCCTCTTTATCTCGAATTTATGAATATTATTTCCTAAAAGGATATCTCCTTGGTGTTGAAGGTGGGTATCCTTGTATCTAGCTTCCTTAAGACATCAACATAGAGCTATGTTGACATCGTAAGGTGGGGGCATACATATCGTCCTCTTTGTACTATATTGTACTATATTTTTGCAATGTCTTAAACGTGGAGTTCAATCTCAAAACCAGAGAAAATAAGCTATTACATGAGATGCTTCATGCTGGAAACCAGACACAATATTCATATATGTCTTATATGAGGTGCACATTCTCAAAACCATAGCAAATAAACTCTTACATGAGACGTCCTCAAAACTAGGCATATATTTGTCTAACACATGGTTACACATTCTTGAAATTAGAGAAAATAAACTCTCACACATGATGTCCTTGAAACCAGACATATATTTGTCTTACATGTGGCTACACATTCTCAAAACCAGAGTAAACAAACTCTTATACGAGATGTTCCTGATACCAGACACACGCCCCTTGACATTTCTCATTTCATGTCTTACATAGGTTATTGCATGCTCAAAACAAAATAAAACAAACTCTTATATGGGATTATTAACGCCTAAAACTGGACATCACTTGCACACGCACGAGGATGAGTGGAACTAGCAAAACATAGCTATACTATTCCTACTCTCTTCCCCAACATGGATCACTTAGAAAAACACATCTAGAATGTGTATCCATGTCCTCTCTCTTCTTCTCATAGATCACCTAGAAAAACACATCAAGAATGTGTATCCATGCTTTCCTCTCATGAGATCATAGCTTTTCTATTTATAGTTCATGGATGATGCATGCTCTTGCTCTTTTATGTGATCACTTGTGTTCTTGAGATGACATTTTTCAAGAATGATATTATTGGTTGAGACATTTTGATATCAAGGTCTCTTCAGCTAGTTGACTTGAGGTCTTGTTTTGGTTTTTAGCTTTTGGGTTGTGTGTCTTTTGTATTTTTGTCTTTGTTTTCCATTTTTTGTTTTTTGTCTTGTTTTGTGTGCCCTTGCATATGATTGAGTGAGTTAAGATCTTAAGATTGGGGGCTTAGTTCCTTTAAATTAGTGATGTCTTATACTCCTTGTGATTATGCTCCTAATTGGTCCTCCCTTTCATCTCTATCATCTACTTTACCATGATATTTGCATAGACTCATACTCCCATTAAAGTGGGGGCTGAATGTAACATCGTAAGTCATCGGGCCAATTCACACCTCATGTTTATGCCCCTACTTTAGTGTGTCTTACCCTCATCTCCTATCTAGGTCTTTTTTGTGCCTAGACTCCAATTCTGATGCCATGTACACCTAGTGATGAACTTCACAGAGGGGTATCCTTCTCACTAGGGATTAATTGAGGTTCCTTATTGAGAAGGACCAGAGTGCCCACACCCTAGTCCTGGACCAGAGTGCCCATCGCCCTAGTCCCTCTTAGTTCGGCCCCATTTTGAAATGAGGCGAGGGGTCCTATCTCTCCACTGGGAATTCAACTTTGTGGCTTTGCATGACCATTGGAGGTTGACCTAATCGATAAATGACCTAGATACCCCTATATAAAGACATTTCATTAACCTAATTTCATCCTAACTTGTATCTTCAAGCAATCAATTCCTTGTATCTGTGAAACATTCATCATCAAGCATTTTCAGAGATCTTCAAGGCTACATATTCCTCATTGAACCATTATGGAGAAAAAATATATCATTCATATGCAAGCATGTGTGTGTGATTAGGGTTTTGTCATGTTCATGCCATTTCATATAACATATGTAATTACATTCAAGAAGCAAAGCATTATCATCAACAATTGCAGATCCGAGGTATATATTTTCATTATTTATTTTAGTATTTATATTATTTCATTCAAGGTTAACTCCTAAACTAGGGTTTGACTTAGGAAAACCCATATTCCCAACCATTTCCCATTCTCTACTATGTGTAGGAATAGGTATAGATCTATAACTTTAAGGATCAACATAATTCGTAGAGACGAACAAGTTCCCCTTTGGACAACGAAAAGTTTGGAGGACCAAAGTGTCGGGCATTCTAGTTCCAACAATTCAAGTAGACCTTTTGGGAATAGATCTGAACATCCACATATTGCTCATATCCAAGTTCATGGCTCCGTTTGATGATTGTAGCTCATTGTTTATGCCCAATCTCTTCAACATTCTCATATTTACCCTAATTTTAGCATTTTCACAATTCAACTCAAAAAGAGGGAATCATGTTCTAATCAGTGAATCTAATCAAAATTCTTAGCCCTATCTTTGTTGGATTGAAGCTAGATCTATTGGATTCACCCCTCTTTAATGTAAGTTGGTCCCTAAGAAAAATTAGTGGTTTTTATTACCCTAGTGGTGGAAATCCTAATTTTCACCACTTTATAGTAGGATTAATCTTGAAGGGAACGCGAAGTTGGTGATCTAGGCTATCATCTCAAACCAAAAACCCAGCTGGAAATTTCAAGTGTGGGTGAATTGTATAAAGACACTTCTGGAGGACATTCTAGATTGCACCCTCCAAAATGTCTTCAGGGAGGCAAATATGGTGGCAAATTGCCTATCAAAGCCTATTGTTAATTAGATGGATAATACTATTACAAATAACATCAATCACTAGAACAAAATTCAGAGTTGAACCAAGGGGAAATCCACAAGAGGGTTAATGGTTAGAATGAATCAAAATAAGCATAAAACACAATCAAATATACCAAAAACCATTATACCTTCATGAAGATGATCTCTTGCTCTTCGGATTAGACCTTTGGTGAAGTGAATAATGCACCCCTTACTCACTTGATTGGATTGGTCCTTGATGGGGATGTGGAATGCTCTCCACTACACAACAATATAGGATATGATTCAAAGGATGATTATGGATAATACAACATAAGAATGTATGAAAAGTGGATGATTTGTGAGGAGAGGAGACTCCAATTTATAGATTGGAGGAGGCCAAAATGAAGGGCCAATATTGATTTTGGCATGAAGGGTTGAGATCGATTTGAGAGGGAGCACATGGATTGAGAGGAAAAGGTGTGGAGACCAAGAGATATGCCATAAAGGCATTTATTGTCTCCACACCTCTCAAGGTACATGGGGAAGAGCTCCCAAATACATTCGGGACAGAAAAAGGAATATAAAATTCCTTGGGGGAAGGAAGAAGGAATTAAAAATTCCAAAATAAGAGGATGTATGTGAAGACTAAATGGATAAAGGAATTAAAAATTCCTTGGGAAGAGGATGCATGGGGAGATTCAAAGAATTTTGAATTTCTTTGAAAGGTCAAGGTGATTAGGGATGTGCAAATGATTAAGGGGATTTATTAGGTGGCTTAATGAGTGATTAGAATGCAAGTGGGGAAGTTAGGAGGATGTGACATGAGGAGAGAGAATGAGTGGAGGAATATAAAATTGGAGAATAATGATAAGCATGCTTTAAGGAAGAATTAATTAGGCTAAGTGGAGATTAGGGAAAGTGATTTGTAGGAATCACTCTAGTTAGGTTAATTAATTAAAATTAATTAACTAAGTGGGTTTTAGAAGAAATAATGGTTGAGGTGACTTTAGAAGAATGGGGAAATAATTAATTTATTAATTATTGGACTATAGTGATAAGATTGACTAAATTTGATTTAATTAACCTTAAGAAGAAGGGAATTAACACAATTAAACTGGCTAATTATGTTGACAAATTAATTTTAGGTGTCTACAAGAGTATCATCAAAGTAGATCAAATGATCATTGGTGATCAATATGCAATAATACCTCAAAATGGATTTGCCTGGATCTCACCAGGATTTGTCGGGCTTAGGATATCTAACAACACCACAATCCTGAGGGTGGTGTTTTACCTTTAAAATGGGTAATGAATGGGAACTTTTTTCCATCTCAGATTAGATTGCAAGCTCATCTACAACCCATGTGATAAAGTCTGACTACTTCTCCATCGAAGGGGTCAATTTCTCACAAAGTTGGGGGAGGAGCATCTCAAGGAAGTCCTTTCCTTCTAGGGAGATGTTGAAGGAGTGATTAGGGATATTATTGGAGAGAAGATATTTACACAAGCTCATCTGCACAACTCTAAACTACTTGAGTAGTTTCTTTACATAGTATTATAAACCACAGGGACACAAAACACAATCACATGGCCATTGAACACTTGGTCCATTAACAACTACTAGTGAAAGCGTCTAAGGCATTGGCCAATGTCTCAATGCATCCCCAAAAGGGTTTGATACAAGATGTAATTTGTCTCAAGGGAACAAAAACTAATGGTGATCTCAAGACCATTATCAATGTAATGAAGGATGACATTGATGAGAACTGCATGAGCACATATGCATAAAGATGTCCTAAAACCTGCACGGATAGAACAACTTCAATAAGTTACTGAAGTTATTTCTATTCTGTTGCATGTTTTTTGTAAATAACAATGTAAAATCTTTTTGTATTGATAATAAGGGAGCTACCCCCATGGTAGCATTTTTCCAAAAAAAATTAAATATATATATTATTTAAATTTTTATAAAATACATATATTTTGGAATAGGGATAAAATAGGCTTTGAGGGGACTTGAAACCCCTTACAACAAGTTTTGAAGTGACTTGAAACCCTCTAGAATTAATAGGAATCTAGAACCCACAAGAAGAACACTACAAAAGATACAAACAAAGACTATCAACAACCAATTGTCAACCAAACATTAGCAAGATGGCTAAGAACAAGCAAAGCCACCCACCCGACCTAAGCCCTCAAACAAGAGATGTCAGCAACACAAGGGATGAGGGTTTTGAAAGGATCCCTTAACCTGAAACAAGGGTTTTGGCAAGGCTCCTGTAACCTTTTAACGTAGCTAGATCTAAGATCCAAGGGTTTTACCAAGGCAACCTTAAACTGCATCAAGATCCAAGGGTTTTTCCAGACATCCTTAACCTAATCATTTGGTTTTAGCAAGGATCCCAAAACCATAACAACCAAAGTCAAGAAGAAAAACCTTAAAGAATAATATGGAAATATCTAATCCTCCCAGACAAACAAATGCAAGACAAGGATCAGGGGGTTTTGAAAGGCTCCCCAAACCTTCAACTTGGGTTTTGGCATGGCTACCAAAATAAATTAAAATAAAATAATATATTAAAAAATATTAATATATTTTATATATTGTAATGTAATAATTATTAAAATAAATAAACATGCTAAAAGTCATATTCTTAATTGGTTTGAAAAAATGCTCTGCAATTCCGCCTGCAACTAGGGCTCTGCATCAGGGGTTGCAGGGTTGTAGTCGCTAATGTGGGGGAGTGTGTTTGTCCTCCTCCACGTAGGTAAGTGTTTAGTTGGCTTCTTTGCTTCGTGCCTTTACTCGTTTTTCATGTAGGTGTAATTACCCCTCGTCCTTCTTCATCGTCAACCTCTCTCCTCTCTGTGGGAATAGTTAATGCGACTTGATGGAAAGCTCATCTGGAGGTGCCGAAAAAGCTAATGAAGGAGTGACAACAGATGCAATAAAGAAGAAATCGTTCAAGGACCTGGTTCATCATTCCTCTCTCCCTGTCATTGAAGGTGCGAGGTTTGTGAGTAGTTGTAATGGCAGTCCCCGTGGAGAAGATAAGGGCCCTAACTGTGCACTGGAATCCATCTCCATTTCCCCCAATGTGTTAATGTGCAATGAAATTAACATTGAAAAAAATAGGCTTAAAGATACTGCTATTTTCTTTACGGCCGTAGATGTCGATAAATGTCCTGCTCGTAAATTTCTTAATGATTGGTTCAAAAATGTTTGGAATACTAAATTAGAAAATCTTGTTTCATTTTGTAGACTTATTCAAAAAGGTTTGTTTGTAATTTTCTTTTAAGATCATAAAATGCAAAGAGAGGTTCTTAATAAACAATATTGGACTATGGGGAAATGCACATTTCGTGCCCTAGAATGGTCGCTGGAAGTGGTCAATGAGGAAATCCTGGCACTTTCGTGCCCTAGATGGATTTTGATTAAAAATGTGCCTCCATTGTTATGGAGATTTATACCACAAATAGTTGAACCGATTGGAAGGGTTATCCGGGTGGATAACTCAGCCTCTCTTATTCCTCATCTGGATGCTAGGGTTCTGATTTCAATCAACCCGGGATGTGATCTACCCAAATCCGTTAACATCAACTTAGAATCTGAAATTGTTTCATGCCCAATTGAAGTCCTCGACGGGGTTAATGCTTGTTTCCTCTGTAGAAAAGAGGGTCACATCTGTAAGAATTGCCCTATAATTAATCGATTCAAGGGAATGGAGAAACCCCACAGTGAACCAAACAACCTGGCTCCTGCACACGAGAAGCATATCCCGAACATGGATAATCTTAATGCCATTAGCAAAAAAATCAATAGTATATTAAATGGGGAAAACAATAAAGCCCTGAAGTCTGGTAAAAATACTAACTTTGGTACCTCCGGAATTGACTCCACAACTCATTCTTCTATTTCACATGCCCTAAAACAGATGAGTGAAGATCCACATGATGGGTTTCAAGTTGTGGGGAAAAAACCTAGGAAAAGAAGGAGGAAAAACGCACAACAGTCGGCTCTAGAGAAAATCAGAGCAAATAACCCTAATATTTTGAACTCTAGTAAGAATAAACTATCTGTGGAGAACAGTTTGATATCACCTATGGATGACGATGTGCAAGAGGTTCCCCCAAAGGTGAGATTCTCTAATTTAGCCTTTGGATCAGATAATTATGTTATTCAGAGTGTCGAAGGGAGAGATGGTGTGAGTGGTGAGTTGGGTAAGGAAGGGAGTAGTCCTGGGATTGTGAGTTCAGCTTCTCACAAGAACTCGACAGACATGGATGTCTCCTTTGACTTTGCCCCATCAGATGTCTTGAACTCTGTATTTGACCCTCCCTCCCTTGCAGAACTCACCCCTGACATGGTCGCTGCCCTTCCTCCTAAGAAGTTTGTTGAAATAGAGGACAACTGTGTGATTGAGGTCATTGTTGTTGACCCTAAAGTTGTTGATACCAAAAACCTAGCAAGTGAGGTAGAAACCCTAGACACTTCCAGTAGCTTGACGGCACTCGAACCCTGCTCTGAGATCCGTGAGGTCCCCAGTCAGGGTGACATTAGGAAGGTGTTTGAGGTTGAGGAAGAATATCAGAAAGATGATTTCATAGGGGAAGAAGGGGAATGGATAACAGATAGTGAGAATCCCGAGGCTCTACCTAGAAGAAGAAGAGGTAGACCACTGGGATCTAAAAATAAGGGTTCAATTAGTAGAAGGAATAATGATGATAAGAAAGATCTCTCTAGATGCTTTAACAAGTTTAAGGCACCCAAAGAGTAAAAATATCGCATCTTGTTATGATGAAGTGCATCTCATGGAACATTAGGGGTCTGGAGTCACCAGACAGAAAGCAGATAGTCAGGAAGTTTTTCAATCAACATAAGGATGTAGATATTGTTATGTTTCAAGAACTTAAGGCTATTAAATTTACCTTGGAAATCAACTTAGAGTTTATATGGAAAGACTCTATTAAGGTTTGTTCAAATCATGATAAAGGTAGAGGAGGTGTTGGGATACTCATCAATCACAAGTGGAAGGACCAAGGATGTTCACCATGTAACAGAGTGGTTTGGGCCTCTTTAGACATTAACAAAACCATCTTCGACATATGTTCAATCTATGCCTCCAATGACTACAGGGAGAGGAATGCTTTGTGGGATTGGATTGCAGCCCTCCCAGATATACCATGGATTGTTGGGGGAGACTTAAATATGATTGAATCTCATGAGGATAAATGTGGTGGTGTTCCTATGGAATGGAAAGGAACGGAGAAACTACACTAGGAGAGAATGAAAAGCCGAAAAAAACTTTTTGACCCCCTATTATGCAATAAGAAGGAGGCCACAAGAATTTGGTACACATGGTGCAACTACCAGAGAGGGAAACATAGGATCTATTGTAGGTTGGACAGGTTCTATGCTGACAGAGAGCAATTCTCCTTTGATCCATAAAAGAATGGTAACACTGTGATAGTTTATCCAACCTCACTATCAGACCATCACCCGATCATCTCTCAGATTAGGCTCAGAGACTCCTCACAGAGGCAAGGAAATGTAGGAGACAAATTCTTCCTAAACACCAATTTACTAAAGGACCCGGATGTTTTGAGCGCACTAAAAATTGTTAGGCTATTCAACAAAGGCAATAAAGATTTGAGTTCTAACATAAGCAGATGGAATCAAAATGTCAATAGTTGGCGGGTGCTTCTGTAAACTATAGGGCAGAAGAAGGCTAAAGACTATAGGTGGAAGGAGAGAACACTGATAAACTTCACCTATGTAAGGCAGAGATCCAAGATAGTCCCTGCAATATAGAACTGTCTCACAAAGTAGCCCTAGCAAGGGACAATCTCAGGAAACACCAGCAATCTAAGATTAGAGGGGCCATGATCAGGGCTCGAGCCCATTGGATGCAATTCGATGACAAAGGATCTAAATTCTTCTTCAATATGTTAAAAAAAAAAGCAGTGTAGAGAGCAAATTGATAGGATTTGGATAGATAACAAAGAAGTTGTGGCACTAGATGATATTAAGGAGGCCTTTTATCAGTTCTGTAGACACCTAAAATTGTCATGTCTAATTAAATAAATATCTTTATTTATTTAATTACTTTAGCCTAATTCTTCTATTAATTAAATAAATCTTTATTTATTTAATTAATTCATTTATCCTCTTCTAGCCTTATTTCTCATTTAAATAAATACATTTATTTATTTAAATTACCCTTTTTCTAAATTAAATAAATATCTTATTTATTTCATTGATCCTATTTCTTCTATTAATTAAATAAATCTTTATTTATTTAATTAATTCATTAGCCTTTTCTACCTATGACACATGTCATTCATCTCTTAATTCATACACTACCTACCCTCTCATTATTTTATTATTTTCTTTACCTACCCTCTAATCATATCCGACCTCTTTTACACCTCTCAATCTTATCCTTCCATTTCTTATAGTGTCTTCTATATAAGGAGATGCTTCCTTCATTATCAAACCCTCATTATGCATTCACCCTCGACTACGCTTTCGAACTTGCATATGCAATCAAGCCTACTTGCAACCACATTTCCGTTCTTTGTTGAGCTCTTGTGCACATATAAATTTTGAGAGCAAATATATCAAGCAAGATCAATGGAGATAGGAAGAATGGAGATTCAAACCCTATTGGACATGTGATGGTATAATCTTTGCGATTTCATTTGATTTGCATTGTCTTAGGTAATCTTCATATGTTATGGTGGATCTTTGTTGATGTTAGGCTAGGGTTTTGTGGTTGAATTCATTTAGTCTTTCAACATTGTTGTTATCCATTTTTCACCGTATACAAGTTCTACAAAGGCCTTTTCACCTTAGAAGACTCCATTAACTCTCAGGATGCTAGAGAAAAGTGCAGGATGATTATCCCCTCTAAAATTACTGCAAAGGACACTCAAGCGTTGATGGGTCCCATCTCAGTGGAAGAGCTGAAAGTTGCTATTAAAAGTCTGAACAATGACAAAACCCCGGGCCCGAATGGTTTGCCTATTGAATTTTACAAAGCTAATGAGGAATGGGTTTGTCAAGACCTTCATGATCTCTACTCAGAGGCCTTTGAGACTGGCTCCCTAGGAGAATGAATTAACAAAGGGATTATTAAGTTGCTACCCAAAGAAGGAGACAAGTCTCTTATTAAAAACTGGAGACCAATAACGCTTCTTAATGTCTCTTATAAAATATTGGCTAAAGCTCTTGCTACTAGATTAGAGACTTTACTGCCTAAGTTCATTTGTCCCACGCAAATAGGGTTCATCAAGGGAAGATACATCCTTGAAAATTTAATCACTAGCTGGGAGGCCATGGAGTGGGTAAAGACATCAGGGCAGAATGCAGCCATGTTCCTCCCAGACTTTGAGAAGGCATATGATAGGGTGGAATGGGGATTCATACTGATGATGTTAGAAGCATTTGGCTTTCCAGGAGAATTCTGCAAATGGGTGATTATTCTCCTCAAAGATGCATTGACCCAAGTGGAAGTTAATGGTTCCCTTTCGCAGAATATCACTCTTAGCAGGTCTATTAGACAGGGCTGCCCCCTAGGCCTTGCTCTCTTCGTTATTGCCTCTGATGCCCTGTACTACATCCTAAGGGACCTTACCATCTCCCCTAAAGTACAAGGTGTCAAACTTCTGAATGGTGATGAGCTAATTAATGCTCAATTTGTTGATGACATGACACTCTTTATAGAACTCAGTAAACTGAATATGGAGGCTTAGGAGGGCAAAATTAAGTTTTTAGGGGAGATCTCAGGAGCTAAAGTCTTTCAGGTTAAATCTACCATGCTTGGTTGGGAGGATCAACGTCCAGAGTGGTTACAAAAGTTTTGGGTCCAATTGGGGGGGGGGGCACAAATAGGATAGTCAGATATTTGGGAATTCCATTTGTCATCTCACCATTCCTCAAGGAAATGTGGCTATGGGTCAGAAGCAAGATTGATAAAAAGCTCAATAAATGGAATAATAGGTATCTCTCGCTCGCTGGAAGAGTGCGGGTGTGTCAATTTTTTTTATCTTCTTACAGCATATATTACTTCTCGGTGTGGATGTTCCCCAACTAACAAATCTTGGAAATTCAAAAAACCATCAGGAACTTCCTTTGGTCTGATGGGAAAGGAAATAAAAAGATGCATTTTGTTAGATGGGAATGGCGTCACAAGCAAAAGAGTCTGGGAGGACTAGGGTTAAAGGACTTGAGAATCCAAGGGACTGCTCTTGCGGCAAAATGGATCTTCCGGGAATTTGATGGAAATGAACCTTGGAAAATTCTGGTAAGAAACAACATCCCGAGGGCTATACCGAAAAAGGCCAAATCTTGGAAATCCCTACCTTTTTGTGACCTTGTGGCTGGATTCTTTGCAGTCTCAGTGCAGGGCTCAAGTGTCTTTAAGTCTATTTGAAAGGCCTGGGAAAGTATTAGGCCCTTCATCAACAATAGTAGGGTCAACAACAATGAGTTCATCCATGGGGGTAGATCCATTTGGTGGAACCTCTTTCACTCCTCTAGACCTCTTGCCCTTATGCAAGGGTGCTCTGCTAAAGCCTGGGCCGCAAAAGGCATTTGCTTCTTTAGAGATATTATTGAGGATGATAGGCTTCTTAGTTGGGAAATCCTCAGAGGTAGATTTGATTTGCAAGATTTCCACAAGTGGACCTATAACATGATGAAAAAGCTTACGGTAACCTTCAGTTGCCCAAAAAGTGCAAGATTACTAATGACAATTTTAAAGATTTTTTGTGGAATAATATTATACCCATGTCTAATATCAAAGCTATCAATATTTATAAGACTCTAACATATGATGAATCCATTATATTACATATTAACAAGTTATGGCTTGCAGATTTTTCAGTAAAACAGTGGCAGAAGGTGTTTTCAGGATTATGGAGTAGTCCTGTAGCACCCAAAGAAAAATGTTTTAAATGGCTTATGATTATCAATAGGCTGACTTTCAGAAAAGACCATAATAATTGTGATATTTGCAATGTTTGCAGGGTTCCTGAATTAGTTAGACACATTTTTTTTTAATGTAGTATTGCTAGAGAAATATGGTTGTTATTTGGTATCTCTATTCCTAACCAATTTACTATGTTTGATGTTCTAATTGGGTGTATTAAGGGTCTGAAAAAAGACACTAATCTATTTTGGCATATTCTTTCCACTGAAATTTTATGGTATATATGGAAAATCATAAATGAAGATAAATTTCAAGGCATAGGTAGGGCCCTTACTGAGTCTTTTCGTGGACTCACCCTTCACCGCATTTTTTTGTAGGTCTCTATGACAATGAACATTGAGAAGCATAAGTTCCTTAGGTTCATTAAGGATGGAAATGCAAAGATGTACCTTCATGAGATGGAGAATGGATACAAATGGAGGCAGGCAGCAAGAGGAAAGCAGGACGTTGACCTAGCAATGGAGAGCCTTGGACTAGAGGTTGCCAAAGTCAGAGACCCAGTTAAAGACCAGATTCAGATGCTCTCACAACTACTCGAAGGCAAGCAAGCTGTGTGGATGGAGGGTTCCCAGGGGTGGACTACTTGGATGGAAGTAGTTCAGGAGCAGACGCTATTGTGACCTGGACATAGCATTTCAGTTCGGCAAATATGAGCATTGTGTCCTTTTTTTGAAATTATGCTTTATAGTATCATATGTATAACTCAGTACATCTCTGTTTATAGCTTGCAGTAATCTTCTAGACTTGCGAAGTTTGGACCTACGGTCCATGTAGAAAAACAATACATGTCTTTGTAATAGTCTTCTCTCCTTATATGCAATATAAAAAAATAAAAAAAATAATTTTTTTTTTTTAGACATATAACTTATTATTCATGTATTATAATAGAATAATTATTAAAAATAAAAATAAAATAAAATTAACATAACATACATGTGCATGTTGGTAATGGAGCCTAATTATTTTCTTGATTTCTATTTTTCTCTACTCTCTCTCTTTCTCTCCCTTTCTATCCCTTCCTCTCCCTCCTCTAGATATCTATTTATATATCTATCTATCTCACTCATATACACACACTCCCTATTTCTCCATTCCCATCTCTATGTATATCTCTCCCCCTCTCTATCCATCTCTCCCTCTCTCTATTACTTGTCTTTGGCATCTTCTTTATCTCTCTCTTGCTCCCTCCCTCTATCTCCCTCTATCTCTTTCTATTCATATCTCTTTACCTCTATCTCCCTATCTCTCTTTATCTCTATCAGTATACCTCTCTATCTCTTCATATCCCCTCTCGCCCCCCCCCCCCCCTTCTCTCTCTCCCCTTTTCTCTCAATCCCTCCTCTACCTATCTTTCACTCCCTCTCCATCTCCCCTCTTTCTATCTCTCCCTCCCTCACTCCTAGAATGTTAGACATGAGATGCAAGATTATTAGACTCACCCCAATCATTCAATCTTGACTATTTTTCATTCGCCTGAACAATTGAAAGTGGCATCAACTCATCATCATACAACAAGAACATGGAAAAATTTGGCCACAGATCCCGTTGACTGTGTAATGCTTAGGAGGAGACTACCACCTCTTTATCTCTCTCACTCATATGCACACACCCCTTTCCCCCCTTGACTTCTCTATCTCTATCTCTATCTCTATTTCCCCCCTCTATACCTCTCTCTTTATTACTTGTCTCTATCACCTTATTTCTCTCTCACTCTTGCCTACTTTTGGGTCTATCTCACTACCCATCTCTATCTATATATCTCATTATCTCTTCCTATCTTTCGTATTCACTCCATATCCCATACTCTATATATTTATCTCTCTATTTCCCTCTCCCTATCTCCCTCTCACTCCTCTCTATCTCTTTGTATCCACATCTCTCTCTCTCTCTCTCTCTCTCTCTCTCTCTATATATATATATATATATATCTTCATGTCTATCTCCATCTCCTTATCCCTTTCTCTCTCACTCTTCCCTCATCCATCACCCCCTCTCTCTCTCCCCCTCTCCCCCTATTGCAAACATAACATGGGAAATGTTGGTAATGTAAATATATTATCTTCTTGATTTAGAGGTTATTTTTCACTCACGTTTGGGTCTTTATAAGTAGATGCATAGTTTATTTGAAGCTGTCACTTCTCCATTAAGACCTTTGTTGCACAAACAACATCATTACTAAATGGCATACCAATTGACCTCATATACTACACAAATATATGCAAAAAAATAGATCAACATTTTCTCTAATTATCAGTTAAAATTTAAAGTAAAATAATTATCAATTAAAATTTAAAGTAAAATAATTATCAGTTAAAATTTAAAGTAAAATAATTATCAATTAAAATTTACAATTTATTTGTATTATATTGTGATAAAATAAATAATTTTAAGTAATAAGAAAGTTAAATTTTGGTAGGGGTTTTAGGGGCAATCCAAGCATCTTTGGGTCTGGTTGTATTATGAGAGACCATGAAGAGCATGCAAGAACATGTAATTGGTGTACCTTTCGATGGGTCTTAGTTAGAGAATAAATAACAAATCAGAAGCCATGGCACTCCTTTTAGGCCTACAAACTTGTTCACGCCTAGGCATAAAGAAGATGCAAATAGAAGGTGACTCTCACATTATTATAAATGTAATAAGAAAAAAGCGATCGAGAATTAGAAAATCAACAAAATTGAAAATCAATTTTGACCCTAATTCAACAAACTAAAGGCTTTTACAATCAAACACATATATAGAGAAGAGAATTATCATGCACACACTAGCAACTTTAGTATTGATCATGGCACATGGTTTTTATCTAGAGATAACTTAAGACTTTGGTTGTTGCAATCCCTCTTCTTAAGACTTTGGATGTTGCAATCCCCCTTTTTATTTCATGATGATTCATAACCAGTTAGAAAGCTAACAAATCTCTACAATGACACAAAATAATTATATTGAAAGAGAATTTAAAACAGTGCTTAGAGATTTATACAGAAAATTATTTTTATTAGTGGAAAAAATGTACAAATTAATTACATAATAACAATAAAATAATAATAATAATAAATGTATGTTTGCTCTAGTTCAGTAGCAAAAACAACCAAGAAATATAATCACGAATAATGGTGTTCCTCTAGTCACCAGGAATGAATTATCATTTTGCTGTAATGGTGTTTCTCGTTCAGCCGCTGTTCTCTTAAGGTATGGTGAATTTCTTCGATCCCAGCCAATATGCGATGGATTTCTAATTCGATTCTTTTTAATTTTTTTCAAATGGGTCTTTGATTTGCTGGATGGGGTTTGTTAAAGAAGCAAAACCTTTATCATATTATCTGATTTGTTGTTATAATCGGGGGTTAGGGTCAGGGTTTTTGCGTTGCTTGGAATTTCCGTTGTGCATTGATCTTCTCGCTTGGCAGCATTTTGTTTGTTGCCACTCTCAAATCTGGCCATGTATTAGAATTGATTGCCTAGTCCCTTTTTCTCTTAGTATTGATTTGTTTGTTTTGATTTGGGGAACTCTTCTGTAAGAGTAACTCTCTGTTTTGGATGCCGTGATTGAGGATTGTTATGAGGGTATGCTGCGCCCTATTAACAGTTTAGCCAGTTTGCAGGCCTAAATATAGTATGATCCACTGGGTATGCCCTACCCAGGAGGTTGATTTTTGTTTTCCTTTTTTAAAAAAAATTACTCTATCCTCTCTTTTGGGGTTGGAACCTGGATATCTACTATGAAGGATTTGATGTTTTAAGTGTTTTATTTTATTTTGATTAGTTGAATTTCCCTTTCTGAGTAACAGAATGCTTTGATGCGATCACTAGGGATTGGTTTTTAGGGTATGCCACACCTATTTTTGTGTTTTGCATGTGATTTTGTTTGCTTCATATGGAATCAAAATCAGTACGATCTCAATTTCAGAAACACTTATCATCTCTTATATGGATTTTTTTTTTAAGTTGAGGCTCTATATGAAAGACCTGATCCTTAAACAACTTTGAAATTAGCTAGTTTGGACTTTAGTATTGGACTAGCTTTACTTTAGGTTTCATTTTATGTTGGGTAGCCTTGGTTCTGCTGTTTTATGGTTTGAGGTTGTAAAATATGTGTGGCTTTTAATATTGGACTAGTTTTATCCCATTTTTCATTTCTGTTGGGCTGGGTTTGCACAAGCGGATCCTTTATTGTGCTTCTTTTTAGTTTGAAGTCTCAAATTATCCACTCTCTTCTGTTGTAGAATGTGTAATGCCCCTTTCTTGGGTTACCTTGTAATTTGCCCTAAATTCACAAAATCTAAATGAAACAAGGAACATAACTTAGAGAGATAATCCTTACTTAAGAATAGAACGAGGTAAGTTTGTCTTGGAAACCTGCAACCAAGTTAGATAATAATGTAGACTTAATACATATAATATATCCATCTCTAGGGTTAAAGGAGAAATGCACTTATTGCACATAAATTCAAGTGATCTCATAGGCTCAACCATAACGAGGATGGAGATAGGTTGGTCATGATGAGGTGCCCTAAATATCTCTGGCCCTAGGCCCAAGAGTGAAACCATATACCTTTTGGCCTCATGTGGTTCTTAACCATGCTCATGAGGTGGTGTACCTAGTGGAGCCTGTACACTATTCCCCTCCATCATGCTATTCTTCTCTCCCCTTATGATTGAGGATCCCCTTTCTTGTCTACCTCAATAACTAACCCCTATAGGGTTTGGAGGGAAGATTGCAATAGGGTGCCCTTGACTCAACCCTAGGCCCAAGGTTAGGATCTTATCCTCATTGGCCTCATGTGGTCCTTAACCGATGGTCCTTAACCATCATCATGAGGTGGCCTCGTGGTTTTTAACCAATGGTCTTTAACCATCTTTAGCAAGTTTTAATGTCCATACTGGATGCCTGAGATCTGATGTTTCTTCCTTTTCCCCCCCTTCCTCAAATGAGACCTTCTTCCCTTTATATCTTCCATTGTAAGGGAGAAGTCACACCAATTCAACATGCCTGCCCTTCGAAAGAGTCACCACCTTTTACAATCACCACCCTTTGAAAGAGTCACAACCTTTCATAATTTCTGCCCTCCTTTGGAAGAGTTGATTCCTTATTTATTTTTTATTCCTTCCTTCTTCCATTGACTCTTCCTTGATTCACATGCTTCCTTCTTTCTTTTTTCCTCCTCCTTCCCTCTCAAATGAGGTTCTCTTCTCCTTTTTATATCTCATGTTCAAGGGAGTCACAACTTTTCATTTCATGCCTTTTGACCATTCATTAACTTAGTTAAATTTTAATTTTATTTAATTCTATATTTTAATTTAAATGTTATTTTTGTTCTTTTGTATTCTAATTTTGTTATTATTATTTATTATTGAATCCTATTTCAAAGTGGGGACATTATAGTCCGCCCTTCCCAAAATTGTTTGTCCTCAAGCAATGTCATATCTTTTTTTGGTTCACTCTAGTTATTTTCATATTCTAGATCAGCCAAAAATAGAAATCTCATGATGATAGGAATATGTTTACATTAATCATAGATATTCATAGAGTAGACATACTAGAAACACATCAGGTATGAACAAAGCACAGAACATACACAAAAGCACAAAGCATTTACATGGATCTATGAAAACACAAAGCATACATGCAAATACACATATTGTTAGATTCGTTCTCATTGACTAAAATGCATCCATTAATTTTTCTTTACTCTGCAGGCTAGTAGGATCATGCTCTGATACCATTTGTAATGTCCATTTCCTGGATTACCTTGTAATTTGCCCTAAATGCACAAGATCCAAATGAAACAAGGAACACAACTTACTTAGAGAGATAATCCTTACCTAAGAATAGAATGAGGTAAGTCTGTCTTGGAAACCTGCAACCAAGATAAATTTGAATGTAGACATAAGACATATAATATATCTATCTCTAGGGCTAAAGGAGAAACACACTTATTGCACATAAGTCCAAATGATCTCATAGGCTCAACCTAAGTCATCGCATTCATGTCCGAGTTCGAATTCGCCAACAATAAAAATCGAATGAAATTCGGCAAGAGGAAAAAATTCGAAAAAAAATTCGTCATTAAATTCGACTATATAAATTTGAGTTTTTAGAAAAATATGAATAATATATCTAAAAAATATCAAAATAAATAATATTAAACTTATTTAATTTAATTAATATATTTTAATTTTAATTTGTCAAACTTTATATATAAATAATTGAAAATTTAAATTAAATATTCTAAAATATTTAATTTTTAATATATTAAATATTAAATATTAAATTTGACAACTTTTATAATAAATGTTAATATATTAGTTAACATTTAAATTAGATGTGTAATATTAGTAACAACTTAACATTATATGGGGCACCGACTTATATTAGATGTTTAATATTTTGAAATGTTTAATATTAGTTAACAACTTAACATTATATCAGGCAACAACTTATACTAGATGTTTAATACTATGAAATGTTTAATATTAGTTAGTATTTATATCGGGCAACATGTTTTATATTTAAATCGGGCAAGTTTATGAAGTCCTTTTAATTTTTATGTTTATATCCCTCGTGTCTCCCGACGTGGCCGTCTGCAAACCCTACTAGCGGCAAGGCAGAGCATCGACCTCTAGACCTTCCACGACCCTCATGCTTCATGACGGTAACAGTGAATTGTTCATCCATCGACGACAAAAACCTCTACCTGATATCTTGCGAATTTCAAACGACTTTTTGTGAATTCCATATGTTGTTGATAAGTTCGCCGAATTTCAAATTTGAAGCCGAAAATTTGGCGAACGCGGTGACTAAGGGCTCAACCATAACGAGGATGGAGATAGGATGGTCACGATGAGGTGCCCTAAATATCTTCAGCCCTAGGCCAAGAGCGGAAACCCTGTCCCTCTTGGCTTCATGTGGTCCTTAATCATGTTCATGAGTTGGCGTGCCTAGCGGAGCCTATACACTATTCCCCTCCATCATGCTATTCTTCTCTCCCCTTATGATTGAGGATCCCCTTTCTTGTCTACCTCAATAACCCTATAGGGTTTGGAGGGAAGGTTGCAATAGGCTGCCCTTGACTTAACCCTAGGCCCAAAGTTAGGACCTTATCCAACTTGACCTCATGCGGTCCTTAACCATCATCACGAGGTGGCCTCATGGTCCTTAACCATCTTTACGAGCCGCCATACCTAGTGAGGAATCTTTCACATTCCCCCTATTGTGTCTCTTATCCCTCCACCACAGTTGGTGACATCAGTAACATACAAATTATGCATCACAATACACAAACATTATGCAGCATTATCTTTATTATCAATATACATAGAGCATGTTTGCAAAGATATGAAGTGCATGGATATTAGATTATTCCAAGAAAGTAGTCTATAAACGCATAAACATTTTAAGTGCATGAATATCACAAGTGCATGGATATTATAAGTACATATTATTATATTGTTTTCATCTATTCATGCCAAATCACAAGGGTTAATGTCCTCCGTGCTGGATGCCTGAGATCTGATGTTTCTTTTTTTTTTTTGCCTCCCTCCTCAAATGATACCTTCTTCCCTTTATATCTTTCATTGTGAGGGAGATGTCACACCCCTTCAACATGCCTGCCCTTCGAAAGAGTCACAACCTTTCATAATTTCTGCCCTCCTTTGGAATAGTCATTTCCTTATTTACTTCCCATTCCTTCCTTCTTCCATTGACTCTTCCTTGATTCACATGCTCCCTTCTTTCTTTTCTCCTCCTTCTCCCCTCTCAATTGAGGTTCTCTTCTCCCTTTTATATCTCATGTCCGAGGGAGTCACAACTTTTCATTTCATGCCTTTTGACCATTCATTAATTTAGCTAAATTTTAATTATATCTAATTTTATATTTTAATTTAAATGTTATTTTATTCTTTTGTATTTTAATTTTATTATTGTAGACGTATAAATCTGACCACTTTCCCAAGTGAATATTTATATTCATTTTAACCCCATTCCCCCAATTAATTAAATTCTATTTAATTAATTTCTTTTTATTCATTTATTTGATTAAATAAATTACTCGATTTATTTAATGAAGTTCACCTAAACTTTTTCTAACTTTAATTAAATAAATCAATTTATTTAATTGATTCCCCTTTCTCCCTTTTTAATTAAATTTACATTTAATTAAATTGATCCTTGCAAATAAATAAATCTAATTTATTTATTTAAATCCCCCACTTGTATTTATGCAAGTTGCATCTATTTGATTGAACTAAAGTAATTTTATTTTAATTAAAATCCTTTTTCCTCTTGCATTTTCCTACATCTCCCACTTGCCTCCTAAACCCCCTTCTAGATTCTTCTAATCACTTCCAATTTAGCCTAACCCATCTCCTAAATATTGTCTCAATCCTAAGCAAAGAGAAGTCACTTTTCAAAGTATCCAAAGTCTTTGAAAACCATTAAAGGCTTTATGTCCTCAACAAGTTAACCCTCAAAGTCTTTCAAACCATTTAAGGCTCTTACATAACCATCAATGGTTAACTCAACCTTCTTGCATGATTAGAGACTTTCTCTTTAACTCAACCCTCATCTAACCCAAGGGTCTCATTAAGCATTCATGGCTTTAATCTTGGTTATCCTTTTAACCCTTGCACAAAAGTTTACCTCTTGGGTAAAAGCTTTATCCATTGGATAACCCTAACCTAACCTTAACCTTACCTCCTAAGGTAACCTCCATGTTTTCTCAAGCATTGAATGCTTCGTTCATCTCCTCTCAAGCAACCTCTTGTTGGCAATTGTCACCATTTCATTGGTGAGAATTGTAAACATGGATTGATTAACTTTCAATCCTGGCCCTTGTAAAGATTATCCAATCTTGACCATCCATTGCCCTATTTTTCCTATAAATAGAGCTCTCATTCTCTCATTTATATATAGAAGTCTTTGTGTATCAAACTTATAGTCATTTTGCTAGTGATATAGAAGTTTCATGCATCAAACTTATAGTCATTTTGCTAATCAATAATCTTTCATGCATCAAACTTATAGTCTAATTACTAAGCATTTAGCCTCTCTTTGTTTAATCATAATAGCATTTAGAAGCATTTTCAATATCATAGCATATCCATGTTAGACTAGTATATCATGTTAGGATAAGATTACTAATCTTTTATCATAGCATTATCTTCATACTAGTTTAATCATCCTAGTTTCACTATCATACATGTTTTAGGAATGCATTCATGCATAATAATCAAACATCACTCATTCTTGGAATTGTCATTCCTAAGTCACTTTGCTCAGTGATCTGAGAGCAAAGACATTGACTTCAGGGATCCTGTGAGATAGAGAACAATGGGACACCCCTTGGGAAGTTGAACTATTTCAATATAGTTCCTATAACTGGCACCAAGAGTCTCATTGGTGTGTGGGCCTTTTTGAATCAGACTTACGTTTCTGTCGCCCTCATTTCCCGCACACAATTATTATTAATTATTATTAATTCCTATTTCAAATTGGGGACATTACAGAATGCATGTGGTATATGATAATATGCTATTAAACAAAGTTCAAAAACTCGGACTCGCCATGGACTCGGCAAACCAAAAATTTGGACTCCGACTCGGACTCGTGAAAGACTCGCGAAAGACTCGGCAAGGACTCGACAAAAAAAAAAAACCGTAGTTTTACAAAAAAACATAAAGAGATTAATGCATTTAGAGAACATAAGAGCCATAATTGAAACATTACACATGTCATATGATCAACAAACGCGCAATATTTGAAATTTTATCATTCATACTCATAGTTTCAAACTTTCAACTCTAAAATGTATAATACCAAGATTTCTTCAATGCTAATTATGTTGTTATATGGAGCCTAATCAGACTCGGAGGTTAAATTTTCCCTACTTCCATTAGCGCAGTTTCCCCCTATATTTTTTCACGGGGGTTTGGGGGCAGCGCCCCCAAGTTGGGGTCAAGGGGCATTGCCCTTTGCGGGGTCACGCGAGGCCAAAAATACTTTTATTATTTTATAAAGGCATCGGGTGTTATTTTTCTATTGGCCCACGTCCAATTAGGGTTACCCCTTAACCCCCAAAAAAGTCAAAAAGGGGGGGAGTTACGCCAAATGAAGGCAAAAAAAACAAACTCATTTTTAAAGCTTGCCTGGTGGTTTTTCTGGGTCGCGCGAGTCCATCTGAAAGACTCGCGAGTCCGTGCAAAAGACTCACGCAAGTCCTTGCAAAAGACTCGCGAGTCTTTCAAATGGACTCGCCTCGCGAGTCCTTGGCGAGTCGACTCGTAGCTCCTGTGAGTCCGTGGCGAGTCCACGAGTTTTTAAACTATGCTATTAAACATCCCTTTAGGATAGAGCGGCCTTTAGGATGCTTCAAAGTGTAAGCTATTTGCTTAAAAGTTCAATATGAAATGAAATGAATATTAAAAACTTCATTAACAAATAGTCTAGGAGTTCTCAGAGTGTTATTGCTCGTCCAAATTACTATGTCTTTGCATGTCAAGTTATGAAAATGAATTCTCAAGAGATCCCTTCTTAGTTTCTTTTGAATCCCCACATTGGAAAATATGATCCCAAAAAGTGAGTGAATCAGCTTACTGCTCCAAGTAGATTTCAATGATGAACTGGGAAATATAATTGTAGGAACCCTATGGCTCTCCTCAAGGTCAGGAAAGTCTACTATAGTGCAGTCCCCTACTTTCTTGTCTTGCTAGAGAACGATTGATAACTAGATAGGCACATGAAAACAAATTTTGCATTTCATATATGTTGAGACTTACTACTATGCATGGTCTCCACCCTTTTTTAAACAAGTAATCTTCCCATTCTAGCTTTCCTTTTGTTCTGATTTATTTTGTGTTAAAATCTCTCATCTCTATCTGTGACTAAAGTTCTTCATACATGAAGGACTTCTTATTGTTTTCTTGATGCTGCACTGTAGCTAAGCTCTGCCCATTATTGCTTATAAACTGATTCATGTCTAAACCCCTTAAGAATCTTGATAGACTTGCACTTTTGATCATGATTTTATGTTACAAAAAAGAAAGATATGCCATTTTTGTATAGTGCATCTACCTTGCCTTAGGGTTTGATAGTGCCTCCATTTCTGTTCTTGAGAAAGGCAATGATCTCTTTATGAGACTGTTTCTGAGTCTATTTTTGACAGTGACCCTTTGACTTCTTTTAGGACTGTGTAGAGTCTTTTCATTAATGTATCTTGAATGGGTGACTGTTATTTACCCTTGGACTCTGCTAAATGACAATGACTGCACCTTTCTTGTTATCTAGACCCTTTCATCAGTCATGGGCATTATATGCCTTGCTCTAGGGCTGTCTTTTGTATGATTATCTAATTGTGACTATACTTTGTATCCATGTCTTCTGACTGTGTATGTGGCATTTGAGATGCACCTCCTTACTGTTCTTCACTACTCTGTTCTTTTCATCACCCCTTAAGGACTGCATTCTCTAATCTTTCATGCTTCTGATGACTGAACTCTATGTGTTGCACTGTTCAGTGGTAAAGAACCTTATTGCAATAGCCTTATGACTGGACTTTCATTTATGGATACCTTTGACAGTGACTGAGAATCCTTGCCACAGTCCCTTTTTGATTGATGCCATGACTATTATAAATGCCTTTGTCTGATCCTCTCTGTTTTCTCACTATTTATTAAGCATCTAAGCTCATGACAGTTGAAAAGTTTGTTCGCTACTCTATGATTAAGACTGTTAATTGACCTTGATAAGTATCTATTACTCATGTATTTTGGCATACTCTGTATCTTGGCAATGAACAGTTATAACCTAAAATAGGTTCAAAAATGTTTGCAAAGGCTCTTTTTTGTTCAAGCTCTGCTCCTTGATGGACTTTGGTGCTCTGTTGACTGTGATTATGGCTTAAATATCATCACTGCATCATATATGACCTTTGCTAGGACTGTCTCGTGCCTTGAAGATGGTACGGTGGACTGTCTTTAAGCCTTTATCTTTATGCTCTTAACCCCTCTGTCCAAGGACTGCTCCTGCAATGGTTGGCTCACTGTGGCTTCATTTGATGTCACTGCTCTCACTATTGTCATGATATGTATGATCTTGAAGCTGATCTAGGGCTGTCTCCATGCTTTGCTCTGTCTTGGCAGTCTTAGACTATGCACTATATATTTGTCATTGTCTTTGTGTATGCCTTCCCTTCTCACTGTGTGTGAATGAGCTTGAACAATTTCAAACTGTCCTTTTGGTGACAGATAGGAATTCCTTGACAAGGGTCTGTCATTGTCTGTGTTCTTCATGGTTTGTCTTAGAAACTTGTACATTATTTGTTCAAAGTCATTAATTGTATTCAACTTTTACCATGACAGAGGTATGGACCTCTTGAGATTGGTGATGCTGCAATGCTTCTTTTAGACACTCTCTGCTGCTCATTTTTTCCAGTCTATGTCATCTTTTGAAGAGGTTTTGATGCCATGGATGCACCATGTATTGATTGTGAAGAGAAGGCCATCTTCATCTCTTCAAATGGACTGCCTCCTGAGCTTTTACCTCATTTGTAATGTAGCCAAATAACTCCATTGATAGAACTTAGTCACTGTACTTTGTTCTGCAACAAACCCTAAATTTGAATGTTCTGTCATAAACTTGGCTGCCCTCAAAACTAGTCTTAACAGAGTTTTTCTTATTTGCTCATCACCTTGATACTTGCCCGTAACATGTGGATGTACTTTTATGACTGCAACCTAGGTCTTTGATGGATAGTGTCTGGACAAAAATCTTTGACACCAACTGTCATCAAAGGTCAACAAGAATGTCCTCTTTGCTGTTCTTACAGGTCACTGTCTTTTTATTCTGTGACAAAGGACAAAGGGCTGCTCTGTGATTAGATCCTTAGGTCTGAGACAAGGCTTG
Organism: Cryptomeria japonica; assembly: GCF_030272615.1. Taxonomy (NCBI): domain Eukaryota; kingdom Viridiplantae; phylum Streptophyta; class Pinopsida; order Cupressales; family Cupressaceae; genus Cryptomeria; species Cryptomeria japonica. The sequence goes on from NC_081409.1 coordinate 861,790,160, forward strand.
GACTGCTCCAGGATCTTGAGACAAAAGTGGCTAAGTCTGTGGCTGTACTTTAGGCAAAAAATATCTTGTGCATTTCACTGCCCTTTACTTGTGACTCCTTGAGCTGTATCTGCATTGTACCCTCTATTGGCTGTGACAAGTACTCACTGTTCTTCACTATTGCAGCAACCCCTGCTCTTTCTCTGTGGCTTCATAATATCATATGCTATCTTGCTCTATCTTTATGGCATGCTAAGGCTTTTGTATTGCTTTATGAAACCTTTTGATGACTTTTGATCAATAAAGGTTTGAACAGAGAGTTTATCATAATAATAGGAAGAAACTTGTAAAAGAATTTGATAATAAAAGAGAATCTCTTAATCATCATTGACAAAATATTGAATGCTTTTACAAATCTATATTTGTATCAAGAACAAAAATGAAGAAAATCATCTGATGCACGGCCTTGATATGCTCAAACAACTTTGCTTCCCTAGGTCAAACAACGTGAAACAAACCTCTTTTTGACAGGCTGATGACATGCGTGACACAACTTCAGTGATCTCCATGTCTTGTTTGATCTTTTCGATGTTTTGTTCCTTTAACAAAAGCTCATTACGCATCTGTAACTCATGGAGCAAACCCTTAACTGTCTCTTGATCATTTGTAACTGCTCCTTTCACATGTAACTTGATGTGTGATACAGGTTACTGCTACTTAATGGTTCTTTGATAATAGATCAGCTGTAATAAGACCTTGTATGTAGCTCATGAGGCGGGAAGGACTTCATTTCCACGGTGGATGTATGAGATAATAGGGCAGACTTGAAGAACTCAAGTGAACCTATTTTCTTGGTATGCATGATTAGTCTATGGAGTGCAAGAAAAATCTTCTTGCATGCCCTTCACCAATCGGATGTAGATTTCACGCTCAAAACTCCTGTCTGACTACTTCTTCCACCTAGATCTGGACTTATTTCTTCACTTACTCATTATCATGCTGCATAGATAGGGTTTTCTCTTTGCAAATGCAAGTCAATCTTCATTCTTTGAACCCTAATCCACATGGAAAAGGCTTATGACATGGAGACTTACACTTGATTTTACATTCAACGTGGGAACTCATTTTTTGAGATTCTTATTTCCCTCTCAAACTTAAAATAAACTCATCTTTGACTTAGTTCAACGTGGAGGAATGCTCTTTTTTTATTTATTTTTTCAAATTCATTCTAAAACTATGCATGGCTTTTAATTGAGAGATATTAAAACCCTTTGGATAATCATTGATTTTTACTCAAGATATGTGCCCATATTTATTAAAACACAAAAACATAAGGATGTAAAAGGTTTCAATAATAATAAATTTCACCCTTTAGACTTCTTAGATCTACTTGAAACCGATTGGGTATTTTTTTTAAATAACACGACTCTCCAAAAAGGCTATTTTTGACTTAGAGACAAAAAATGGGTAACTGTCGTCACAAAAATGCTCAATTAGCTATACATGTACTATATACAATTGATATTTTTAGATCAAACTAAACTTTAGTGTATCCAAGAAGTCAGGATAACTACATAAAAATTCATGCACCTCATCTAAACATTTTCTTCATCGCATTAGTATACACCAGCAACAATAGTATTCCTTATATGATTCTCAACAGAACTGAAAGGGCTCCAGAACCATACCGACACTGCTTTTTTTGTTATTGGTATTACTTCAATGGAGTTTAGGTTTTGTGATGACTGGCAGAGATCTATGTTTTGCAACTTCAAGAGCATACTTAAGACCAGCAATTCTACTACTGATAACAGCAAAGTCAAATTTTCTTTACTGAGTTGTCATTGGACAGGGATACTTGAATTGGATTTGGATATTTTTGCACTCCATGTTCAAGTGAGGCCATTAGAAGTTGACGACTCTGCATTTGCATGTTGTACTTGTCATCCATCCTTGCAGTATTTTTTCATAAATAATTCAAGTTCCTCTAGTGCATGAGTAAGTTCTGCTATACACCGTGTGAAGATACATTGATCACTAGAGTCTAGATGTTAATCATTGAACAGTTTTATTGACAATAATAAATGTGCTGATATCATCCAGGAAGCAAAAGCATAGCTCATTCTATACATATAAACTAATTAGATCTCTACAATCAATTTTATATTTGAAATTCAGCTTAACTTATTTTTTATATTTTTGAAGGGAGTTGTTAAACTCAATATTTTGTAGAGCTCACTAAAAGAATTCAAAGAGAAAAGAAACTTTTAAGAAATCAGAAATCAAAATTCAGAGCAATTTTTCCTCTTCAGAAAATCTTCCTAGTTAACCACAAAGACTTTTTAGTTGGGATTTGAACTTTCCTACTTCCCATAACAATACTGCAATAAAAGTGTTTTACAAATATTCACAAAATGTAGCTGGGTCTTGTCACTTATTGTTTTAGTTGCATTTAATTTTGCATATTGTCAGCCTTGAAAAGTACATAGGAGTAATTGTTTAGTGATATCAGTTTTCCACAATCCATAGTAATTCTTTGTGCAACTTCTGGATTCAATTGTGTGTGTTTATTTGCATCAACGTTTCAAATCACACTCAATGATCCATCATCAGGATGTAGTATATTTATATTTTGAAAATCTATAACTTTATGCACCTTTTATTGAAAAAAGCTAATGAATATCCTTGTTAAAAAATGATCTGTCAATATTTGGTGTGTTCGCACACCCTGTTTCGGTTTGATTTTCATAGATTCTGATTTTTATAGATTTGGATTCGGGCATGCTGTACCTTACTAATTTTTTCACAATATGGATTGGATATTGCTTCAAATTTCTTTTGCAGGGATTGTATGTAGCTGTTCAAAAGTAGACTGAACAATTTGTGGTATGGATACATAGAAAGAAGTAACAGGGATGGGGATGGCATTTGCAGGATTAGATAATGGGCAGGAAAAAGGAGGGGCTACATTAATTGACTTTGGAGCACCAGACACAGTAGAGCAAATAAAAAACCTCACAGATGTGGGTGCTATGACACGTTTCCTACATGAATGCATTGCATACCAAAGGGACATTGATGCAGAGTTGGAAACTCTACTATCACAGCGCCATGAGCTGGAGAAGAAGTTAAGTGGACTCCAGAAATCTTCTGAAGTACTGGATATTGTGAAGGCTGATTCAGACCAAATGCTACTAAGCGTATGTTCTACTTGTGATCTTGCCGATCATGTCAGTGGCAAGGTAAGAGAGCTAGATCTTGCACAATCACGAGTGCAGTCCACCTTAACAAGAATTGATGACATTGTGGAAAGGGGAAATTGTATTGATGGTGCTAAACAGGCACTTGAATCTGAGGATTATGAGGGCGCTGCCAAATATGTGGAAACATTCATGAAACTTGATGACAAGTATGGTGATTCTAATGTCATGGGTTCAGGAGGCAGGGAGACTGCAAGAGAACAGACTAACCAGCTTCTGGAGTCTAAGCAAAAACTTGAGGGTATAGTCAAAAAAAGAATCTCCTCTGCTATTGAAGAGAGGGACCATCCTTCCATTCTGAGATTTATCAAGCTTTTCCCTGCTCTGGGTCTGCAGGAAGAAGGGTTGCACTTGTATGTTTCATACCTAAGAAAAGATGTTGCTTTAAGGTCCAGATTAGAATTTGAAGGTTTAATGGAAATAGCAGAGCAGTCCATGGGGCAAACAGGGGTGCAGACCCAGGCTGACTTTGTTGGCTGTTTGACAAATCTTTTCAAGGATATTGTTTTGGCTATTGAAGGGAATGATGGGATTTTGAGGAGTCTTTGTGGTGAAGATGGAATTGTACATGCAATCTGGGAACTGCAGGAAGAATGTAATTCAAGAGGCTCTGTAATTTTGAAGAAGTACATGGATTATAGAAAACTAGCAAGGTTAGCATCAGAGATCAATTCACAGAATAACAGTCTGATATCAGTAGTAGGAGCCCAAGAAGGGCCAGATCCCAGAGAGATTGAAATTTACCTGGAGGAAATACTGTCATTAACCCAGTTAAGTGAGGACTATACTCAATTTATGATAACCAAGTTGAGGGAAGTTGGATCTGTTGATGCCCAGTTGAGTCCTCGAGCCACCAATGCATTTAGAAGTGGGGCATTCAGTCGAGCTGCAAAGGAATTGACAGGGTATTATATTATCCTTGAAGAGTTTTTCATGGTAGAGAATGTGAGGAAGGCTATCCAGATTGATGAATTTATTCCTGATGGCCTCACCACTTCTATGGTGGATGATGTATTTTATGTCCTGCAGAGTTGTTGCAGAAGGGCTATGTCTACTTCTAGTGTTCAGTCTGTGCTTGCAGTTTTGAATGGTGCTATTAATTTGCTGAACAATGAATTCACGGAGGCTTTACAAAGGAAGACAAGAGAACCAAACCTGGGTAGCAAACTGTTTTTAGGGGGTGTAGGGGTATTTAAGATAGGCACAGAAATTGCAACTGCTTTAAATAATCTGGATGTTAGCAGTGAGTATGTTCTGAAGCTTAGACATGAAATTGAGGAGCATTGTGCAGAGGTGAGTGATCTCTTGTTTCCTTTTAATCTCATTCATGAGCTTCGTTTGGGTGGATAGTAGGTTACCAACACATTGTATCATAAATTGATGTTTTTAATTTTAACCAAGAGAACACAAAATGCAAGTACCCATTGTCTTAACCAGTTATTTTACTTCCATTTAAGATACATATACACAAAAAATAACTTTTCCCTTCGAAAGTTGAAAATTTTATTGTTGAGGTTCTATTTATCTGTGTTTGATTTTTAAATCTATACTTCATAGTTTTTATTATTTATATATAATTTATAATTGGTAATTATATTGGTCACAGGCATTTCCTGCAGCAGCTGATAGAGAAAAAGTCAAGTCATGCTTGTCTGAGCTCGCAGAAACAAACAATGCCTTTAAACAAGTATTAAATGCAGGCCTGGAGCAGTTAGCTAGCAGCATAACACCCCGCCTCCGACCGATTTTGGATACTGTTGCCACAATAAGCTATGAGTTATCCGAAATGCAGTATGCTGAAAATGAAATTAATGATCCATGGGTACAAAAAATACTACATGCAGTAGAGACAAATGTTACTTGGCTGCAACCGGCCATGACAACAAATAATTATGATTCTCTTGTGCATTTGATCATTGACTTTATTGTCAAAAGATTGGAGGTGATAATGACTCAGAAGAGATTCAATCAGTTGGGTGGCTTACAGCTTGATCGAGATGCACGAACTCTGGTGGGCCACTTCTCTAGTATGACACAAAGAACTGTTAGGGATAAGTTTGCACGACTTACACAAATGGCAACTATCTTGAACCTAGAAAAGGTCTCAGAGATTTTGGATTACTGGGGAGAAAACTCCGGGCCCATGACATGGAGATTAACACCTGGTGAAGTTCGAAGAATTTTGAGCTTAAGGGTGGATTTCAAACCTGAAGCAATTGCTGCCCTGAAATTGTAATTCTCCTTTGCAGGCGATATTGCTGGAATTTCTGTGGCACATTTTAGAAATCTGGCCCTCCCACATCAAAAAAGAACATATATTCTTGGTTGTTCTCTTAAATAAAATGATATTGTCTCTAGCTCTCTGGACAACAATGATACATTGAAAAATTCTATTTGTGAATTGGCATGACAGAGAAAGCTGTAGATTTTTCTTGACAAAATATCCTGTCATGCTTTCCATGTATTTTGGGAATAAGCTTTGTTGTTGAAACTAAGAGTTATCTTGATAAAATCATGAATGTCTTTGGGAATTATCCTGTAACCGAGAATCATATCTCTTTATGAAGTATAGATTTGGACCAAACTGTAAGTTTGGCTGATCCTTCCACCTCTTGTTTAGTCCTTTTGTGCTGGTCAGGTTTCAAGAGATACTTATGAAATCTTGGGAGCTAATAACCTACAGTTATTCTCGTGCCTTCTCCATCTTTCTTAATGGCATATGCTTTTTAACAGAGGATCCTACCTGCAAGCTAAGTTGCTTTAAATTGTATCTAAAGCAGCTGATTCTTTATCAGGGACACATCTAATGATCAGAAAGGACATTTTAAAAAATTTCTGTTGCATCAGGATGAACTTTTCAAGTGTGATTAGATGGCTGTCAATCTGATTATCAATTAGCCAAAGCTAAATGGAAGGACTGGCAAAGTTGAGCTGGCAATTCCTGTAGCAGTGAAGTGAGAATCTCATTACTGGAAGGTTTTAGTATAGCTGGTTTTCTTGAGCATTAGGTGATGTAGAAGCTTCAAAGATTTGTATTTCTGCATGAAATTATTGCGGCATAATATTTGGTATATAGCTATGAAAAAATGCCCATGTGGTTACTTACAGGTATGAAGGTCATGAAATTGCATAGAAGGTATTATAACATTTGTCTCCTTGGCAAACATTCACTGTAAGACTAATTTAGATTCGCCAATAACCTGATTGACATCTACAATCTTTATATTATCCTCATTTTAAAATTTAAATGTTTTGTTTCAGAGGAAGGGATATGCATGGTGCATGTTTAATATTTATATAGTTATACTTTAACTTTTGGAAAAACTATTTTTTTTTAAACAGGCTAACGGGCCATATTATTTTATGACATAAAACTAAAACAGGTGAATGATTAGGATTGCCCATTTAGACCAGAGTGGGAGATTACCTGTCCTGTGGAAACTATGCAAAGCTAATAACAAATAGAATCATCATTACTAGGAAAAAGTGACAAGAAAACAAGATTTGCCCTATCAGTATCAGTCTTCAGAATATTTCCTGTGAAGTGCAACGGAGTCATTAGTCATAACAGAACAATGATTTTTGGGTGTATCCCCTCTTGCCACCAAAAAATAAAGAATTAACCAAGCAATTAAAGATGACTTCCCACTGCGCTTCCATCATATGCATTTCTTTCGTTGGCTTCAGGTGCCAGTCATTGCCCCTCACCACAAACCAGATCCTTCATAAACAGGTTGGCTTAAAGTTGGCACTCGAGATTTATGGATTTTCCCCATAGCCTGTAGATACCTGCTACAGATGTCATAAAAACTCTTGAAACCAAGTCAGACAGTCATAGTGTCCTTTAAAGCTCCAAATTCTATGGCTAAAATTGAAATAGAAGCTTGCTTAAATCTTCACCCTTGCAACAGATGACATAAAAATTTGTGAAACTGATCCAGATATAGTCAGTGTCCCTTAAATCTCCAAATTCTGTGGCTAAAATTGCAATAGAAGCCTGCTTAAATCTCCAAATTCTGTGGTTAAAATTGAAATAGAAGCTTGCATAAATCTCCACCCTTGCCACAGATGTTATAAAAACTTTTGAATACTGAGCCAGACATAGTCAGAATGTCCTTTGAATCTCCAAATTCTGTGGCTAAAACTGCAATAAAAGCTTGCTTGAATCTCCAAATTCCCTATCCATCATCCCTCTTCCGGCTGGATACAACATCCATGGTGAGCTTAGAAATCAGGGAGTGAATTTGATTCCACTGGATTTCTAGTACCTCCTACAAATTAGACACTCTTTAGTAAATGTCCATGTACTTTATGAGCAGTGGGGACCACTGAATTTTTCACCCTGGGCTGAAACTGCAGAAGAAAGGGTGGATTAGAGAGGACAGGATCTTGAGGAGACTGTCAACCCTTAAATTTGGGAATACTTAATATTAGAAGTGTCTATGCATAATTTTTTTTCTGCATCATTTTGTAACAAATGTATGGTATAGAGCTATTTTACATGGAGGCCATAATTAATATTCTCGGAGAATGCAAGATGAATGCTTTAGAAAACAATATAGATGATGTAAAGACATATTTCCACAGTCCATGAACATTATAAAACAAGATTCCAGAAAAAGTAAAAGTTGTCCTCATTTTGATATCAACATTATGGTTCAAAGTCTGTGATCCATCATAAGGGCAAAAATACATTTATTTGGATCACAATCTATAGCTACTCTCTTTGGGGTTCACATGCTGTCTGTGACAAGGAAGAGTATTCTGTTGAATCATCATTTCTATATCTCCAGGAATATCTCTAATGAGTCGTCAGGTGCCTTCATTTAATGAATTAAAAATTGAGGAGAGTACTAAAATAAAAAATGGTATTATCAATTTTGCAGGATTCAAACAATACCATGAATCATGTGTGTGCCTTATAGGTCTCTGTTCAGGTGCCACTATCTAATGAGGTTGTCTGCACATGTAACTGGAACAATGAAATAAAGGATATCCAATGCACCCATTTCAAATAACTTGCCTAATCTTTTGTGCTTTGCCTTCAATTAGACAGTTTTGCCTGTGCAGTGTTATTTCTAACAAGAATGGCAATTATTGTCTCTTTACTGTGTTTCCATTTTCACACTCTCTTAACTTTAATTTCTATACACAATGGCATGAAGTCAGAGTAGCTTGAAACTCCTTTGTCCCTCCCTGGGCATGCGTATCCCCGTATCCGTTCCCGTATCCGAAACAAATACATATCTGACACAGCCCGGATACACATTGAATAATGTACCCACATGAGCGCAAAAAACCTTGATTTCCAACCATAATAAATGCCATGTGATTTGATTTTTTTAAAAATTGATGGAAATCTCACTAAATTTAATTTTAAAAAACTTCATTCATGCATTTAAAAAAATAAATTTGGTTTCACAAGGTTTCTTCACCTCAGTGTAGGGATATGAGGCTCTTCTGAGTGTTTTTGCAAAGAGGTTGATTACTTGCTTCTTAGTGAATGGCCCTAATGTTAGGAGAAGAAGCATAATCGTTGGCTTTTCTGGCTTTTTTAAGAAGAGATTTTCCTTTGTGTCCCTATTGTTAGATTGATGCAATAATCTGCTCAAAGTAATATATGATGTTCTTCTCCAAAAGAAAAAAGATGCATAGCAACCACTTAAAATTGAAGACCAGCTTGTATGGAGAGAAGATGTGAAAGGATTTGCATGGACCTAGGCTTCTCAGATAAATATTACTGCATTACGGTAGAAACATATGTCTGTGCAACGAGTTTCCTACTGGAGAAAATGTAGAGAATTGATGGAATAAAGAAGATGCAGCGACGAAAGTCCAAGTAGACAACAATAGAAATTTACCTTTATTTTTTATGAATCATGCGTTAAGTCTTGAGACAATTCAGTTTTAAAAGAAAAGAGAAACAAAGACAGTTGGCTATCATGAATATGATCTTCCTGAATGGTAAAGAAACAACCATGTTGCAGAAAATGGAAAAACGTGGAAACTAGAAGGGAAAATACACACACCGTTTTCTGAGTATGTTTTCCTTGAAGTAATTAGAAGCTGAAGATTTGAGCCCATTGCCTGAGGTTGCATCTCATCTTAAAGGTTGACAGAACATTGCAAGAGTATAAATGTCACTTAGGCTTTGTTATATGGAGAGATACGCATGTTTTGATGTGAACAGATCAGGTCTGGTAAGGATATGTGCCTTGTAATTTTATACGAGGAAGAGAGCCGTCTAAACTAACAAATAAAGAATCCGACATCTGTAGCTTGTAAACACTGATCATATGGCATTTCATCAAGGAAATTTCCTATGCTACCTCGAGTTTCCGGGACAGGGATGGCAGGGGACGGGGGCACGTGTTTCTGGGACGGTGATCTTTTTGTCAATTTTGGGGATGGCAAAGGGGACGGCTACATAAAAGTAGGGAAAATTAAAATATATAAGGAAATTTAAAATATTCATATGAAAAGATGGATAAAACATGCACATATACATTAGAGAACCTTAACACACAAGAACTAGCAAAGTTCTTATGGCAAATTTGTGTTAAATTGAGAGTCAACGTCAAATTGCTTATAGAATTCATTGTCAAAATTCACTGTCTATAGCAGAAATTATGGAGATGTCCCCTAGGAGTCCCCTATCCTCGGGATAGGGATGCCTGACAAAAAAACATTGTCAAAATTCACTGTCTATAGCAGAAATTATGGAGATGTCCCCTAGGAGTCCCCTATCCTCAGGATAGGGATGCCTGACAAAACAACCTGGGACGCGTCCTCGGATAATGTAGGAAATTTCCAAATGGCAAACAAAGAAGAACTCAACATGGCTAGAAGTCTAAGCCAGCCAAACACCCAATGAAGGCTACATGTATTTTGTAGAAATGGAATAGAGAACCCCTTCAGGAGCTACATCAGAAGATACTGATAGCAAATGGACTAACCAATACTTAAGTCTAAAATCTAGACTTTCCCACTAAGTCTCAATGAAGTTGACTTGTAATTATTCTTGAGAGGTGTAACTTACATTGGGAGAAGGGGGAGAAGTATTTGATGTTGTGATCATCAAAGGAAAATTGTGAGAGATTTATTTTTTAAATATTAAGGTCGAAATTTTAAAATATATATTAATGTCTATAAAAAGAACTATTAAAAAGTAATATATAAATATGTAATATTTACTATATTTTTCAAATTAAAAATAAATCAAAAGAATTATTCAAATAATAAATAAATAAATAGTCATTTAAAAAAAAAGTAAAATTAAAAATTACAAAAATAGAATTAATGTATCAATCAGATTTTTAGTCTCTTCTGGTGAGGTGATGTTTGGTGTGGTTGATGTTGATTTATAATCTTAGTATTTTCTTTGTTTCTTTTGACTGCCTTTGTCATATTTGATGGGTTTATTGGATATATTTTTAAATAGCATTTATAAAATAATGATATACTTAATTATATAAAATATTTTATTTTAAATTAATTATTTTCAACAAAATATATTAAAGTTCTGGTATTTGTACATAATTATATATATATATTCTATTATAATAAATATTATAAATTGATGTATTAAATATAACATAGATATGTACTCTCTCTTTTTTTTTTGGTTATATTGAAGAAAGCCGTCTACTACAAGAAGCATTACCACTTCTTCCTTGTGTGCTTGTCAGGATGGGAAAAACCAGGAGTAAAATTGTCGAAGCAATTGAATAATACACAAAAAGAATTGTCTATTTATTCTAGATCATATTATGTTTATCGTGAAAATTTAACCATCATACATATGCAACTCACTAATGAGCAGATGAAGTGTATTTGAAATTTACATTCAAAATTTTCCCATTTCAAATTTATATTCAAAATAAAATGGCGTGAGGAGTAAAAGAAGAAAGCGCGCTGAAATTCTTCTGGGAGTTAACCAGCAAGCAAACCGGCGTTGAAGCGTCTGAGAATCAAGTGCGATTGTGTGAAAGCGAAAAATTGCTTAAGGCATGGGAATTCACCATTCAGCATTTGCACCGCAAGTAATCCCGTTAGAGTTGGAAGATCCCTTCACGGACAGATGAAAACTATTAATTTTGCACAGCCAAAAAAGTCAGATCGGAAGTTGGAAGAGGCTGAAATGTCTGTTGAGGAAGAAGAAATAGCAGTGGAAGAGCGGAAAAAGTTGGAGAGAAGAAGCCAAAGGAAGCGCAGTTTTACCTACAGGCAAAATTTCATGCTTTTAACGTATATTTTGCTGTAATTCTTTTGTGATGCATATATAGGGCAAGGTTTTTTTAATATTAGCTTTGTTTTCTACATGACATTTTCACAATTTATGATAACATTGTACATAGATTTTAGGATTTTGACTCTGCAATTTTTTAACATCAATTTTTTAAATGATCTATCATCAAAATGAGATGTTAGAGAAGAGAATAATGTAGATCATATAATATAGAATATGATCTATTAATATTAAAAAGATTAAGAAGATTACAGAATGAAAATCCAAAAATCTCTAGAGTTTATTTTAATTATTAAATATTTTTCTCTAAGCTACTGCTTGAGATTTAATTCTGTAACTTTTGTTTGTAGAGATATTTTTGTCTGTTGAGGAAGAAGAAATAGCAGTGGAAGTGCAGCAGGAAAATTTGGAGAGGAGACGCCTTGGTAAAGAAGCTGAAGGAAGCGTAGTTTGACCTACAGGCAAATTTTTCATGCTGTTTGCTGTAGTTTTAGTGTGATGCATATATATATGGCAAGTTTTTTTAATATTAGTTTTTTAAATATTAGTTTTGTTTTCTATTAACATGGAATTTTTACAGTTTATGATAGTAATGTAGATAGATTTCTGGATTTTGATAGTACACTTTTTTTAAACATCAATTTATTAACTTTTCAGATCATCATATTATATTCTATGATCTACCGTCAAGATGAGATAATGTTAGAAAAGAGAATAGTCTATCTTCATGGTAGATCATGAAGCATGACCCATTGATATTAAAAAAATTACAGAATCAAAATAAAAAAATCTATACATTTTAAATTTTTTTATAAAACTTATGTTTTGTATATATTTTATAATTCTTAAATATTCTTTTTTAAGCTGCTGCTTAAGATTTAATTATGTAACTTTTGCTCATTAGAAATAGTATCCATGTTAATTTATTTTGCATCATTATCATTCAATCTCCTTTATTACATCATCATCATTCAACCATCATCATCATCTTAATATCTTTAAACTAGTTCAAGGATTTTACCACAAGGTATACATTGATAATATACTAGCATGCACACCACAGCAAAATAGAATTGTGGAAGAGGGAATAAGACAACTATGCAGATGGTGAGATGCATGGTACAGAATGTGCTAGATAGTTATTGGGAAAAAGCTATGAATAAAAGGGTCTACATTTTTAACATGATTTTCACTCGTAGAATGTGCTAGATAGTTATTGGGCAAAAGCTATGAATAAAAGGGTCTACATTCTTAACATGATTTTTTTAGTAAAGTCATATAGAATGCCACTTTTGAGGAAACATGGATAGATAGAAAATATTTTGTAAATGAATTCATTTTTTTTTTTTTAATTGTTTTTTATATATTTGGAAGAAAATGAGAAGTTGTTTAGAAGCCAAAAAAAAATTGTATATGTTTGTTGGCTATATTGAGCAATAAAAAACATTGGACTACTAGATAAATCTCCAAATAAAATTATGGTTAATAGAGATGTTTTTAATATTTGATAAAAGTGAATTTTCAAACGGTCCAAATTGTATAACAAATCAACCAATAGGTAGATGAAATGAGTACTATGTGTAGTCACATAAATCTGTCCAGTTTAATTAAATGAATATTTGCTATTTATTTGATTAAAAACTCACTAGCCATCAGTTAATTAAATTAATATTTAATTAATTCATCTTCAAATATTCTCCTATTTATTAAATAAATTATTCAATTTATTTTAATTAATTCACTATACCAAATTCACAAATCAATTAAATGAATAAATCATATTTATTTCATTTAATCCCCTTTTCCTCTTTTAAATAAATTAAATAAAACATTTATTTAAATCATTTATCCCCCCCCCCACTTGCATTTTCCTACAAATGCAAGTTGCAACCACAAGTTGAAATAAATTAAATTTATTTTAATTAAAATCTTATTTTCCCTCACCCACCAAATCCACTTGCATTCCTAAACCCCCTTCTAGATTCTTCTAACCCCCTTCCTAATTAACCTAATCCATCCCCTAATTATTGTCACATTCCTAAGCAACTTGAAGTCACTTCTCAAAAACTTCAAAGTCTTTGAAAAACATTAAATGCTTGGTGTGATCAACAAGTTAACCTTTAAAGTCTTCCAAACCATTAATGGCTCTTACATGACCATTTATGGTTAACCCCTAACTCAACCCTCATATGACTCATGTGTCTCTTTAAGCATTTATTGCTTTGACCATGGTTATCCTTTTTACCTTTGCACAAGAGTTTATCCATTGGATAAAAGTTTTATTCTTTTAATAAAGAATTTATTCACTCAACCCAACCTCGACCTTAACTCCCAAGTTAACTCTCAAGTCATGTCAAACATTTAATGCTTATTCCCTCTCATCTCAACCTATCTCATATGGACACTTGTCATCCTAGGGTTGGGTTGAAAGCCATCACAGGGATTTAATATCATTCAATCTTGACCCTTGTTGAGATTAGTCAATCTCAACCATCCATTGCTCCATTTTTCCTATAAATAGAGCCCATTTCTTCATAATCCAGATCCTAAAACTTGTATGCATATAAGTTATAGTGAATTCTAGAGAGCATTTAGCATAAATCACTAATATCTTGTTATTTTGACTTAAAATAAATCATTTTAGCATCATAGCATCTAATATTAGTTTTTATTCACATTTGCATAGCATTTTAGAGTAAACATTTCAATCTTGAACCTCCATAAGCATCCATAGTGCAAAAAACTGCTGAGAGCTACACTAGTTTGGAACTTGGAGAGGAGAGGAACAAAGGAGAAGGAGCTAAGAGCATGTTAGGAGGCATTTGGAGATGTCTCGTTATATTTACTTTCCTAGTTAAATATTTCTTCATGTTTTTGGTGTCTCTTTTGATATGCTTGCTTAGATTAGTTTTTGAATGGATTAACACTAATGGTTTCTTGGGTTGTTGTGTGTTATTTCACCATAGGTTCTAGTCTAACCTTCTCCCATTTCGCAGAGCATCATTTGGTGAACCCGACGTGAATCCAAGCACCCAATTTTTTTTTTTAAAACAAAACTAACTTGTTTGACTGTTTAGCTTGACACACAGGTCGCACTTTGGCGCTTCTGTTCGCATGTTAGTGCTATTGTTTTTTTTGTCTTCTAGTGCTTTTGTTCTTACAATAGCGCTATTGTCAAAGAATTAGTGCTTTTGCATATCTTTTGACATTTTTGTGCATTAATTAGCGCGTGTGTTTTTATATTGGCACTTTTGTATTACTATAGACATCTTTTCTTTTAGCGCTTTTGTAGCAGTTTAGCGCGTTTGTGTTAAAATAGCGCTTCTGTTTTCACACAGACTAGCGCTATTGTAATATAACGTTGTAAAAAATGTCATGTAACCGATGAAATAAATTTTCTTAGGCTTGTGGAAGCCCACCATGTTTTCGGTTTTTTCTAACCGTTTGCTTCATTTACAGGTTTTAAAATAACTTTCTTTTTTTAGCTTAAAAATAAAAAACACTTCTTTTTGGTGCTGTAAAAAACCACAAAAACAAACTCTCTTTCTTTGCAAGTTAGGATCACTTCTTTTTAGTGCTCTAAAATTCACAAAAACAAACTTCATTTCTTGCAAGATAGGCTCACTTCATTTGGTGCTTAAAAATCAACAAAGCAAAATTTATTTCTTGCATCAAACTAAGAATTCACAATCCACACTTCCATTTTTGGGCAACTAAAAAGAAAAATCAATTTGTCTTATTTTGCACAACGATTATACTTCATGCATACGTGTTCTTATTTCAGTTGACCAGGATTTCCAATTCTAGTTTACTCAAACACATTGCTTTTGAAGTTAAAAAGAACATCATGGTTGTTGGAGCAACATCTCCAAATAGATAAAATATCATTGCAATGACAAATTAAAAAGAACAAGTGTATTTTGTGTTTGACACACTTGTGCAAAAGAGTTTGTCGAGTGGTCCTACTTCTAACACACACTATTCTCTCCCTTGACTTTCGTGGTCCTAGGTGCAAGAGAAAAGTGTTAGTAACATTCAAGTTTTATCTTTTTAAGAGAGGCTTGCCAAGAGACACATCACTCTTGGGAACGACCTCACACGGTAAATCTTTCGAGCCGCTATAGAAATCAGGTGAGAGCGAAAGCTATAGCCTTGGATATAGCTGTTCCTACAGTGTAACTTGCCGAAAGGACAAATGGGTCCCACCACAAGTTACAAGGCTCTTAAGTGAGTCACTGCAGAATGAACTTATGTCCAAAAACATCGAACATTACTAAACACCTTTAAGTAGTAGCCCACCTGTTCTATTGATTGAGGATATTTGTGATACAATTTAGTGCAAGAGCATAGATGGTTTTGCTCCCAAGATACTCACCATACATATTTCCTTGAGTAGAAACATAGCTTTAGAAAAGTCACTTGTGGCTTGATAAAAGTGATGACTCCCCCATCATAGGGATCATCTATTTGTTATGCTCATGCAAGACTTAACATATCACATCCTTACCTGCCATGATGAGATTTATAAGGTATGTAGTACCAAAGTCGAAGAAATATCAGGATGTGGGCTGAATTTATCGCAACTGGCCATTTGACCTTAGGGATAAAAATTGTTTGAAGTGTTTTCGTTTTAGTCAAAGACCAAGTGCAAATTGAGCCGACTTCAGGCTTTGGAAACACACCTAAAAATACACTTAAAGGAAAAGGGTCATAAAAAGTCCAAGGATTGGGTTGATCTAGACCCATACTTATTTGTGCCTTTTGAGGCAACATTCTTGTGTTTGTGTGCTTGCTTTGTTTTTTTGTCAAAGAAAAATCAAAAATCAAATTCCAAGAACAAGTATTCATCCAACATAAACACTTCCAAACACCAACAAAAAGATCAAAAACAAAGAACAACAACAAAAGCATCAAACTATATGACCATTCTTCACATCTTGAGAAAGAAGAATCTTCATCAACACATTAACTTGAAGAAAAGACCATTGAGCTCAAAGACTCTTATCAAAAGGAGGAAACTCTTCTATCTTAATAGACAAATCTTTGTCTCTCACAGAGCCTTCTTACGTCACATGCATCTTTATCTTCAAGGGAAATCAAATGAATTTGATCTAGAGTCATTAAACCGCAGAGCTTTTACACAATATCGAGCTTTAAGTTATCACAAAAACAAAGGAGGCAAGATCAATCCTGACTTCTTTCTAGACATTTGCATCACATATAATGTAGCTCAGGAAGCACCACCAACTCCCAAAAGAGAAGAGGAAGAATTTGTTCCATATGTGACACAAAGCTTTTATTGAAGTTAAACATTTCATCCATTATCATATCCATATCTCATCAACTCCATTCCAACTCTCAAAACATCCAAAGGTTTTTGTCCTAAGTTCTATTCTAATATTGCTCGAATCAAACACAAAACATCACTTTTTAGAGTGTCTCTACATCTAGGATAAACTTGTCCTAAGAAACATTTCTATGCAGGTTAAAACTAGTCTATGAGTGAATCCTCTCATTACTAGGTAGTTGAGTCTGTAACACATCTCAGATTCCTCTAAACCTTATCACATCAAACCTCATAAAAAACAACAAGCAAATCAAGAAGAAAACTTTGGTCACATCTACCTTTAAGTGCTAGAGATCCATATGCAACACACCACACCAACCATAAATCTTTCATTTCATCAACAACTCATCATCATTTTCACCCAACTTCAACAAAAAACTTATAAACAAAATGGCTCATACCAGATCACGATCTAGACAACAAGAAATTGAAGAGGAAGAGGAAGAAAATATCAATGAGTTCCAAGAAGCACTTGGAGGAAATATAAATGATGAAAATCCAGGCACTCCTACTCCTGCGGCAATAGAAAGGGCGCAACACAACCCTCTCTTCAATAGACTTTTTGATGAGATACTCAAGAGTAATGCTGATGCTCACTTTTTAAGACTTGCTCAAGAAGGGGCTAAACTACCCTTTGACTTTGATGTTGCGCAACTAAGACAAGCATCAGAACGCCAAAGTCATAATGAGGATGAAAGAGGCCGAGAACACATTAGATACAACTTTCATCAAGGTAATCCCCCACCTCCTCCTCCTCCAAATGAAATAGACATGTTGCGGCAACAAGTCGAAAATCTTGCCCAACAACTTCATAGTGGTGTAAAAACCAATCAATTTTCACTCAATGACATTTGTCCCTATCCCTTTGATAGGAATCTTCATATGCCACCTTTTCTGCGAGGGTTTGAAACACCCAAGTTCGAAAAGTATAGAGGAAAAGGAGATCCTCGTGATCATGTTAGAGAATTCCATTCAACTTGCCTCAAAGTGGCATACGAGGATACATACCTAATGCGCCTTTTTCCCCAAAGCTTGGGAGGAACAACCACATCATGGTTTTCCAGATTACCAGGTGACATTAGGACATTTGAAGAGTTAGTCCAGAAATTCTTGGCACATTACTCACACAACATTGAACGTGATATCACCATGGCTGATCTATGTAACACGAAACAAAAACCAGGTGAGCTATTTTCAGTCTTTTTGCAACGATGGCATCAAATGTCTAGCAAACGTTCTCTTCAGTTACCTGAACAAGAACTAGTGGAAATATTTATTTCCAACTTAAATGACGAAATGGAATTTCACCTCGACGTAAAAGACACAGACTCTTTCAATGACATGATCACCAAAGGCTCGAAATGTGAGCGATCTCTCAACAAGAAAGGACTTATCAAAATCTACAATGAACCAAAGGACGACCCTCGCCCACGCTTCAATAGTGACAAGCCTAACTTCTGAAACAAAAACAAAAACGTCGTCAACGACGGGGTTGTGGATGCAAAAACTATCAAAAGTGCACAACCTGTGGTACGATTTGCAGGATAGAACCCCCCACCCAAGAATAACACAGTTGCTCCTCCAAGTCAAGGACGCAATACATTTCAAGAGGAACCCAGACAACGTCAACAAAATTTTAAACCTAAACGAACATACACTCCCTTATGGGAACCCATCGAAACAGTGTTACGACAGCTGGTTTCTCAAAATCTGGTAACCTTACCCAAAACATCAAATTATGAACCACAAGTCAAACCTTCATGGTGGAGGGATACTGAACATTGTGATTTCCATCAAGGAAAAGGGCATAAGACAAGCAATTGTCACAGATTGAAAGATCTTATTCAGGATCTTATTGATCGAGGTGAAATCGAAATCGAAGGACATGACCCAAAGACAACAAACAATGATCATCTCATGTTTAAAAATCCACTTCCATCACAAAATCAAAGGGGTCCTTCCACTTCAGGGCGAAACACAGATACCACCAATTATACGCAAGCCACGTATAATTACACTGTGAATCACCTATACGATGCCAGTGAACAGATTGCAACTATAACCATAAAAAACCTAGCTCCACTTGCAATGTTGTTACACGTCACAGCAAGATTACCATAAAAGCAGCTCCACAAGGCACCCCATCTATCCCAAAGCAGTATAACCTTGTGGAACAGTTAGACAAAACACCCGCATTGATATCTATCTTAGAGCTATTGCGCCTATCTCCATCCCATAAAACAATCTTGGATCAAGCTCTCCAAGAGGCGTCAGTCCCTACAAACCTAAATACAGATCAGTTCCAAGCCATGGTCGGAAATCTAAGATCATCACCTTGTCTCACTTTCTCAGAAAGTGACAACTCCTCCTTCCAGCAACCTCATAACGTCTCACTCCATATTGAAGGGTTTATCAACCAGCATAGGATCAAGCGAGTCTTGATCGACAATGGAGTAGGCCTGAATATCTGTACTCTACAATTAGTTACAACTTTGGGATATGTAATTGAATCAGTGGATCCCCGCAAGAAGATCACAATCAAAGCCTATGATGATGCAGAGCGTTCATCCAAAAGCGTTGTAGTGCTACCAATCCGAGTGGGCCCTGTGGTGAAACACATCATCTGTCAAGTTTTGGACCTTCCTCTGCCATACAATTTATTGTTAGGAAGACCTTGGATACATGCCATGCAAGCCGTTCCATCCACCTACCATCAGTGTATCAAGTTCCCGCATAATGGTGTAGAAATTACAATCCTGGGCGATGCCAACCCCTTTGCATATTGTCATAATATCAGTCATCAACCAGAGATTACCATTCCTAACAATAGAGAAGCCATCTCCTCCACATCATACATAAGTCCAGCCTCTCTTGCCAGTTCAAACACCACTATACCCAAGCAAGAAAAGATTAAGATGAAAATAGTAGAGGAAGGTCCTGGGGAATACAATTTGAGCCAACTCTTTTGTGTGGGACAAATGCCTACTTCTCCTAGAACACATGGAAAACCTCAACGGTTACTTCAAACGCCACTGGACAAGCCAAAATGTCCTTTGACGCCATTCATCCTGGGAAAGAGTCAAGAAGAAGAAACAAGAGATGGGGACTTAGCAGAATGGATCTATAAAGATCCCATCATCACTGATATTTCGCAAGCTAAGCTTCCCACAGATTAGTATGGCAAAGGCCTTCTCATTATGCAAAGAATGGGTTATGATGGTTAGAGTGCTTTGGGACCTTGAAAACAAGGAAGACATGAACCGCTGCAACCGGAATTAAAGCCCAAGGATAATACAGGACTAGGCTTTCAAAAGGAGATCTTTCCTAAGCTTAGATTCAAAGGAAAACCCAACCAACCTCTATATCAGCCTATTACAAAGAGGTCACCTTTGATTATAAAAGCAACATCAAATACCATCCCAACAAAACCATATACAACACCCTTCATCCCACCAATCAAACCAACAATCCCATCAACAACAACAATAACATCAATAGCACCATTAGCAACAACAACTGTATCAGAACCCACAACAGTATCTACGACATCAACAGTTCCAGCAGAAGCAACAGAGTCAACACTACCAATACTCTCTGTATCGGATTCATTGATCCCCATAATCCTTCCTGCAACACCAATAATTTCATCTACAAAACCGGTCACACCTGCAGTGTTTAACTCAAAGGACATCCCAGTATGGTATAGTAATCAGATACTGGAAAGTGACTCAAAGACTGACTTACATGAATGGGAATTTGATTCCATCCAGATTAATACTTCAGATGAGGAAGACACATCACTACCTCCACCCTGCAAAGACATCCCTATTTATGGAGAAGCACAGATAAATACCTCTTGGGTTCTTGAACAAGAAACTTCTTCCACAGACCCTACGTCCCATCCTACGCCTGATTTTGACAGGGAGAGTACCATCAATGACCTTCACCACAACGTCTTAACCCTCACTGACACGTCTCACGAACTTAACCTAATCAATGAGGTAATGCCCATTATCCATACTGAACTCATCGAATGGAACCAACCTAATCCCCCATGTCTTCACCTTTTCCAAAACGATGAGGCGATCATTGGATTTTTGGAACTACGGGATAACATACCAAGTGGGGATCATAAAGCCGGATTCGCCAATGAACTTAATAGCGCAACATACTTCGGGGCGGATGCCAAACCTTTCAGCTGCAAAAATATAACAATAAAACATGGATCTTCCAGTGAAAACCACACTGTGGTACTGTTTGATCCCACAAACATAAAAAGAAAGAGCGTATCCAATGGTGAAAACCTCTCTGAGGTGCCGGAGGATGAAAGGTTTGACATTCTCCCTTCTAGTACACAACAGGAATGATCAACAATTCTCATTGAGGAAACAAAAGAATACAATGTGGGGACTCCTGAAATGCCTCACCACATACATCTGGCATCTCTTTTAACTCCAGAGGAACAACCTAAGTTTGTAGAGTTCTTCCAAAAGCGTCTGTATGCGGGAAAAGCGGGTCGATAGAACTCAATATGTGAAAAATGGAGTTCTATGGAGGCTTGCTCACACACTCACAGGACTTCTTGGTGCAAGCTATGGAGTAATAAAGTATCACTCAGCTTCCCAAGGTTGGTCCCATGGTTCTCTATCTTACACGGTCCCTCAAACCAATGTTTTTGCTCTCAGATCACTGAGCAAAATGGTTTAGGGATGGCAAATGCAAGAACGAGGGATGCTTTTGTTGATTTTAATATGAGATGCATCCTAAGCTATGCATGATTCTAGAAATGCAATAAACTAACTATAAGATGACAAGGTTAGTAAACAAACTATCCTAGCATACTATATTAGTTAATGATTTAAACTAATGATAATATAAATGCTCTAAAATGTATATTAGATTAATTTCTATTTTAAAGAGAGGCTAAAATGATGAGCATAAAATGGTATGAAAGCTTGAATGTATTTGAGCATAAGCATGATACTAAAAACTTGGATGATTAAAATGGAGGGATGAGAGCTCTATTTATAGAAAAAATAGGGCAATGGATAGTCAGGATTGAAAGGTTTAATCAAGGGTTGAGTTTGAAAGTTAGGAATCAATGTTTGCAATTTGCACCAATGAAATGGTGACAAGTGTCAACATAGAGTTGGGTTGAGAGAAGGGGTTGGAGACATTAAATGCCTGAGATGACCTCATGGTCATCTAGAGATAAGGGTTAAGCTTAAGTTAGGCTTACCCATTAGATTAAGAGTTAATCCAAGGATAAACTCTTGTGCAAATGATTAAGGGATAACCATGGTCAAAGCAATGAATGCTTGATGAGACCCTTGGGTTACATGGAGGCTGAGTTTAGAGAAAGTCTCTAATCATGCTAGAGGGTTGAGTTAACCATTAATGGTTTGGGAGACTTTGGAAAATTAAGTGGTTGAAGACTTGAAGCCTTTAATGGTTATCAAAGACTTTAAGGGTTTGAGAAGTGACTTCCCTTTGCTTAGGGATGTGACAAAGTTTAGGAGATGGGTTAGGCTAATTAGAAGCAATTAGAAGAGTCTAGAAGGGGGGTTAGGAATAGGGTTTAAGAAGCAAGTGGGAGATGTAGGATTTTGCAAGTGGATGGAGGGATAATAGGATTTAATTGAATTTAATGAATTTCTTTTAATTTGGTTGCAATTGGGGAAATCAAATAAATTAGATTTATTCAATTTAGGATAAACTATTTAATTAAATTTGAATTTAATTAAAAGTGGATAGAAGGGATTTAATTGAATAAAATGATTTATTCATTAAATGGGTATAGTGAATTTAATTTAAATAAATTGAGTAATTTACTCAATTAAATAGAGGAATGTGGATTTTTCAATTAAATTGAATTTAATTAAATAGAGAAATGAACATAAAATATTCATTTAGGAATATGGTCATTTTTATACATCTACAGCGTCAAATCAACTTCACATGGTCATATGCAGACATGCCTAGGCTTGATCTTGATTTAGTCATGCATCACCTCACCATAGCAGAAGGAGCCAAACCTGTCAAGTAGAAGCTTCGCAAGATGCATCCTCAGATTGCAGTACTAGTCAGGATGTTGGTTTCATTAGACCAATTGATTATGCAGATTGGATATCCAATATTGTGCCTGTCGGCAAGCCAAATGGGGGCATCCGTATTTGTACTGACTTTAGAGATCTGAACAAAGCATGTCCTAAAGATGACTTCCCCCTACCAAACATCGACATAATAGTGGACCTAACAGCAAGACATGCCATGCTTTCACTCATGGATGACTTTTCAAGATACAATCAGATAAAGATCGCACCAGAGGATCAACATAAGACAACCTTCACATGTCCATGGGGCACATACTGTTGGAATGTAATGCCTTTCGGTCTCAAGATTGTAAGAGCGACCTATCAATGAGCAATGACCACCATCTTCCATGACATGATGCATACCATAATGGAAGATTATGTTGATGACTTACTGGCACAATCACTCACAAGAGAAGGTCATCTAGACATATTGGAGAAAATATTTGACAGACTGGAATAATATCATGTTCGGCTCAACCCAAAGAAATGTGTCTTTGGAGTAACCTCATGGAAGCTTCTAGGATACATTGTCTCAAGCAAAGGCATTGAAGTCGATCCATCAAAGGTCAAAGCAATCATGGACATGCCACCTCCAAAGAACATCAACTAGCTAAGGACACTACAAGGGCAGCTTCAATCTATCCGAAGATTTATTGCACAACTGGCAGATAAGTGTCACCCCTTTACACACCTACTACATAAGAACATCCGTTTTCAATGGGATGCCAGATGCTAGCAAGCATTCCAAATGCTTAAAGACTATCTCATGAATACACCATTGTTGGTCCCACCAGATCCGAGTAGACCTTTATTACTCTATATTTCAACAACTAATACAACATTAGGTGTACTACTGGCACAACATAATACAAAAGGGAAAGATTGTGCTGTTTACTACATCTCTCGCACACTGGTTGGCTATGAACTCAATTACACCCCTATTGAGTGAGCTTGCCTAGCAGTAATTTTGGCAGCCACTAAACTGAGGCACTATCTGTTAACACTCAAGGTACAACTCATCACAAAGATTGATCCACTCAAATACTTACTCAGTAAAGCAACATTGACAGGATGCTTGGCCAAATGGGTGATGATTCTAAGTGAATTTGACATTGAGTATGTGGACCGTAAGACTATTAAGGGTCAAGTTATTGCTGATCAGTTGGCCGATGCTCCCCTCATAGGCGATCATCCCCTCATTTCCAATTTTTCAAATGAAGAGATATTCATGATCACGACATCACAACCATGGAAACTGTACTTTGATGGTTCATACACTAGGCATGGCTTGGGGGTAGACATTCTGTTTATCACACCTCAAGGTGACAGTATCCCGAAATCTTACAGACTCAAATTTCCATGCACCAACAACATACTAGAGTATGAGGCCTTGATCACAGGACTAAGGCTAGCCATACAATGGAAATTACAAGAACTACAAGTATATGGCAACTCCCAACTGGTCATTCGACAAGCAACTGATGAATATCAGACTAAAGATGACAAACTCATGCCATACAAACAAATGGTGGAAAAATTAAAGGCATCATTTACTACTATCACCTTTGAGCAGATACCAAGAGATCAGAATCAAGCTGCTGACGCTATGGCTACCATTGCATCTCTCCTAGATCTTCCACATAATTCAACACGCTACGAGTTCTTGGCAGAACAACTTTGGATCCCCGCTTATGATATCCTCAAATCCGAGATGATATGTCACCTTATTGATTTTGAATCCCCATGCTACGGTGAGTTCTATACCTACCTTCGCGATCACACACTTCCTCCTAACCAATCGAATAACCAACGTAAAACCTTCATTCGCCAAACCGCTCAATATACCATTATTGCTGAAACCCTACACCAACACAGTCTTGATGGTACTGTCCTTTGATGTCTGGAACAAGATGAGATAACAAAGGCCTTGGAAGAGGTACATGAAGGAATTTGTGGAACTCATGCAAGCGGTCCGTCACTAGCCAAGAAATTCTTTCGCACTGGATACTATTGGCCATCTATGGAAAAAGACTCCTACTACTTTGTCAGAAAGTGCAAGAAGTGCCAAGTTCATGGAGACCTGATACATGCACCAGCATAGGAATTGCAACCAATCACAACACCATGGCCTTTTTGTCAACGGGGCCTTGACCTTGTGGGTAAAATCCATCCATCTTCATCTAATGGCCACAAATTCATTATTACCGCCACCGAGTACTTCACAAAGTGGATCGAAGCTGTTCCACTTACCCAAGTCACCGGCAAGCAGATCGCCTCATTCATTCTCAGTTACATCATCCGCCGGTATGGTGTACCCATGTCCATCATCACAGATAATAGACTTCCATTCAAAAATCAGGATGTTCGTGAGCTCTGTGAGAAATTTCACATCTAACACTGCTTTTCCACTCCCTATTACCCACAAGGCAATGGTCAAGCTAAAGCATCAAACAAAAACATATTAAGAATCCTAAAGAAGACAGTCAATGATGCCAGTCGTGATTGGCACATTCAATTAAATCCAGCACTATGGGCATATCGAACTAGTATTCGAACCCCTACAGGCGCAACTCCCTACTCACTGGTCTATGGTGCAGAAGCTATCTTACCTATTGAGGTCGAGATACCATCTCTATGAGTTTCATTGCATAATCTCATTGATGATGAAGTATATAGAGTATCACGTCTTCAGGACTTAGAACTACTTGATGAGAAACAACAAGTTGCATACAATCACCTCAAAGCCTATCAGCAGTGCATGAGCAGAAGCTATAATCATCGGGTTAGACCTTGTACATTCGAGGTAGGTGATCTTGTTCTTCGAGAGAATCCTCGAAACCAACCAAACCGAGAACATCAGGGAAAGTTTGAGTCAAATTGGCTGGGCCCATATGTTATCACTGTTGTATTTGGGTCTGAGGCATATCAATTAGCTACTTCAGAAGGAGAACCGCTAGCATATCCGATCAATAACATGCACCTCAAAAGATTTTATACATAAAGCTGTATAGAGCATCAGGCTCCCATGCATACCGACAAAACACCAAAACATTCTAAAAAATGTTCTGAAGAAAATACAAAAACATCAAAATAGTAAAGAAAGATCATGCATCCAAACGGTGAACAAACCACTCCGGTGGCACCTTGGGTAAGTGCAATGGTGAAAACCTGGCACACAAGCGCCACTCGTAAAGGCTATGGCTCCATTGTCTTTCAGACTTGTTGCGATCACATTCACTACATTCACTCATCCACCTGTCCAAACCATGGCTTGTTATTGATCTGCAATTAAGGATAGTACTTCATGCGTCTTGCATCCTTCTTTTTCAAAGTCATGCCTAAAACTGGGGGCAACACCCTTAACCTGTTTGATGCAAGTGGATGCTACATTGTCTTGTGATTCACTGAGTTCTTCATTTCAAAATTGTCTCACAAAATCCAAAAACATTGGAAAATCGTCTCACAAAATCCAAAACCATTGGAAAACAAATCATCAAAATCCAAAAACATTCAAAAAAACAATCATCAAAATCCAAAAACATTGGAAAATCGTCTCACAAAATCCAAAAATATTGGAAAACAAATCATCAAAATCCAAAAACATTCAAAAAAAAAAAATCACAAAATCCAAAAACATCAGAAAACATCAAAAATAAAAAAAAACATGACAACACCTTGTACATACATTTTTCAAAGTAGATACCAAACAAACACTGTGAAATACTCCAACGATGACCACTTATCACATTTAACCAAACAATCAACATCAACACTCAAACTGTCTTCAACAAGGATGCATCCTTTCTTACCAAAACAAAGACAAAATGACATTTTCTTTGACAAGAAAATTCTGTTTAAGCTATCAAATACTTGGTTGATTTGTGGGTTATTTATTCATATCAGGTTTCTACAGCATTGTTTGTGTATCAACTGCGCATTATTTCGATGAAGTACTGAGGCATGTCCTAATGGTGTCTACGTGGGAAGTTCACTAAGCTACGTGATCATAGGCAAAATACAGTCATAGATCACTATGACTTGCTGACTACAACGTATACCTCGACCATATGAGCATGAACCATTATCGAGGATCCATATTATTTATTCTTTATAAATGTTGTTTTCTTACAGGTACAATGCTTTTTCTTTGGTTCCTCCTACCTCATCCAAACTGGATAAAGGTTTTTATCTCTTATTATGGTATGAACATGTCTCAGGATATGGTTAGCCCAAGATCAAGGAGGACGATCCAAGTCATGCATGAAAGGAGATGATCCTTGTTTGTTCCGCAAGCAATACTTAGGTCAACTTGACCCATTATATCAAGTTGTTTGTATTAACTTGCTATATCAAAATCCATGTAAAGAATACTCAAGTTATCTTGAATCATTATGTCAAGTTGCTTG
Organism: Cryptomeria japonica; assembly: GCF_030272615.1. Taxonomy (NCBI): domain Eukaryota; kingdom Viridiplantae; phylum Streptophyta; class Pinopsida; order Cupressales; family Cupressaceae; genus Cryptomeria; species Cryptomeria japonica. Next base: position 861,817,495 of record NC_081409.1, read on the forward strand.
TATTTTCTTACAACATTTTAAAGCTCGATGATGAAAAATAAAGCACTATGGATCATCATTTCATCTCATCTGTTTATATTGCATTCCATTGCATACCGTCCATCCATTTACTCATTCATTATTCATATACATGATTTTGCATGCAAGTGTGAACAAAGTTAAATGTGAGCAGTTATGCAAAAATTGAGCCAGTTTTGGATACAATCACGACAGAGTACTCTGGTACATCATCAAGTGCATCATGCAAAGTCTAAAACAACCTTGCATTCATCTATCATCATCCCATCATCATGTCATTACACTTTAGTCGCATTTGCATTACTCTTTAGCCATTCATTAGCGTGCACTTAATATCATTTAGTTGCACTTACCCCATATAGTTCATTCTCATTTTACTTGCATTAGTATCATTATATCCTTTCATTATTACCCTCATGACATTTAGATTCACTTACATAAATAATTGTCCTTATTTGCATTTCCTACCATTATTACTCATTACTATACATTCATTTAACATTAGTTAGTGCTCCTCATTTATCATCATTTCAACACTTATGTATCATACATTTGTTTAGGTTTCCAATAAATTGCATACATTCATTTATCTATCCATTAGTTCAAGTGCATTCATTCATCCATTTTAGTATATTCTTATACTCATTTTATCTCACTTAGGATGCATTAGATTGCATTCATTATCCCTCTTAATTGCATTAAGGTGCAGTTATTCATTAAACATGAGTTGCATTATAATCACATTATCATTTTACTTCCTCATTTTTTGACATTTAGAAATCATCATTTAAACATTTGTACTTTACATTTTGTTTATCCACATATACATTCATTTTTAAAAAACCATCTAGATGCATATTCATAAATAAATCATTCATTCAAAAGCATTACATTAACATCATTGCATATCATTATCCCATCATTGTGTTAATATAAAGTACAAAATACTATCTATACCATCATAAATCATCATTTTATTATGTATAAATTAACCATCATGGCATTACATACATCAGGTATTCTATCCCAAAACATCAATGCACACATATATCAACCTGCATCCACATGTTAGCATAAATCATCATAAAACATGCATATAGGAATCATCTCATAAACACATACATATAGAAAAGAACAAGTATCCATCTAAACATAAATCATGAAATCACCATCAAGCATAAACTCCATACATATCAAAATGCATATCATCACAAAATATGGGATCTCCTCATATATATCATCTCATATCTTAGAGTACAATGAAGTCCACAAAATCGGTGGCCAAAAGCCATCTAAGGTACAGTCCAAAATGACAATATCAAAATATACAAAATACTCTCTCAGATGCCACTCTGACCAGATGCTGCACCACCATCACCACATGCTCCCCCACTAGTCCTTGCACCATCCGATCTATCTCTCCATGGAGGCCCTATCAAACCCCCACTAGCTCCTGCACCACCTGACCTATCTCTCCGTAGAGGACCCATCACACCCCACTGCTCTGCATCCTCTGAGACCGCTCTGATCTGGCCTGCCACATCTATGAATAACTCAGTTCCCGTCGACTAGATGGCACCTCCTGCTCATATAGGCCCCGTCAGTAATCCACCTCTGCACCTTCTCTCTGTATCTCTCTCGCCAAAGCCTCCATAGACGACCCCTGTCCCGACACTCCCTCCAAGGCCTGCACTCTCTCCTGCAACTGGATCACCATGTCCATGACCTAGTCTCTCTCCTGTAGCACCACAATAAGCTTTGAATCTCGTGCAAATAGCTGCACATCTGTAGTTGCAACCTCCACCTCCAGATCCTCCACCTGTGTCTTGGCTGCTATAAGTCGAGTCTGCAAATGTAATATCATATGATCCCGAAGATCTCCAGTGGCTCCCTCCCCTGTATCCATAAGTGCCTCGCCTGTAGCTCCCTCTCTAGTGGCTCCCTCCCCTCTATCCATCAGTACATCCCTCTCCCCCATACCTCTCCCACCCAATCTAACTCCTCCCTGCATCAAAGGTCCCTGTGATATCCGTAATGGCAAATCGCCTCTCCCTCTCCGCAGAACTCGACCACCACTGCCACCTCCACCTTCGAATCCACCACCTCCACCATCCCCCCTCCTCCTCCTCCATCACCACCATCCCCTCTCCCTCGTCCATCTACTATAGGTCCTTGACCTCCTCTCCTCCTCTGTCTCTGTCCCCTATCCTCCTCAAAATCTAGAATCAGCTCTGCCGGATCTGATATTCGAGGAATCAGATGAGCCGCCATATACTGCATATACTCCTTTGACACCCCTGCATCTACCATCCTCAACCATATATCCCATGGTCTCACCTGTAGCATCCAAAAATTTGCTAAATCCTGATCATAAGGTAGTACTGGCCCCCATGCGTACCTCTCTCGGACCACCCTGGCATACTCTCCCGATCCCCTAGGCAATTCCTGCCACCATCCAAACTATCTCAAAACTCTGCCAGACAACTGTCTTTCCACATGGTAGGCTGTTCTCCCAATGAGGAATCGGGTCATGAACACATACGACAATGCCTCTGCATCATCCTCCCAAGGCTCACACTCAATATACGGTCTCCAGATCACTGCATCCAGATCATCCAGTGCCCGCCGCCACCACTCTAACTTCCCCAGGTGGGGCTGACTCATCATACCACTATACATATATACATATGGTTGGTCAACTGCCCGAAATCTTAGACTAACTGGTCGAGTAATTGGTAGGTGCTCCCACACCCAAATATGCAGCAGCATGACTCCCACTGCCAAAGAGCCCCTCCCTCGGTATACTACCTCATGAAGTTCCTGATATAAGTGTGCCAACACGCACAATCCCCATGCAAACTGGGTCCCCTCTGTCATCATCTACTCAATCACCTGACCCCAACCAACATCAAGTCCATGTGATCGTCAATCTGGGCACAGTAGTCCCCCCACAATCCTTGATAGCATTGTTGGTAATGGCTCGTACAAAGCAGCTATATCCTCCCAGGGTATTGAACCATCATCAATAAAGACGTCCTCATCAAAAAATCTCTGCATCGCTAGGGTCCCCCACGCTCTGTCATACGTCACCAGTTCACCTCGAATTGGAATATGCAGGATGCGCCATACATCCTCCAGTGTCACAGTCATCTCCCCCTGCGCCAAGTGAAACATGCATGTCTCACTATGCCAGTGCTCTGTCAATGCTGTAATCAAACCATGATTCATCCGAATCATGGGCATATACATCATATCGTACAGGTCAGTCGCTGCAATACAATCCACCTCGGCCTCAATCAACCGATCGCACAGCCCTTGTGTGGCGGGATGCCTCTCACGCAACTGTAAGACGCGAAGATCCTCCTACACAAGTGCATCAACCATCATCATCAGTTGTTTTGTTTCAAACTTTCTTAAGTTTAAACCTAGACTATCAACAAATACTTTGATCAAGTATCTTCGGGTCTCAACAAGTAAGCAATCATGGCACACCTAGACTTCAACAGGCATTTATCCTAATGACCTAAGTCTCATCGGGGCTGCTATGGTTCAAAACAACTCTCACCTTCATCTCTCCATCCATCCATCATTGGCATCGAGAGATTTTTGTTCACACAAACTAGGGCATCTATTTTCCTGCATAAAAGCGCTATCTTCTAACAATAGTGCTAATACCCTAACAAAAGCACTTAATCAACTATGCAAAAGTGCTCAAACTGCAAAAAAATTACATTAGCTATGCAATAACGTTACTTAACAACAATATTGCTCAATCAACTACTCCATAGCGCTAAAAAAACAATAGCGCTCAAACACCTAGACAATAGCGCTAACCTTTACAGAAGCGCTAAAACGACTACACAATAGCGCCATTGCGACACAATAGCACTAATTCAATTGACAAAAGCGCCAAAACAAAGTTCTAGCGCTATTGTCTCGACTCAACCTGAACCTAGCTAAAAACACATAAAAAATGCATAAAATTCAAAAATTCAAATTCACATACCGCTGGTCCATAGTCATCTGGCCGCTGGAATCGACGGACTCGCTCTAATCGATGCTCTGCTATGGGAACCGACATCCTGACTGCTCCTTGCTCTTCCAGAAAGTCACTATCAGAGCTACAATTTCACTATGGTCGCGGATACAAATAAGCCTGTTTTCACCCTTTCTCCCCATATAAACCCTTCGTCGTACCCCTAATTTTTCCCCGCTCACCGCCGTGGTCCGTGAACTTCCCGAGCTTCCCATTTTTCCATTTTATCTCCGATTTCTTCTATTTTTCACCAGCATTGCTAAATTCTTCTCTTCTATCACCCTACCAATTTTCATTCTTTTTCGAGAGATCACCCGATTTTTCAAAATTTCTTGGCCCATCTCTCGAGGGGGCATACCACCCATTAAATTAACATTTTATGGGGCATTTCTTCACACCTATTTTTCTCTTTGAAATGACGCGATAAACCACATCGTCTCAAAGAGGGACAAATGTAGTCACATAAATCTGTCCAATTTAATTAAATGAATGTTTTCTATTTATTTGATTAAAAACCCACTAGCCATCAGTTAATTAAATTAATATTTAATTAATTCATCTTCAAACATTATCCTATTAATTAAATTAATTATTTAATTTATTTTAATTAATTCACTATACCAAATTCACAACTCAATTAAATGAATAAATCATATTTATTTCATTTAATCCCTTTTTCCTCTTTTAAATAGATTAAATAAAACATTTATTTAAATCATTTATCCCCCCCCCACTTGCATTTTCTTACAAATGCAAGTTGCAACCACAAGTTGAAATAAATTAAATTTATTTTAATTAAAATCCTATTTTCGCTCACCCACCAAATCCACTTGCACTCCTAAACCCCCTTCTAGATTCTTTTAACCCCCTTCTTAATTAACCTAATCCATCCCCTAATTATTGTCACGAAATAGCACCAGTCGTCGATCATCTCTGAACTTGCTCACTTGTTAATCCATTCTTTCTTTGAAAAACCCTCCTATGGATCCATCATTTAAATTTTTGCATTTCTTCCAATAGTCTGGACTTTACTATTTAATTTTAATTTTTTTGCCTGATTTTTGGCCCGTGTCCTGCCATGTGGCGACCTGTGATTCGCTCATGGGGTCCATTGGGATGACACCTCACTAATCCGCCACTTGTCTGCCACATCACCGCCTCGTGGACCGCCACCTGCCTGCCACTTCACTCAGACCCGCCACTTGGACCTGCCACATCATCTTTCGCCATTGCACGAAGGGTAACAGGCGTGCATCTTCACTTTGCGAAACAACGCCAGCCGTAGATCACCATGGAACTTGCTCACTCGTTAATCTTTTCGCCATTTCACGAATGGTAATTGGCGTGCATCTTCGCTTCGCGAAATAGCGCCAGTCGTCGATCATCTCTAAACTTGCTCACTTGTTAATCCGTTCTTTCTTTGAAAAACCCTCCTATGGATCCATCATTTAAATTTTTGCATTTCTTCCAATAGTTTGGACTTTACTATTTAATTTTAATTTTTTTGCTTGATTTTTGGCCAGCGTCTTGCCACGTGGCAACCTACGATTCGCTCATGGGGTCTACTGGGATGACACCTCATTGATCCACCACTTGTCTGCCACGTCACCGCCTCGTGGACCGCCACCTGTCTGCCACTTCACTTGGATCTGCCAGCTGGACTGCCACTTGGACCTACCACATCATCTTTCACCATTTCGCAAAGGGTAACTAGTGTGCATCTTCGCTTCACGAAACAACGCCAGCCGTAGATCACCATGGAACTTTCTCACTCATTAATCTTTTCACCATTTCGCGAAGGGTAATTTGTGTGCATCTTCGCTTCGCGAAATAGCGCCAGTCGTCGATAATCTCTAAACTTGCTCACTTGTTAATCCGTTCTTTCTCTGCAAAACCCTCCTACCTCAGGAACCGTGCATACGTGGGGTCCACCTGGTCGCCAGCTAGCCTCCTCGCCTTGGGATTCATGCACATGCGCCTGGGGTCCACTGGGCGCCCAACCAATACCTTTTGTCAAAAGCCTTTAAGGCTTTGACACTATGGTATATTGGAGCACTACTTTTAAATATTGAAATTTCCCTCCACCTAGCCAATGTGGGATAAATGCTCATGCCCGGGAATGCATTTTTTGAAGCTTTCCTAAGTGTTTTAATGGCTGCCAATGAAATTTGCTTGGAAGTTTCTTTGCCTTTCTTTCTTGCTGCGTGGGAGGAAAGGATGGTTTTACACCCGCTAACATCATTTGCTTTGAGTTTAAATGCCCCTCCAACAACATTCTTCCCCATCTCCAACTACATGTATTTGGGGGTTTTCAACGAACAACAGGGAGGAGATTGCATTTATTTAAATTCCTAAATGTCCCCCTCCATTATCACTATGCAGAAGAGGACATTGATTTGTACCTGCCAATTTGCATTTGGCTAAATGTTTAAAATGGAAATATTTTTAACGCCATAGGCAGGAAGGAGGGGAATTTGGTTTAACGCCATGCAAATTGCAGTTGCTTGAAACTTCCTTCAGCCTTTTCAACAGCCACATTGGGAGGAGAAGACTGGTTTTACACATGCTAGTGCACTTGTTGGAGTTTCCATTGCCATTTCAATAGCACATAGAGGAGAGAGGTGGGCATAGGTTGTGGAATTTGCCTTACACTTTCCAATTGCAATTTGCAGAAACCTCAAGACCCCCACGCCATGCACAGTAGGGAAGAAATCACGTCTTAAAACTACAGATAACATTTGCTTTGGTTTCAAACCCTCCAAACTCCTTCTCCAGCTCACCCACCACGCAGGGAGCTGCCATTGCATTTGCTGAAGTTCCCATGTCTTTTATCTATCACGTGGGAGGCAAGGAGGCTCTAAACCTGTTGATTGCATCTTACTTAAAAGGTTTTCTAATGATTTTATTCATTGATGCATTGGGCGAAATTAACAAAAGTTATGCAATTTGGGCTTTGAGCAGCCAATGCATTTGGCAACAGTTTATATGCTTATACCCCCACTTCCACACAAAGGAGGGATGCTGGCAGTACATTTGCTTAATGGTATTTGCTGAAACTCTTAAAATCCTTTCAATTGCCTACATCTGCCATTTACATTTGCATTTTTTTTTCTCCTCTGTCGCTGAAGGAAGATTTGGCATTAAACTTGCCAATTTGAAATTGTCTGGAATTCTATTAGCATCTTGAACTCTTATGACATGTCTCGTGATCACAATCCACATTTAAATATTCTAAAATTCTCCTAGTGAACCAAGTCGCTAATAAAATCAATGCACGAGCATGAGCGAGGTCGGGCCCCAAAGTGGGTCCGACTAAAAAATAAATCATTTTCATGTAACTGACCTTCACAATGCCTCACGAACCTTAAACATACCTCTGGAATCAATCGACACCATTTTCTGATCATTAAATTGAGTTTCGCGACTTTCAGGCGCCTGCGCTACATTTTCGCATTTAATCCCAAAGACATATATTTCAAACTAGTCAAAACACCTTTCTGGACTTTGCAAACTGACAAGCGTGTACTTTGATATATAAACATAAACTCTGCCAAGCCGTTTCTCAAGATGAATCCCGAGTGAAGAAATATTAATGGTCAAAGACAACCAACTGGCTTTGTCAGCACTGCGAACCTGATAAAGTCAATGCGCAGAGAACTCATGATGCCTTTCTTAAAAATATCAAACGATCTCCGTAGACCTTCAAATCTGAGGCATAGGTACCTTGAAGTACAGATCAAAACTTAGAATACTCAGTTCGACCAAAAGGTTGACTGGGTGCAAATGGTGCACTCATGAAAATAGCAAGTTTAACTGATGTAGCAATAAAAATACGGAACACTGAATAAGGTGGTTCAAGAAACCCTTTTGAAAACTAATCAAACGGATTGGCAGGAGCTTGGAATTTGAAACATAGCTTGTCTTTTATACCAGAAATAGCTCGGAAAAAAACATTCTGACATGACATTCACCGGGGCAACTTTTACAAATGTGCAAAGCGAGGCTCTGACTAGCTCTTGAAACAGAGACTTATGCAAACAATACAAACTGCAAACGGATTGAGCTTGCCAAACTGAGCAAATGGATTCACAAGGACTTGAAATTTTGCATGTTCACTCACATTTATGCATAAAATTCAATACACCTTTAATTTCACCATGAAAATCAGCAGGGAAAAAGTTATAGGAGCTCAAAATAGGCTATTTAATAAAATCTGCATTTGCACCTAACATGCACTTTCAGCTCACCCCTTGAAGTGGGTACCTGATAAATTGATCCAAACTGAATTCTGAAAGTTGAAAAACACTTCATAGGACAAATGAAAGGTATAGGACACATTTCCCAAGCCTAACCTTTGATAATTAACTGGCCCCGTTTTACCCTCTTTCTAACTAGGCCATTCAAGTTGACTCATTTTATGGTCATTTGGAAATGCAGAGCAAAATTTTGAAATGGGCCTCAAAAATTGACTCAAATTTAATGAGTCCCAACAAGCTGGGTGTTTACTAGCCCTTTGTGTCTTTCCCCCTTTTGGACCTAGGAAATAGGGCTACAAGCAATTAGCCCTCCATTTGGACTTTTTTTGATTTGTCTCACAACCTACCTGAATAACCCCCTAAATAAATTTGATATTCAAATACCCTTTTTCGCATTCTACAAGATTCCAAACTTCTGCATCTGGGTTTTGAGTACGGATGGTCAAACCCTACTGTCCCTATTTAGCCTCTTCTAGCCGGTATTGAGGTTTAAGCTCTCAAAAGCTTCACTAGTCACAAAGGAATAAAAGGATAACACTTGCCAAGTGTCTGCACCTATCCAAGGGTCCTTCTCATACCAAGTTTGACCATCCTTCAATTTGTTGTTCAAGGTTTCCACCCGCTTTTCCTACTGCACAAGCTTGCCACATGAGCGATGTCAAGCCTAGGGCTTCATCTTAGGAAAGGGAAATGACACTTCCTATCTCCAAAACCACCAGGAACATCTAGTATACATGTCAAATCAACATCCTTCCAGGTTTCAGGTTTAGCCCATAAAGAGATGTTGATTTGTGTCATTGTTTGCATCCAAGCCCTAGTTTTGAGGGTTTTGTCAAGCCAGTGGGATAGAAAATTTAGTTTCTTCCAAACCCGAAGGCTTCAAGAACTCAAATTAACTCCAAATGGATGGTGAACCTCTGCTAGAACTTTCCAAATATTTAATTCATTCCCACCATTCATGGGGAATTATGCAAGAACATAAAACTCAAGAAAAATGTAGGAAATCGCAATAACCGTTTGCTTTGAAGACAAGAAATTCATTCAATATCATCTCCAACCAGTAGGAATCATTCCTCTAGGCTTATATCACACCAAGGAACTCCTCCAACTACCTCCAATGCATACAATCAACCAACTGACCATTGGTATAACCATATTTCAAAATCTTGCAAGAAAAGTTGCTTAAGACAATAATGCAACTTTGCAACTTTTGACAACTTTCTACAATTCGGTCTTGCTTTTACACCAAAGGTCAAGAATGAAACTACCACACATTCCAGACCCCTAAACATCAAAAATACATATAAAATGCCCATACAAGGCCTTTGACCAAGTTGACACACCTTGGAGCCTCAGGGCTTATTACATTGTCTAGACCTAATCAATAGGCCTTCAAACACACTCATTTACATTCTATTCCTAACATAATCATGAATTAAAATGATGGGGACACATGTCAAAATGAAGTGGATACATGTCCTAGTGCCCTGCACCAACACCATATGACCTCTTAGGAAACAATGTGATCTCTAATGACACCTAAGGGATCATATGGTGTCCTAAGGGGTCATATAACACCATATGACCCTTTAGGACACCATACGACCCATAACGACACCATATGAAGTCCTAAGGGGTCATATGGTGTCCTAAGGGATCATAGAACACCATATGACCCCTTAGGACACCATATGACCCATAAAGATTATCCAACCAATATATCCACACGATCTAAAGAAACCAATATGTTCATCTTCTTCAAACGTTCTATTTTATATCCTATCTTCTGTAAAAAAAAAAAAATGACCACCTTGTCAATCTTCTTATCACCTCATCTATATGCAAACAAAAAGAAGATATATTGGAGGGAGAGTAAGAGAGAGGGGAGGGAGGGAGGGAGAGGAAGAGAGAGGGAAGGGATGCGGAGAGAGAGAGAGACAGACAGATAGACAGACAGACAGACAGAGACAGAGAGAGACAGAGAGAGAGACAGAGAGACAAAGAGAGAGAGGGTATGGAGGAAGGGAGAAGGGGAGAGAGGGAGAGGGAGGGAGAGAGAGGGAGAGGGGGAGAGGAGAAGGAGGGAGAAAGAGAGAGAGAGAGAGAGAGAGAGAGAGAGAGAGAGAGAGAGAGAGAAAGAGAGGCACCTTGTACACGCTTGAGAGGGGGAGAGAGGGAGACAATACAAACACATACACACATATATGTGTATATATATACTTAATATGTTGTATATTATTGTATATATATATAAATATTATATATTATATATAAATTATATATGATATGTATATACACATATTATATATACAATATCATATTATACATACTCCCAAAATTTAAACAAACTTAGCGCGTACGCGCTATTTATAGTAAAAATAGCGCATACGTGCTTTTTATAGTTAAGATAGAGCATACACGCTTCTTACACCATAAGTACATCGTACACGCTTTTTATACCATAGGTACCCCGTATGCGCTTTTGATTGTTTAGGCTTGGAAACAGGCTTGGATGACAAAGTTACGGTTTGGAAGTTTGATTTCCCTCCATTTCTCTCCTTTTTGATGTGTTTTATTTTATCAACTTGGTTTCTCGACTTTGTCATCATCAGGTTTACACTTCATCAAGTGGGCATTTCTAAAATTGCCACCATATTTTCACCCATATTCTGAGCTTTCTACCCTTATAATTTTTTAAAAATTTGAATAACAATAACATTATTATTGAATTTCTTTTAACAGTGTCTCCATAGTTCTCACAGACATACGTGCACCATTTTTTTAATAACTTTTGATATACTTATCCAAATTTAAAAAAAATTATATATTATTGTAGTGCACTTGATTATTTACAAATTAAAATAAAAAAATTGTATTTTTTATTTTTTTAGTGCAACTTATGCTTCGCGCACGAACAGGTACCTAATTTTCAGGATGTGCTCGATTGGAAAAATCATAAAAAATAAATACTCACCAAAAAATTACAAAAAAATATACATCTTCTAGTGCTCACTCTTAACTATCTTTTTGCCAAAGGATTTGTCAAAATACTAAACCTAACTATGACTTTTTTGATGTTCACAACAGACACTATGCTATCTTTTTTTGAAAAAATTAGGGTCTATTTTTTGTGCACGAAGTATTTGACCCCCTTAATATTATCCAATTTTGAAAAAGTTTAGTAGGTTGGAAACCAAATTCAGAGTACTATAATATTTGTTCTTTTATTATCTTCATATCTTGAGTGGATGACTTTCAAATTTTGCCTCCAAGTTCAGGTTCACTTGATTTCAGAAAAAAAAAAAAAAGTGTCCACTTATACCCCCTTTTTGACCACCATCTTTGTGCACTTATCCTAATTTTCAAGCACACCTTGTCCACAAACTACCACCAAGGAAGATTATGCATATAGGGGAGTGACTATAATTTGTCATGTAGAGGGTGAGTAGCACTTACTATGGTAGCATTGGATTTCTAATGACTAGAATCAATCTTTACATTAGCATAATGGAGATTAGAAGAATCTCTAAATGTTAGAACATGGACCTACAAACTTGTGGTGATATTACTAGCCCTAAATTATTAATACTAAATGTGGGTTGTTCTAGGCTTAATAGGAAGCTATCATTTGGTCCTCCCCCCTCAAAGAATTTAATTTAATTTATGATTTGGTTAATTGAACTACATATCGGATATTAAATTGATAAGAATAAATACTACACTTGATGTTAGCTAATGCTAATTCTATAAATATTGGTTAATAGAGATGTTATTGTAGATGAGAAGATACCATTTTTATAGTTAATGCTAATTCTATAGATGTTGTTGTATGGGTAATTGCTTTCAATTTTGGAACAATTTTTGCTGTTGAAATCAAAACATAAATATTAAAGGGGTCAAATTATTTAGTGGTGAAGAGAGTGAAATGATCTTCATAGAAATATTAGAGTGGTTGAAAAATAGTTTGAAGTGCCAATATACCAAAATCAAGGATGTTTGGAATGTTGAATTGTCAAAGGTAATGGAAGGTGAATCTACACAATCAAGGAAACAAGTGATGTGAGGTGATGATTAACTACATATATCTCTTATGGTGTATTTAAGCCTTGCATATTTGGAGAAGAACCATAGTGATGTGTATGATATATACATACCAAGATACTTCAAGGTTGAAGAGCATCATAGGAAAATCTATTTGAAGATATAATGAAGGACTCTATTATTGCTTCTTGTCTTGGATATATTATGGTGAAATAGATTAATTTGGAATGAACTCCTCATAAGCCATTTTCTTGCTTGTTTCTTGTACCAACTTTGGTCCTATGTAATGATTTTCATTATAAGGAAATTTATCTTGTTTTGTGTTTTCTTAATTCATATGCCAAACTTTGTGAAGTGACCCCATCATTAAATTCCTAATAAACTTCTAATTGAATTTGACATGTGATTTTAATTTTGAATGACATTTGTTGGTGTGAACAAGGGTATTTCCTATCCATTTTTTTCAATTTGTAGTTTGAACAAGGTACATTATCTAACTAATTCCTAGTTAGGACCTTTTCATACATATTCACATGTTAAGTTTACTTAGCGAGTTAGGAATCTTTCTAGAATTCTCTTGTAGACATGCGATCTTATCCCCTAGTCACATGACATAAGATTAAGACACTTGTCATCATCCTAATTAGTTGTGTCTCTCAACCTTATATAAATAAATTATCATAAGTACATTTCATTGTATCACATAGATTACATATGGACATTACAAATCATACTAATCTAATATATTTTGCATCTTATTATTGCCAATTTATTCTTATTTTTCTCTCTTGTAGAAGGTATTTTTGGTTTTAAAGGTGATATTGGGAGCTCGAGTCCTTGAGTAACTCTAGAACATGATATGGAGAAAGATGTGGAACCCCTTAAGGGAAGTCCTAGGAATTTGGTTGAGATCAGTAAAAAAGCTATGAATAACAATGTTGAAGGCCTTAAAAAACTGAATGAGAAAATTATAATCCATAAAGCTCAACTGATCAACAACATTCCGACATCTGCTACTAAATCTAAAAGGAAAAATCTAACTTCCAATCCAAAGGGATCGAAGGTGTAGGTTTCTATAGGCCCGTCTACTAGGACTAGGAGCAGGAATCAAGGGAAAAGTACCATGGGGAGCATCATGGAGGAGCTAGAAGATATCAACAAGGAAGTCATTGAGAAAAATGTTGAGATCTGAGGTGCTTTTGTTTACCTTTTCTCTTGTTAGCCTAGGCTTTAGCGTTGTTTTTTAGTTAGGCTCTGTGAGGTTCTTTTGCTATTTGGCTATTGGTTCTAGACTTTTGCGTTGTTATTTTGATTTTTCTATACTTGGATTTGGGTTTCGGGTCCTTGTAAAACCTGTTTTATCTTAATCAAAAACTATAGAACATGATATAAGAGCTTCAAATTTTCAAACCCCCTTCTTAGATTTGAGAGTGATTTGTGCTTGAGCTATTGTTAAGGTTGCTAATAATTGTAGATCTTGAATAGTTTAGTGTGATCTTCTCTTGCATCAAATGATGACTTGAGAATAAAAAAACTTGATAAAAATATTAGATTTTAGGCTTTTTTGTGGCTTTGTATTGTAGGTTTATTTTGGAGCTTGTTGGTGCAAATTTGAGCTCACCATTGAGTTTGGACTGTCCAAAAAGTCAAGTTTTCCTTTTGATTTATCCAAATTGAACATGTAAGGCCAATCTACAAGGGTTCAAAGTTAAATTTTGAAGCTTAGATTTGGTAATTAACTTTCTATTTAAACACTTCAACCCAAACAAACCCTACTATTGACTCTAAAAGGCCCCAAAACCCCTATTTTCATCTATATAGTACTTCATATTTTCATGATAGAAAAATTTCACCATTTTTTTGCATGACTGTCTTAAACTTGATTTTCAAATGATTTTCATGGATATCTTAAATTTGAGAACAAACAATATCGCCACAATTTTGATTTTGAAGTTTAACTTCAAACAACCATATCTTAGTCACCCAAACCCCCTTTTTTGGAGAACTTTTTTTATTTGGGGTAAACTTTTTGCTCATCATAGTGGTGTAATCTAAAATTGATTATGGTTCCTATTTTTTCCAAAAATTGTAGATTCTTACAATTGTTACTAAGCAGTTCTCATTTTAGGATCTTTTTAAGGCTCCATTTTCACTCCTATAGTAACATTTTTGGGTACCATTTATTAAAAAGTAAGCCTGAAACAGAAACCCCACAACTAACCACAACCGACAAGAACCCTCTAATAAGTATTTCCGCAAACCCTAAATCCCGCTCTACAACTGCTCCCACATTGAGATAAGGTAGTGGTATAGAAGGGTAACTGTGGACGGACGCATCTATTCTGGCTTCAAAAAGACACTACGGAGTGACTAACACATGTGTTAGTTGCGCGTTTTAGGTTGTCGATTTTGCAATTAACGGTTGCGATTGACTAACTTGTCACTAACACGTTGTATGAAAGGTCTATTTTGGAGCTAGAATAGCCTTAGCAACTATGGACCATTAAAAAAGAGAGTCCACCCCTCCTGGACCTAAGCCACGTAGATCTTCACACAAACCGCCACGTTTGAGGCAAGGAAGGAGAACCCAAGTGTAGGACAATAGAAACGCTTCCAACCCTTGCATCCTCCACAGAAAAAAGTAAGCAAGGTCCAAAGATTGGGGTTTGCCTGTGGAACAACAGTGAGGAGCAAAAAGCCTACCACCATCCCCTTTGTCTCCCTTCTCCCCTCCAGCCTCATCTCTCATAGAAACCCTAGAAGACCTCTTCTCACTTGCCATCTTCCCGCTCGCCATCGGCTATTATGTAATGCTATAAATTATAATATTGTTACTCTCTTTCAATATCCCGATATAGCTAAGGTTAGGGTTAGGGTTAGTGTTAGTTTTAGGGCTTAACTCAGGTAGAATTAGTGTTTTTTAAGTTTAATTCAATTATAATAAATTATACTTTTTTAATAGGATATATATATATATATAAAATAAAAGAAGAATTTTTAAAAAATAAAAAAATATTAAAAATTTAAATGCTTTCAAAATTATTTTACAATAGAAATTGATTAAAAAAATTACAAATTTATTTTTACAATATCTAGATTACCGTCTTTTATGAATTGAATTACAATCCTCAATCTAATGTAAATCTTAAATAATATATACCAAAATAAATTTATATGTACCATTTTCAAATTGTAGATAGGGTTAGGATTGGTTTAAATTAAGGTTTCCATTCCTCAATCTATTGCAAATAGTAAATAATATATAACAATATTAAATAATATGTATGGTCTTTTAATTGTAGTTATGGTTAACATTAAGATTAGGGTTAAGGGTTCGTTAAAAATAAGGTTTCCATTATAAGATAAAGCTTAGGTTAGGATTAGAGTTCTAAGTATTACAATTCAATAAGGGTTAGAGTTAGTGTTAGGATTCAAGTACATGATTAGCATTCTAGGATAAATCTTGGAGTTAGGGTTACAATTTAATTAGGGTTAGGGTTAGCATTAAGATTCAACTAGGATTGGATTTGGTGTTCGTAAGATTTAAATTAGGGTTAGAGAAATTGTTTGGATTAGTTTTCAATTAGCATAGGGTTAAGGTTAATATTATGGTTAGAGTTAATGTGTGTTATGTTAGATTTAATTGTTTCCTTATATTGTAAAAAAGCAACAACGTACAATGAAGGATCCTAGGGGACTTATGAGAAGGATCTCAACTATTGGTGTGTGCAGAATATTGTTCGAGTTAGCTACCCAAAGTAAAGATGGACAAATATTTTTGAAATACAATATATGATGTCAAGAGTTGATATTTTGCTCTAGCTAATCCCTCAAATTGTTATGGTTGGACAAGCACATTCAACGAACATAACTTGCCAAACAACAAAATTAAATTTTCAGTCGATGCATGCATATGTTGGTGTAATGCGAATATCAAAGACAACACAAAGGAACTAATCAAGCTACTCCTACTTTTTTTGGCTATACTATTACACAAAGATCATCTTCTCTTCTACTGATACTACAACATTTTTAGGGACATTGATTATTACCAATGTTGATGATCATATTGTTGAATATATCACAAAGAGTTTGACAAACAATAGACTTATTTTTTACTACATTCAAGAATTTGTTTGCCTCCTTGCTTTGAAAAAGAAAAAAAAGATTTTGGAGGACAAGGCAACATATGAACAAACCTACATATCTTTGAACTAAATAACATAATTTTGTATCTTTGCTAAATTGTGATAGTTGTGTATAAGATGTCTCAACAACTAGCAACAAATCTACTCATTGTAATCAATATTCTAAGTTAATCATTTTCATACATTGTAAAACATTCAGTATTATTAAAAACATTTTTAATAGCTTGGGTAAGTGCACAAAGATGGTGGTCAAAAAGGGGGGTATAAGTGGACACTTTTTTTTGTCTAAAATCAGGTGAACCTGAACTTGGAGGCAAAATTTGAAAGTCATCCACTCAAGATATGAAGATAATCAAAGAACAAATATTGTAGTACTTTGAGTCTAGTTTTTAAACTACTAACGTTTTAAAAATTGGATAAGATTAAGGGGGTCAAATCCTTCGCGCATGAAAAATTGACCCTGATTTTTTCTAAAAAATATAACATAGTGTCTGACGTACGCATCAAAAAAGTCATAGCTAGATTTAGTATTTTGACAAATCCTTTGGCAGAAAGATATTTAAGAGTGAGCACTAGAAGATGTGTATTTTTTTGTAATTTTTTGTTTAGTATTTTGTTTTTTATGATTTTTCCAATCAAGCACATCTTGAAAATCAGGTACCTGTTCGTGTGTGAAGCATAAGTTGCACTAAACAAATCGAAAATACAAATTTTTTTAAAAAATTGTAAAGAATCAAGTGCACTACAATAATATATAATTTTTTTAAAATTTGGATAAGTATATCAAAAGTTATTCGAAAAATGGTGCACCTATGTCTGTGAGAACTATGGAGACACTGGTAAAAGAAATTCGAATTTTAATATGTTATTGTTGTTCAAATTGAAAAAAAAATAAATGGTTAGAAAGCTTAGAAGATGGGTGAAAATATGGTGGAAATTTTAGAAATACCCACTTGATGAAGTGTAAACCTGATGATGACAAAGTCGATAAACCAAGTTGATAAAATAAAACACGTCAAAAATGAGAGAAATGGAGGGAAATCAAACTTCCAAACCGTAGCTTTGTCATCCAGGCCTATTTCCAAGCCTAAACAATCAAAAGCACGTACGAGGTACTACAAGTTTAAAAAGTGCGTACGGGGTACTTATGGTGTAAGCAGCGCGTACGCACTTGTTTTCCTATAAACAGCGCGTACGCGCTATTGTATAATATGATATTATGTATATAATATGTGTATATACATATAATATATGTAATATAAAATGTGTATAATATGATATTGTGTATATAATGTGTGTATATACATATAATATATAATATGTGTATATACATATAATATATAAAATATGTATATATATAATATATTAACATATATATACACATGTAAGTGTATTGTCTCCCCCTCTCAAACACATACAAGGTGCCCCCCCCCCTCTCTCTCTCTCTCTCTCTCCTTCTCCCTTCCTCCATACCCTATCCCTCTCTCTCCCTCGCTCTCTCCCCTTCTCCCTTCCTCCATACCCCATACCCCATCCCCTCTCTCTCACTCTCTCCCCTTCTCCTTCCTCCATACCCCATCCCTCTCCCTCTTCTTCTCTCCCTCCCTCCCTCCATACCCCACTGCAACTGTGTCTGCACTTCTATAGAAGTAAGTGGATTTATTTCTTGTCTGCAACTTCCTCTTTGATTTTTATCATGTATGCTCTCCTAAGAAAATTGACTGATGGATTTGTGTGTGTATATTGAATAGGAGGAATAGGTTTTGAAATTGAACCACGGGTGTATTACCGTGAAAAACAAGGAAACCTGCAACAATATTCTTCTTGAATGTGTTTTTAATGAGCAGAGCAGATGTGGAAAATAGTGTCAACAAAGCAACATGATGAGTCAAAGTACCTGCAGTATGTTTTTCAGAAGGAAACAACGGGTAGGAAGAGAAAGAGGGAGAGTAACACAGATGATGTCCTGTAGAATGATAGTGGTGGGTATGCGAGAGTTTCCATGTTGTTACACAACGCCTGTCACCTAAAGAAATTAAAGTTTGTTGTATGCATGGTAGTGGTAGTATATGATGATCATCACTTGTCAAACAACTTGGAACGGTACATACCCATGAAAGAAATCAAGTGTGTAATTCCTAGTCACAATCGAGATTAGTCTTATAACCTTGCAAATTTAATAGAATCATATGTTTTAGAACTTAGGCAGTAGTCTTAGGGTTAGGTCAAGCTCTTACACTTGCTTTTTAGCAAAGCCTCGTTGTTTGTTCACTTGGAGTCTCGTTGTATGACATTCTATTCATAATTTTAAATTTGATATATCATTTTATTAGCCGACCATATGACCCCTTAGGTGTCATTAGAGGTATTATTGTTTCCTAAGAGGTCATATGGTGTCCTGTGACCCCTTAAGACCCCTTGGGACACCAATGACCCATAACAACACCATATGGTATTCTATGACCCCTTAGGACACCATTTGGTGTTGTTATAGGTCCTATGGTGTGCTATAGGGATAATATAGGGATAATATAGTGTCATATTGTGTCCCGGATTCGATATCTCTTCCTCTCCCTCCGTCCCCCCTCCTTCTTCTCTCCCTATCTCCCTAGATCTCTCTCTCTCTCTCTCTCTCTCTCTCTCTCTCTCTCTCCATACCCCATCCCTCTCTCTCTCGCTCTCTCCCCTTCTCCCTTCCTCCATACCCCATCCCTCTCTCTCTTCTTCTCTCCCTCCCTCCCTCCATACCCCACTGCAACCGTGTCTGCACTTCTATAGAAGTAAGTGAATTTATTTCTTGTTTGCAACTTCCTCTTTGATTTTTATCATTTATGCTCTCCTAAGAAAATTGACTGATGGATTTGTGTGTGTATATTGAATAGGAGGAATAGGGTTTGAAATTGAACCACGAGTGTATTACCGTGACAAAAAAGGAAACCTGCAACAATATTCTTCTTGAATGTGTTTTTAATGAGCAGAGCATATGTGGGAAATAGTGTCAACAAAGCAACATGATGAGTCAGAGTACCAGCAATATGTTTTTCAGAAGGAAACAACGGGTAGGAAGAAAAAGAGGGAGAGTAACATAGATGATGTCTTGTA